>NC_090440.1:86356079-86665912 GCF_031143425.1 Pleurodeles waltl | reverse complement strand
GGTAGGGCTTGGGTGACAGTTCTGCAAGTGTTGGTGAGGAGCCATTTAAAATTCTTGTTGAGCATCTTGAGAGTGTTGAAGCAGGACATGGAGACTGCGTTCACTTAGCCAGTCATGGTGAATTGGTTGTCGATTACTATTCCAAGGTTCTTTGCATGGGCTGCTGGGACCGGTGTGGGCCTTAGTTTGGCAGACCAAAGGTGGAGTCCCAGAGCGACGTGTCTTTGGCAAAGATTACCACTTCTGTCTTGTTTATGTTGAGCTTGAGAGAGTTGGTTTTCATCCACCTGCAACTTTCTGTCATGCAGGCAGAAAATTGGACCAGGTGTATACTACTAGTTAGTGTCAGTGTAATAGTTAAGATATCCACTGTAAAGCTAGAATTAAAAGCCCATTTATTTTAGGTTTTCACTCAAGAGCAAGTTGTGTTATTGCCGTGCCAATTGGATCCTAATAGTATGATGTCTGTATATTCTAACATGAGGTGCTTAACAACAGCTTAACTTTCAGTGTTCAACATTGTATAGTTGTACATATGCCTTCAGAGATTTCAGAGGCTACGGGCACATATTACTGCAACAAAGATGTGCAACTCCAGAAAAATTTAATTTGTACTATACACCATTAATAAACATAGCATAATGTACCAACTATACCAAATCCGACCACCTGGACTCCTTTTGGGCTAAAGTTTGCAGCCTTGCCCATCTGGGGGAGTTTGAGTTCCAAAAAAAGGGACTGTGTCTGAGTGTAGAAATCTTCACCAGACAAAGGCGCTAAAAGTATCCGGCCAGCGAGGGACCTTCGTTGCACACAAATTTTGAAATCCTATCACTACAAGCTTTCCTGACAAAAGTCAACAACTCACCGGGACCTCGTCTGATAGCTATCTGGCCTCATGGAGCCCTTCTTGGCCACAGCCTGCTACCTCTTCCCACCATGGATTTTTAATACCCTCTTCAGAAACTAAGGGCCTGATTTATACTTTAGCAGAGGGAGTAATCTCCTTTGGCCTGGATGAGGGCTTACCTTCCAGCAGGCCAAGACAAATCTGCACACCAAATTTAGAAATGACCACCAAGCTGGCGGTTATTTCTAAAGCATTGGCAGGAACCACTGTCACAGCGTCACAGCAGGCCTGCACCAAACAGTTTTATTTTTTATTTTCAAGAACAAAATCCCAGAGCAGGATTTTCTTACTGAAAATAAAAAATAAAATGCTCACCTCACCATGGAAGTCCTCTCCCATGGCATGGGGAGCATTTAGCAGTTGTCACCGCCCCTTACCACCATGGTTTTCCTGGCAGTGACAGGTGGTGAAAACTGACCTCCAATTCACCCCATCTAATTTAGGTGAGAGGAATTAGAGGGCTGCCATGCAGAGTAAAGACCATTGGGGGATGGGGTTTAATCATGGTGTAAACAGGGTTGTAATTTGGTGGGCAGACCACAGTCTTGGCGGTATGGCTACTCCATCACTATTGCAACTGAGTTTCCATACCGCCAACATAATTCAGGTCCTAAGTTGGATGATACAACTTAGAATTGGTCCGAACCCGGTTTCTCCATCCAGCCTGCGCTCTATTGCAGTTGGCCCAAAGTCGCTCCTCAGTAAGCAATAAGCAAAACCAAATGACCGTGGTTGGCTTTTAATGTGTTTTGGAGCTATTTTCATTTAAAACTATAATAATGTAAATCTCCGGTTCCCATTACTAGATGTTTGTCATATTGGTGTCATTTTGTTCAGTAGATTATTCTCAGTTGTTATAAACTGGAGTGTGATTTTTATTTTGTTGTGTTCTTGACTTTTTAACTCTTTTGTTACTTTCAAATACTTTACACATTTTCTTAAGTTATGCCTATGTGACGTGCGCCATAACTACCAGGGGGTTAGCTCAGGTTTAAATTACTGAAACTTTAACTGGACTGAACAAGAATAGCGATTTTATTACTTTTGTGGGACTTCCATCCACCCCAACTAATAATCCACATTTTTTTCACAGGAAAGTAGACCAAAATGCCCACGATAAGGTAACAACTGTGCGGTTTTATCTATCCCACGGCTTAGAGGATGCTGAAACTATTTTATCATTGGATGGCCTTACAGAACTTAAATCTCTGTCTTCCTCTACTGATCCAACATGCTTTAACAAAGCTATTATCATACCAGTGGATTCTTCATAGGACTTCCACTGCTTTAGTATGCACTAGCTGCCAGTAACATACAGAGTTGATTATTAAACCCGAACGCCTGTTTATTGCTGATGGTATAAAATTCCCACTACACTAAAGTTTAGTTGCAGTTCCAAAATTCAGTAACGGAACCAACAGAGTTGATTCTGCAACATGATGTTAATCTTCTGATCAATAGTGTGCCAGGTAGTTCTACTTTTAGGGGGGAGCGCAAAGTGCTCCGACCCTTGTTGTAATCTCTCTTTGGGCTTCTAACTACGCCCATGACACATCAGTCACTTTCATTGGTTCGTGGGCTTGCCTTTTAAAATCCATTTGCTTTCATTAGTGAAAGGCATGCGTACGTCATGCCTTTTCCGGTGTTTAGCCCTCCTTGAGCGCACCGACCAACTACTGAAAACATATGAAGCTCGATGTTTTCCATCTGGTTTCTGGACTACTTTTTATCTTTACTTCGCAGCGCAATCTCGCTGGGCAGTAGTCAAATGGTTTGCATGGCATCGATCCTGTTACAAAGGTAATTGCACTTTTGCCGGTTACATGGATTATTGCACTTTTGACCGATAGGTTTCACTGCAAACAAACTTTTATTTCCCTTTGTGTGTCTACTTTGTGCTGATGGCGGCCGTCGTCTCGCTTATGTGAAACTTTTAGTTTTCAGTTTATAAGGCAAGAAAAGTCCGGTTAGTTATGTGAAACTGTTTTACTTTTCATTTTCAATTTATGTGGCAAGAAAAGTCTAGTTAGGAGTTTACAATGCTAATAGCTCTAACTAGAGCAAACGCGAGACCCGTTGCACTGCAAATGCTTGTTTATTTTATAATGACACCAGAGGCGCAGTGAACACCACCCCCCATCCATGCCCACCCCGTAGTTCAGCAGCTAGAACGGGGGTGGTGCTCTTTTTTAAGGCCTCTTCTGTCTGCAACTCAGCAGGCAAAAGCTCACCATTAACACTGGAATACAGCATCAAATGAAGAGCAAGAAGGAGCAAGGAAAATGCCAGCTGGGCAAACAGACCAGGGAATAAAGAAATAATATTGGAAGAAAAGATGAAAAGAATGATGTATGGATGAATGGGTGGATGAATGAGAATATTAATGAGTGAGTGAATGAATAGGTGAATGATAGGTGGATGACTAGTGAAAGGATGGCACAATAAAGGCATGGAGAGATGAGCGGGTGAGTGGATGGATGGGTGGTAGAGTGACTGGATGGATGGGAGGGTGGATGGATGCCATAGTGAATGGATGGCTGGATGGAAGATTGGATGGCTACATAGCAGATTTGATGGTTTAAGGATGGATAGTTCACAAATGGATGGCAGAGCAGATAAATGTCAGACTGGATAGGTGGATGGCAGAGTGAATGGATGGATAGCAAAATGTATAGATGATGGCAGAGTGGGTGAATGGATGGATGGCAGAGTGGATGGATGTATTGATGGATGGCATGATGGATTGATGGATACATGGCATCGAGTTGGGATGGATTGCAGAGCGTCTAGATGGATGGATTGAAGAGTGGATGGATGGATAGCAGAGTGGATGGATGGATGATGGATGGATAAACGAGCAGATGGCTAATCGGATGGATAGATGAATGGGTGGCAGAGTGGATAGATGGATGGGTGGCATAGTGGGTGGATGGATGGCAAAGTGGATCGATGGTAAATTGTAGGAATCTATGGATGGAGGACAGATGGCAGATTGGATGGATGAATAGGGAACAACTGACTGATGAATGAAAGGTTGACTAGATGACAGAATGTAAAGGTGAAATTGTGGATATCTGCAGGTGAATGGAAGGTTGAAAAAATGAATGGATAGATGCATAGATGGAAGAGCCAACTAAGCTGGTCCAGCTTGCTTTGTGGCATCAGTGCTTCATTTCAAAGTGGGTGCTATGTTAGTTTTCTGGCTACTCCCTTGACTGACACCCTGGATGCATAGCTGTCACTAATGCAGCAAGTTTAGTGATACAGGGGCACAGCACTGTGAGGGGCCAGTGGACTCCCAATTATGTCTCGATTCAACTATCCACCTAGGGCCAGGTGGTCCCATGCTCTCTACTTGCATTAGGGCCAGGGCGGCCTTGCACTATGAAATTGCTGCCTGCAATAGGTAAATCCCACAGTGAGATATCGTCCTAAGAAATGTCCAACCACGTGACGGAGCCTGCACAGATTGAGCTTTGCACTGACCTGCAAGGGAATACAAAGAAACATAATTTACAAGTCCCCATCTAATAGCCATTCCCTTCTGCACAGGCACATTAAGACAACTCATTGGTTTAACCCAGGGGCAGTTAACACCCATACTGGAACATATGCAGAAACATTTATGCCACTGGGACAGCAGACAGAACATCGGGCAGCAGACAACCAGTCAAGCTACATGCAGGAAAAGTTACGAAAAAATCTGTTTTCCCCTGTGTGCTCTGCCAGAACTGATATGGCTTCTGCCAGACCTCTGATCCTCCAGCGCCTCCAATGGGTAACACTAATACCATTTTCTAGAGACACTCTCTGTATTGGTATGGTCTCCATCACATGCAGATTGTATGTGTTCTTGTCAGGAAATGAACAGCTATGCTCACGGCCCCCCTAGAGACTTGAGGCGGGGGCTGTGATTTTCTGGTAATACATTATACACCAGGGATCGTAAAAGGGAAGTTTTTTACTTTTTTGTGTTTATTTGTCCAACCAACACCTCTCGGATTCCTCGCCCACCAACCATCCATAAGAACGTGTTTGAAACGTTTTGAGACCCTGTGATGTCAGACTTTCTGTGTAGAAGCAGACAGCGATAAGAACTATTTTCATCATTTTGTAGCAACAGACCTCCAGTTCCCTGGTCCACAGGCAGCATTAAGGTTGGGGATTAGTGTCAGAGAGGGCAAATGGCTCAATAAAGTGCCCCTAACTTTTCAGAATAAAATTAAATAAAAGCGTGATTTGAAAGTTTGGTCTCCTTCGCCTAAACTCGTGTTACTAAAGGCACCCATTTACTGGGAGAAAGATGTCTGGGTATTACCAAAAATGCATATTTTGCTGCAATAAGCACCAATATCTTCAAGTTGTTCCTCAAGAGCTTGTTTTAGGTATTACTTATCGCATCCGATAAATTCCGATCATTTCAGTATCAGTCTTTATCAGGTGTGATAATTATTCCATCTATTAATGACCAGCAGGTGGGTGGGGGTAGATTTATCGAGAGCACGTTCTACCACATAGTAATGCAAAGGAATGGAAAGTGGTACAGTCTTGGTAAAGTATTTAATTTCAAGCGCAAAAAGGTTTTGTGCTGAGAAGTTACCTTTAAATTTGAGCAAGTAGCGCTTTCTGCTATGTGCAGAATGTTTTTTTCCAGGGAAGTGTTCCATTGGCTGGCCTTTGACATTCCAGTGCTACCGCCCATAGTTGGTGATGCAAAGCTAAGTTTAAAAACATTGCCAGACCTAGCCTTGAGGCTAGTACAAAGCCAGACCTGGCTCTGCACTTCTTGGAGGCAAGTGAAAAGTGGGAAGATTGTTAATTTCTTATTACATTCCACACATCAACTGATCCTGAATCCCTCCAAAACAGAATTCCTCCTCCTTTCCTCCTCCCTTTCTCATCCCCCAGTGCAAACATGGATGGATCGGATCAATCTAATGAACAATAAGCCCATCATTGTCGAGAGCGCAAAATCCCTTGGTGTCATTCTTGACAAAAAACTTAATCTACTCTCCCACATTAACTCCATTGCAAAGTCTGCTCGAAACCAACTGCGCCTTCTTTGGGGGATTCGTCGCTTCTTCCCGGAGTACGACCTTAAAACCCTGGTCCAAGCACTGGTTCTCTCCAGATTGGACTACTGTAACTCTCTTCTTACTGGCCTTCCCAAATCCCACCTTTCCCCCCTGAAGTCTATTCTCCATTCAGCAGCTCGTTTCATATATGGGGCCAAAAGAAGCGACCACATCACACCCATTTTATCCACCCTCCGTTGGCTTCCCATAGAGGCAAGATCTATCTACAAAACTGCATGTATCACCCACAAAGCCTTGCACTCCTCCTCCCCTCGCTACCTGGTGAATAAACTGAAACTCTCTGGGGGCTCCAGACCATCACGTAATGCAGAAAAGTTATTGCTTGAACCCCCCATTTTCAAGAAGGAAAGATTGATGGCCCAATCCTTTTCAGGCAACGCGGTGAGAATCTGGAACTCACTTCCGCCTCAGCTTCGGACCACCACCTCTTCCCAGGCCTTCAAAACTGACCTCAAAGCTCTCCTCCTTCAAAGACACTTCCAAAGTTAATGCAAGCCCTCTGTTTTCAGAAGGAAGTCCTTCCATTATAGGATATTCTGTTCTCCATGCCTATAGAAGTGCCTTCCCAGGGTGTTTTTGTGTTTTGAGTGTCTGCCATTTAGTGCAGTATTTTACCTCTACCTGTATCTTGTACTCGTTTGTAACATGCACACTGCACCTTTCCTTTTCCACGTATCATTTGCTACCTCTTATATCTTGTTTGCTTTTGATACATGCACAACGGCCACCACTGCCTCATGTAACATAACTATTGTTTTAGTGTTTTGAGTGTCTTCCATTGATTGCAACTTTTTTTTACCTCTATTCGTACTTTATTTACTCTTGTAACCTGCACACGTCACTTTTTCCTCTCATAACGTATCGTTTGCTACCTCGTTTATTTTTTGCTCTTGATACGTGCACAATTATCACGATTGCCTCTTGTAATGTAACGCTTGTTTTTGTAACAGGCTCACTTGTAATTTTTCTCCTCTTGTATCTTTACTTTGCCTATTGTGAAGCGCTCTGACACCTTCGGGTAAAGTCCGCGCTATATAAAAACGCATTAAATAAAATAAAATAAAATAATAAAACACATTGCACGTGTGCTACACTGCACAGCACACTTCAAATTTGTAAAATGTTTTAAAAATGTTTATGCATTGGAGTTTGTCTTAAAAAGGTACCCTTTCAGTGCAAACCCTATGCCAGACGTAGCAGGCACCTGATTTCAACTGAAAATGTATTGTCTGTAATGGCAGTGCACTACCACACCATGCATACTGCACTCTGCCATAATCTTCCCCATTCTGTCACTCTACGCCCCTCCACTCCGCAACACTCTATGCCACCCCTCTCTATGGCACTCTGCGCCTCCCACTCTACTCAACTCTAGCCCACTCTATGGCACTCTACGCCACTCTACTCTGCTCCACTCTATGCCACTCCAGTCCATGCCACTACACTAAGCCACTCAGCACTACACCAATCCACTTTATGCCACCCCACTCTATGCCACTCCACACTGACACTCCATTCTACAATACTCCATTCAATGACACTCAATGACACTTCACTCTACAAAACTCTACTTCACTCTATGCCACTCCACTTTACACTACTCTAGGTCACTCTGCAGCACTCCATTCTATGACACGCCACTCTTCAGCTCTCCACTATAGCCCACTCCTCTCTACTCTGCTTCAGTCTACTACACTGTATGACACTCTACTCCACTCCATGCCACTCAATTCTATGGCACTCCACTCCATACCTCTCCATTCTACTCTGCTGCACTCTACGACACTCTATGGCACTCTGCTCTACTCTGCACCTCTCCACTCTGCAACATTCCACACCACTCTGTGCCACTCCACTCTGCGCCACTCCACACTGACAGTCTACACCACTCTGATCTCCACCCTACTACACTCCACCAAATGACAATCCACACAATGCCACTTCACTCTGACACTCCACTCTATCCCATCCCACTCACTCCGCTACACTGTATAACACTACTCCACACTACACCACTCCACTCCATTGCTTATCATTGGCTTTGTGGTTTATAAATCACATATGCTTGCTTTCTATTTGCTTGGCTTATTTGTTTTAGGCTTTCCAGCATGTTTTTGCCCCTCTCGTGGATCATAACAAATTTACTGTATTCTTCCATTATGTAAACACGTCTATCCAATTTGTTCTTATCGTGTCACATTTGCTGTGCATTCAGAGACAGAGTTTAAATGTCAGTCTCTGTCTTCCATGGAAGGTTGGTGTTTACTTTTTTCCTCTGACTTCAAAGTGAGAGAATGTATCTGACAACATGGGGTACGAAAGGAAAGGCTTTTCCCTAGCACACAACAAAATGTAAATGTCTAATAATGAACTGTGCAAATAATTCAGAATATATCAGATTTAGGAAAGCACAAATGAACACATTTTTTGTAACTCAGAAGTGTGGTGCAAACAAATATTTTAAAACAATCAAAACAAGTCAAAACACTAGGTGATGCCATTTCCACACAATATCATTTCTGCTCTGTATAGTTTTTGCAGTAAAACTGTATGTCTGTGCAAAATACTGGTAATTTCAATTGAAAATGTGTGTCTCTAATGACAGTGTACTACCACACCATGCATACCCCACTCTATAATATTCTACTTCATTCTGTCGGTCTACGCCCCCGCACTCCACAACACTCTACACCACCCCTCTTTATACCACTCTATGTCACTGTACTCCACTCTACACCATTCTACTCAACTCCACTTTAGTCCACTCTATTCCACTCTACTCCACTCTGCACCACTCTACTCCACTCCATGCCACTCAATTCTATGTCACTCCACTCCATACCTCTCCATTCTACTCTGCTGCACTCTACGACACTCTATGGCACTCTACTCCACTCTCCACCTCTCCACTCTGCAACACTCCACAGCACTCTGTGCCACTCCACCCTGCGCCACTCCACACTGATAGTCTACACCACTCTGATCTGGTAAACTCTATGCCACCCTTCTCTACAACATTCTGTGACACTATTTGACTCTATGAGACTCCACCCTACTACACTCCATAAAATGACAATCCACACTATGCCAATTCACTCTGACACTCCACTCTATCCCATCCCACTCACTCCACCACACTGTATAACACTCTACTCCACACTACGCCACTCAACTCTGACACTACTCCATGTCACTGTACACCACACCACTCTATGACACTCTACCCCACTCTCCGACACTCCACTCACTCTATTACACTCCATTCTACGACACTCTATGCCACGTTACTACACGCTATGCCACTCTCTGCCATTCCATTCTACTATACTACACTTTACTCCACTGTACTCCACTGCACTCTACACCACTTTGACATTTTACTCCACCTTATGCTATGCCATTTCACTCTACTCCACTGTACTACACTATACTTCAGTGTACGTCAGTCCACTCTGTGCCACTCTACTCTGTGATACTACATTCTACAACACTTCACTCTACAACAGTCTACTCCACCTTACAGTATGCCACTTCAAACTACACCACTCTACTCTGCTCTTTGCCACTCCACTCTGCAACACTCTATGGCTAATTCAGGCCACTCATTGACACTCTACTCTATACCAATCCACTCTGTCCCACTCCACTCTACTTAATGGCACTTTACTCCACTCTACTCCAATCTGCACCACTCTAATCCACTCTAGGACACTCCTCCAATCTACAACAGTCTACATCACTCCACTCTATACTACTCTACACTATGCCACTCCACTCTACGACCTTCTCTTTGACTCTGTGACTCTCTGTGTCTCTCCACTTACCACACACCACGCCACTTTACTCCAGTTTACGATACTTCACACTGCACCACTGCATGACACTTTACTCCACTCTACAATACTTTATTCTACTCTATGCTATGACACTGTACTTCACTTAACTCTACTCCACTCTCTGCTGTTCCACTCTGTGGCACTCTATACCACTCTATGGGCCAGATGTAGTAATTTTCGAATCGCAAATTCGGATGCAGAACGGCGTCTCAGACACCGTCTGCGAATCGCAATGGGGTCGCAAAGACCCACCCCATTAATATTAATGAGGTGGGTCGCATTTTGTGACCCCATAGCGATTCCCTGCACTCACAGGGCATGGTGGCCTGTTGGAGACAGCAGACCTCTATGTCTGTGACTGCTTTTTAAATAAAGCATTTTTTTTTTTTTTGCAGCCCGTTTGGACCACTGCCTGCTCTGAAAAAAACTTTTTGGCAACATTCAGGAGGACCCAGGGGGACCCCTTCCCTTTTGCGAATGGGTTACGACAAGTGTGACACTGGTGATAACTGCAAATTGCTTTGCGACCGCATTCGCGGTCACAAAGCAATTTGGCATTGCGGTGCGAGTCGCAAATAGGAAGGGAGCACCCCTTCCTATTTGCGAGTCACATTCACATTTTGCGAGTCGGTATCGACTCGCAAAATGTGAATGTGCATTGCGATGCGCATTTTGCATGGCGCAAACTGCGATTTTCGCAGTTTGCACCATGCAAAATGCTAGCTACATCTGGCCCTATGCCACTTAACTCTAGTCCACTCTACTCCATGCTAGCTACATCTGGCCCTATGCCACTTAACTCTAGTCCACTCTACTCTACTCCACTGCACCCAACCCCACTCTACAGCTCTACTCCACTCTATACCACTTCACTCTACTCTATGACACTCCACTCTATAATACCCCACTCTGCATAACTCTATGCCACTGTACCCCACTACAGTCTGCACCACTTTACTCCGTGCCACTTTACAACACTTTACTCCATGATATGCCACTCCACTCTGTTCCTCTCCACTCTATGCCCCTCTACTCTACACCCCTCTACTTTATGACCCTCTGCTCTTTGACACTCCACTCTATGCCCCTCCACAGTACACCCCTCAACTCTATTCCCCTCAAGTCTACAGCACTCCATTCTGCAACACTATTCCACTCTACGATACTCTACGCCCCTTCACCTAACAGGACTGTACTCCACCCCACTCCACCCCCTCCACTTTCATCCCCTTCACTCTATGACACTCTACCCCACTCCACACCCCTGTATGACACTCCACATCACTTTGTGCCACTCCACTCTGCTCCACTATATGCCACTCCACTCTACTCCACCCTACGCCATTCTACCCAACTTCACTCTATTCTTCTCCACTCCACTTTACAACACTCCACTCTATCCCACTCCACTCTACGGCATTCCTCTCTACAACTCCCCACTCCACTCTATGATACTCCACTCGGACACTCTACTCCACTCTCCGCAACTCCACACTGCACCCCTCTACTCCACTCTAAGCCACTCCACTCTTCAAAATTTTACTCCACTCTGTGCCCCTCCTGTCTGTGCCCCTTCACTCTACCATGCTCTACAACACTCTGTGCCACTTCACACCACTCTACTGTACTTTACACTTTACTTTACTTTGCACTATGCCACTCCCCTCTACTCCACCCCAATCTACACCACCGGACTCCTCTCCACTCCACTCTATGTCACTCCACTCTATGACACTCCACTTTACCCCACACTACTCCATGACACTCAACTCTGTCCCACTCCACTCTACCACACTGTATGGTACTCTACTCCATGTCACTCCACTCCATGTCACTCCACTCTATGACACTCCACTCTACGGCACTCCACTCTATCCCACACTACTCCAAAACACTCTGACTTTCCACTCTATGGCACTCCACTCTACAGTGATCTATAACACTCATCAACACTCCACAACACTCTATTCTACTCCATTTCACTCTTCTCTATGCCACTTCACTGCATGACACTCTACTGCATTCTATGCCACAATACTCTATGCCCCTCCACTCTATGATACTCTAGTCGTCAACACTCCACTCTCCGCCACTCCACTCTGTGCCACTCTACTCCATTCTGCTCTCTTCCACTCCACTCCACCCTCCTCAACTCTACTCTGCTCCACTCCACTTTACTCCATGCCACTCTACACCACTGTACCCCTTTCTATTCTACTCTACTCCACTCCACTGTACTCCAATCAAAGTCACTGTACTCAACTCAACGCCACCCTAATTTGCACTACTCTAATACACTCTACACTACTCCAGGACACTCTAAGACCCTCCACTCTACGACTCTCGACTCTACAAGACTACACTATATGCAGGATAAAATCTTTGACAATTTCTATGGTGGAAGTGAGTCATATAAAAATGTAGAAATACCCACAAACTTTCAAAAATGGGTACTTTCAAAGTTTCCAGGAATGCCCAACCCTGTAACACCCACGCTCTGCAGCTCTGTCAAGAGTGGGACTTGCCAAGAGGTAGAATTACTCCATTGCGTGGTAATATGTCACTTGAGTAAAATGATGTAGGTGCAAGGGCACCATTATGAAGATCTTTCACTCATAAATCAAGCCATGTTCGCTTCTAATTCTAATTTACATCCACAAATGGCTCTTTGATTGCTGTTCAGTGGCCGCTAAATGAAAAGTCCAGGGTTGGAAAAGTTGTGTCATCCTCCCTCTGGCTCATGCAGTAGTAACCACATCTCGAGGTTCCTGCACGTCTACTCCATAGTGTTCCATATAGAACAGCTGCAAAAGGTATTACTTGGAAGATATGAAGTCGAGTTAATATTGGATCAATGATCTTGAATAGATTCAGCTTTTATCTTTTCTCTTTAAGGAGAAGCATGTCTGAAAATACTATGAATATTTAATTGGGTAATTAGGGCGAACATCAGAGAATTACTGGAAATGTGGATGTAATAAGGGGCTCTTTATTTTTATAGGATGGACCCAGTTCTTAATTTGATCAAAATTAAGTGCAGGAGCCAAAAGTTTTTCTTGGGAGCCTTTCTACTGCCACTGCCAGTTACCACCTCCGCCTAGTCATGATTCCACCCTTTGCCTCGATCTCCCACCTCCTGCCTCCTTATCTCACCCGTGCAGGATTTTCCATCCCTCCTTTATTCCTCTTTTCACGGTTTCCCTATCTCTCCCTTGCCCCTTCTTTTTTCGTTTTCTGCCTTTCTCTTTCTTGCTCTGGGTCAAAGTCTGATGTTGAAAAAATATGTCCCTATGAATGCCAGTGTGCACCGCCAGCATAAATTAAATTGGATGAGTCTCGTGTATTCTCCACAGCTCATTACTCATTTTGGGTCCTGGCTACAGGACAGCTTTAGCTTTTTTTCTACTTTCTTCATTTTTTTCACAAGTCCTTGCCAGTTGCAAAGTGCTACTGGAACACTTGCTTTCTTTTTCAGACACACACATTTTTTTTTTTTATTTTAACATTTACGTTACCGGTCTAACTTGGCTTTCCACTATCTTAGAATGATATATGAAAAGTGTGGTTTAGGCTTAATAATTCACGTGTGTACATGCATCACAGTGCACAAGCTTGCATGCATCATGGTGTTTGTGTGCACATGGTCAGTCATCATCAAATGGGTTTCCTTTAATAGAAATCTTATTGTGCAACCTTCTTCATGCACACATTTACAGGCTGGTGCCAAACAGCTTTGTCGAATCCAGTGGCTTGGCCTTTTAAAGCCCAGACCTATTGGCTTTGTCAATGCTTGTTTCATATTTGCTGTGCATTTATGAAACTACAGCATAGTGCTGGACAGTTTTGCTCAGTGAGTTAAACATATTCTGTGATTTGCAGGAAATTAATGTGAATTAAATCGCAAGAACACATGGGTGGGCGTCAGTTTGTGTTTTAAAATACAGTGGGCCTCATTTACGAGGCTTTAGCGGCAGACTGTGCCAATGGAGCGTCATTTTTTTTTACAAATGACATCCAACTTGTCCCCAAAAATGTTTCCTTAATTCAGCTGTGTTCTGTTTTGTAGCAACTTGGCGGAAAATCAGATGGAGTCACTTTTGTTCTTTTTACCAATTTTCTCCAGGCATAATCTACCTAAATGGTCGCATTATCCTTAGATAATTTGAAAAATCAGCAGGAATTGTGGTTAATTTCGCCACAGATCTCTCCCCGGTTTAAAACTATAAACCGCAAAGGAGTCTTAGTTCTGGCGCCCCCTTAATCCGATCAGAACTTTCAACAAATATTATTGGCAACAAACTTGTTGACCTAACCAGGTTTGTGACTATTGGATAATGAAGAATGAAACGTAATAAAAGCCATATATTTCTGAATTAGTTCACTCTCTCCTTCAAACTCTGTATTCAGGATGATATCTAACAACATCCATATTTTTGGTGTATTGCCATTGTAATCTGACACTTGATTTAGGGCAGTGCGACCGGTGCGGCTGCACTGGGCGCTGCCCTCAGGAGGGGGTGCTGTGTTTAGCGATAATTTACCATCTATAAACAACACCTGCTGTAGAGTTCCCTGCCTCCTGCTTTCAGACAGCAGAAAAAATGTCAGGATAACTCCTGATGTTGCTAAAAAGGTTCTGTTTGGGTAGATGTACTTTCTTATTAGTAAAACCTGCTTTTACCAGTGCTTTGAAATAAATTAAATGTATGTGAGTGAGGGTCTATGGAGCGGTGAGTGACACTTTTGCTGGTAGTGAGGGAATCTGGGGAGGAGGTCGTTGGGGGAGGGGTTGGGGGGCAAAAATGATTGTCATAACGGGTGCCAGCAGCACTAAAGGTGGCCATGCGTGATGGGCACGTTCTAGAAACTTCCAGAACCAAAATACATGATCATTCTTTGATATTAATAACAAATCGTCCCCATACAGTGGAAACTGTGGCAGCTGCTCTTTTTGGCACTGTGTACTTTGTAAAAAAAAATAATAATAATAATTTTAAGGGCCAAATGAGCTTGCCACTGCCAAATACTGGTTGCCTAATGCTGATTGCACCACATGCTTCATTCTTCCACCCACCTGCATTCCCTGTCTCTTGATCTCACTCTTGCAGGTTCTTGTCCGCCCATTCTTTCTCCATTTGTCACTGTTTTCCTTTACTTCCTCCGTCTTTCGCTTTTTTTATGCGTCTGTCTTGCTTTGGGTCATAGATGCTCAAAGTAAATCCCAGTCTCCTAAAATGAATGCTAGTGTTGACCACCAGCAGCCCCTGGCACAAATTAAGCCCTGTCTTGGACAGTCGTCAAGTGACCACAACTAATCCTCTAAGATAAGGATCCAAAGCTTTTTGCAAGTTAACACAATCGGTTGAGACAGCCATGTTGATGAAGACTGCTCACAGAAAGTCATACCGGTGGCCTCACCCCGTCATATTGCGATGTTTCCACAAGGTTGACTGATGGAAACATCATATTACGACTTTTCTACCGGTCAGCGCGGCTGAAACACTGCAGCGGCATTGGCCTCAGCTCCCTTAAGGGAGCTGCGGCCAATGGAGTTGCAGTCAAGCACCCAGACAGTGCGCATTCCGAGGGTGCTGGCGGGGGGCCCCCTGTGGCACCCAGCACTTGCTTACCGCCAGCCTTTCCATGGTTGGGAAACTTCCATGGAAAGGCTGGCGGAAAGCGAAGTCACGTTTCTACCGGTCAGCGCGGCGGAAACACTGCAGCGGCATTGGCCTCAGCTCCCTTAAGGGAGCTGAGGCAATGCGGCTTAAGGGAGCTGCGGCCAATGGAGTTGCAGTCAAGCACCCTCGGAATGCGCACAGACAGTGCGCATTCTGAGGGTGCTGGCGGGGGGCCCCCAGCACTTGCTTACCGCCAGCCTTTCCATGGCGGGGAAACTTCCATGGAAAGGCTGGCGGAAAGCAAAGTCATAATCAGCACAGCTGTGCTGCCATGGGCTCTGCTGTGGCTGACCACGACTTTGACCACCTCATGGGGATCCGTGATCCTGGCGGTGTCCTGGCAGTCGGACCGCCAGGGTTGTAATCTGGCAGTCGGAGCACCAGGAACGCTGTGGTCCAACCGCCACCAAAAGTATTGCAGTCTGAAGACTGCCAAACTCATAATGAGGCCCCACGTATTGCGACCCCTCGCACCTGGAAGGTGACCGTGAGGGCGGAACCCCTCACACCACTGCTGTGAGGACTTCAGACAGCATGCCAGCACACAAACATTCCCCAAGTCAAATGGAATAATGTTTTTTATATTATTGGGGACATTGCGTATGCCACACTAGAATGCATAATGAACAAAGGTTCTGTAAGTAGCCGGGTGATGGAAGCTTTGTAGCAACTGCTGAACAACAGAGCGCTTTACGGAAAAAAACATAGAAATAAAATCAGGATTATCATGAGTAAGCCAACACTATGCCAACCACTGGTATCAAGCTCTTCCTCGACCATCCAGAAGCGCTTTGGAGCCTCGCCAGGAGTAAGAAGCGCTATAAAGACTTTACAGTTCAATAGAATGGAAGAGGCGTGGTGACCTCGCCTACATCATTTACCTGAGGGGTTGAAACAACGTTGCCTTGTGAGTCACAGGTGCGCTTCCCTGTAGCTCTCGAATTCCCAGTAACAAACGAGGGATGCTGGGCACAGGCGTGGGCTGGGCATCTTTCAGAGAGGTTGGGCTCCTGCAAATGAAATACTGGGCGATGCATGTGAGTCACAATCAGTGACTGCGATGAAGCCGGCTTAAATTGTTAATCTGCGAATACAGAGTTGAAATCAGAGTTTTCCGTTTTTAATAAACAAATGCAAACTAAATATTGGTATTCAGGGCGAGAAAAGGGTTTGGTCGCTGATAACGTACAACCGTTGGGCGCACCCCCTCCTAATCGTGGTTCCCAGGAACAGCAGATAACGTTTATGTAGGCGTGCCATTGGAGCCCAGGCAAGGAGCTGCTCTGTGGGGTTTAAAAATAGGGAGAATTTTCCAACTTTATTTTCACATGTGATGTTTAAGAACAACAGAGAAATGCAACCATTTCCTGAATGTGACAGTTCTAGTGCGCACACAAGCGTCAACCTGGTGCAGTGCTTAATTTGAGCCGGTGGTTTCCGGTGCCTGGCACCAGCACTTATTTTTGAGGGTCGGCACTTAGTTTTCTGCATCAGGCATTTACTGCGAGCAAAAGACACAAATGAGGAAGTTGGAAGGAAAGAAAAACAAAAAATCGTCATAAAGGGAGAAAGCAGAAAGCGGCAGGAGTGAGTTGAAGGGGCAGGAAGTGGGTGTAAGTGGCTTAAAGAAGCCCGAGGTGCCTTCAGGATTACATTGCCCCATTATTCTGTGCTTGCACATTTAAATGCAGCAGCCGTGTGTTTCACAAGAGATCTTTGGGCACCTGCACATTTTTATTTACAAATTAAACACTGACCTGCTGTGTACACAAGCATCCCCTATTGCTGTAGAACACTATGTGGGGCTTACCCCAAGAGCACGAGGCGACAGAAAGATACAATTATTACGTTTAAATAGCAGATGCTTCCACTGAAGCGACTTGTTCCCCTGATCCCGCAGGATCTTGTAGAGGTGGGAAGGGTGGTAGCAGGATGGTGGGGTGTCCCTGTCCCTATGCGGATTGTTTGCCTGGTAATGATGTGATGGCAAGGACTACTTGCACAGGCTGCCACCCAGGGCCCCATCAGACCCAAGGCCTGCTGCACTGTAGTGTCCTGCTGGACACATTCTAGTGTTTCCACTGGCCACTTTGCTGTGGGCTGGCTTCCACACTCACCCCATATCCATCCATCACAGGCGGCATCAGTCCTGTGACCCGGCTAATAAAAATGGGCAGGTGCACGTGCCCTGGGCCAGTTATACCAACCCAAGTTCTGTGTCACCTCATTAGTAGCATGAGGGCCTAGGGCCCCCAACACTACACTGCACTTCATACAGACACTTGCCCCTTCCTGGCAGAAAAAAACAGAACAGTGTTTGGGGCCAGCAGAAATAACAAAAGAGCTACACTCAGGAAAGAGACAGGGTTAAATAGTAAAGCCCACTCCACACCCCAAACAAGTTCCAAAGTTTACAAATTAAGCTATAAAGACATTTATACAGAGACACCAAAAAACCTGAACATTTAAATGTGTTACAGTTCAGTTTATTTTCTTCATTAAATATCTCTGCTGATTGACAGGTTTCCACGTGGGGAAAGCAGACGACATCTTATACATACACAAATGTGCGCCCAAAATACATAAGCATATCAGTTTAAAGACATGGGCTAACGTGGGCAGTTGCCCAGGCCTCACCTTCTAAGGGGCCCTGGTAATGTGGCTGGGACAGTGATAAATACCTGTGTCAAACCGGCGTGCATTAACAACCTGTCCTTTTTTCAAGTTAACAGCTGTTCCTTCACACTTCGCAGCTTGGCACGCGCGGCTGCCCGCCCGCCCGAAATTAACTCTTGCACTCTCAGGCGGTCGGTGGCTATTAAATTGCAAATTTTATTTTCTGTCTTCTAACTCATCGCTCTTTCTTTACCTTTCTGCCTCTTTCTGCATGTCTCTGCTTGTCCATGTCCCTTCTCTATCTCAACTTTTCCTGCCTTACCTCGCCCGCAGTGCACCTCATAACCCCACCTCTCCGCCTCTCTCCTACAACCTCCTGTCGCCTTCTAACACCGCCGGCGCGAATTTCACCAACAAAACCTCTCTAACCCTCTCTCTACTCCAGTACCCTCTCGTCGTATACTTCTCAGTATCTCATTGCCGTCTCTCTCCCATTTACTTCACCCTCTCTCCCCTGCCTCCCTCTACCTTACCTCTCTATGTAACCCATACCTATTAATGTGCACAAATACCATTATCTGTCTGTCTGTCTGTCTGTCTGTCTGTCTATCTATCTATCTATCTATCTATCTATCAATCGAGCTATCTATCTATCTATCTATCTATCTATCTATCTATCTATCTATCTATCTATCTATCTATCTATCTATCTATCTATCTATCTATCGAGCTGTCTGTCTATCTATCTATCTATCTATCTATCTATCTATCTATCTATCTATCTATCTATCTATCTATCTATCGAGCTGTCTATCTATCTATCTATCTATCTATCTATCTATCTATCTATCTATCTATCTATCTATCTATCTATCAATCGAGCTATCTATCTATCTATCTATCTATCTATCTATCTATCTATCTATCTATCTATCTATCTATCTATCTATCTATCTATCGAGCTGTCTATCTATCTATCTATCTATCTATCTATCTATCTATCTATCTATCTATCTATCTATCTATCTATCTATCTATCGAGCTGTCTATCTATCTATCTATCTATCTATCTATCTATCTATCTATCTATCGAGCTGTCTATCTATCTATCTATCTATCTATCTATCTATCTATCTATCTATCTGTCGATCTATCTATCTATCTATCTATCTATCTATCTATCTATCTATCTATCTATCTATCTATCTATCTATCTATCTATCTGTCTATCGATCTATCAACCGAGCTATCTGTCTGGCTGCCTGTCTATCTATCTATCTATCTATCTATCTATCTATCTATCTATCTATCTATCTATCTATCTATCTATCTATCTATCTATCTATCTATCTATCTATCTATCTATCAATCGAGCTATCTATCGAGCTATCTGTCTGTCTGCCTATCTATCTGTCTATCTATATATCTGCCTGTCTGTCTAGGGAGGTTCTATATAACTAGGTCTATGGGGCCAGTGCATCAGAAGAAGCCAGGACAGCACCACACTGGAAAGGAAGTATGTTAAATTGGAGAAACCGTCTCTAGCTACACACCTACAGTGTGGAATGGCATTTTACCACACACCAAGTTTGCCTCATTGCGCCTGGAGTTTAGGAAGCACCATTTCTTGGTGGAATTTATAATCCAAGGATGAAGGAAGCAAACGGTGCTCATCCTCCTGGACCTCCAGCCCCACTCTCCCCTTTTCTGTGTCCACAATCTTGACTCTTCCTTACCGCGTGTGAGCACTCTGGAGCCCTCTCTTGGCTCGGTAGCGAGGTTAGAGCTATATAAATTCCAGTAATGCACTAATTTGATATCGATTGCAATGCGCATATGACTTGGAAACAGTGCTTAATTTGAGACGGTGGTTTCCGGTGCGGGCCGGCACTTATTTTTCTGCCTCTCGCATTTAGTACGAGCAAAGGTCACACATGGGAAAGACAGAGGTAGAGAAAGACGAAAAAGCGCCACAAAGGGAGAAAGCTGCAAGAGTGAGCTGAAGGGGCAGGTTGCGGCTGTAAATGAATTAAAGAAGCACGAGATGGCTTCAGGATTACGCTGCCTCAGTGTTTCGGGCTCGCACATTTAATTGCAGCAGTCGCGTGTTTCAGAAGAGACTATTGGGCACCGGCACGTTTTTATTTACAAATTAAGCACTGCATGGAAATCTGGAGTATGTGCCATATCCTTAATCTGATCGATGACCAGTTGTTTCCCTTGAATTTCTGAAGTTAATCCTATTTTATTTTTTTTACACATTTTGAAAGCATCGCAAACCGCATAGGCTGCTACGTTTCCCAATTCGCTGTTAGATTTGTATAACAAAAGGGAGGGTAGCGCAGTGTACCTATGTGTAATAAGCACCAGCTGCACCCTGGATTCGTTGTTTGCAAGTGGTGCATTACCTAGACTCCAGAGCAGGCAGGAAGAAGCCGGAGTATTTCCTGCCCGACACCGCCCTTGTAATAAGGCATAATATACTCAGTCTTGAAATGTCTTAGGAACGACCACAGCAATCATGTACAGGTTCCGTGCTTTTTCTGTGTGGCCATTAATAATGTCGAAATGAATGTGGGGTCATTAATCTTGAACCAGTTGATCTTCGACTCCTATTTTTTTAAAAAATGTATTTAAATTGCAATGTTAAACTCGGAATTACCTGGGAGAGACCCCCTGCCTTCATTTAACAGCAAGCTAGTCCCAATTCTCCTTACCCCTTTATAATTACTTTTATGCCCCCTCTTTTGGTATATTTTATATATTTTTATATATGTTGTTTTAAACATTCGTTTTAATTTTCAATTTTTTTCTTTAAGGGAAAACACCCGTAGCGTGCCATACCTTAATACTTTTAAACCCTAATCCCTGCCTTTGGTCTATATTTTACTTTTACCATTACAATTACTTCTATCTGCTAATTACTGGTATATAATGTATTGCATCCAGGCGTAATTCACCCAAAGAGACATTCTCTTTTGACTCTCAGTATCTGAACATAGGTCTCCTAAGATGATGACACTTAGGCCCTGATTTAGGGTTTGGTGGGTCGATTATTCCATCACGCACGTGACGGATATTCCGTCCGCCGTACTACGATTCCCATAGGATATAATGTGATTTTAATCTGTTTGTGACGAAGTAACCCCATCCACCAACCTCTAAATGAGTTCCATAGTCACCAAGTTCTGGTGCACAGATGCCTGGTTGTGTGTGCGGTTGGCTTTGACATTAGACCTAATAAGCCATTCTCCTTCTTCTTGCAGGTGTACCAGGTTAGTGAAGCTCGTGGCATCATGCAGAAGCTGAATTCCGTCATTCAGAAAATCACGGAACCCATCCAGCCGAGGGTGGGAGGAAGAAGGTCTATGACGGTCAAGCGACTGTCCTATCCTTTCTCCAGAGAGAAGCAGCACTTGTAAGTGTGAAAGGAGCTCTGTCATCACAGCTATACATTGATTTATTCCATATGGATTCCATAGAGAGCCAGTATGTAGAACATAGTCTTTAAAAGTCTTAAATTTTCACTGTGCTAACATCAGATCTTTGAAAAACATTACATTTGTTTCACTCTTTGGACATCAGAGGAAATAAATGCCCCTGTATTGATCAGTTTCATAACACCTTTCATTTCGACAAGCACATAAACATAAAAAAAAAACAGTTTTTCACTATGTAATCATGAACCTTTTAGCTTGTATATTCTACTGATGTACTTTTTTACATCAGTTTCACAGGTTATGTTTTGTCCTGATAAGACCCTAACATCCATAACAAGGGTCGAAACGTCGTCCGTCGACAGTTACCTAGACACACCTCATGGCTTTCTTCTGTGTTCATTTGTGAACTGTTTTATGATATATTTTGTTGTAAGAACTTGAGGGAGGCTGTCTTGGTGTTCACCTATGCACCTACCATTGAATGCTAAAAATACTATTGAACTGTTTTGATTTTTGTCTTTGAGGTGTTTTTGTCTGCACTTGGGCAGCACTTTCTTTAAAATGCTCTATTTTTCACAACAGTCTTGAGTTTTGTGGTAAAGTTTAATAAATATTTTTGTATTTTCTCAGTGGATAAGTGTGGCACAATGGTTAGAGCGGCAGACCCCCTGATGCAGAGATCTGTCCCGGGACCAGGGTTCAGTTCCCACCTCAGTGGGTCTTGGGCTCAATTTCCTCGGACCTGATAATTCTTGCCTCGGTGCCTAATCTAATTGATGGGTCCCTCTCTGTAACTCTGGGCAATAGCTTGCTTAATCTCCACAAGGGCCCTCACAGTGCTTGGATGCCTGGCTTCACCCTGGGGCTGTCCAGGAGTGGGCGCCTCACAGGGAAAAGCCAGGAGGGGTTCCACAGCAGTATGCGTACAGCGCCTTGAGACCCTTATTGGTGAGTAGTGCGCTATACAAGTGCGAAGTTTACAGTCTTATATCAAGCACCGGTTGCATGACAGATTTCTGTTTACAGAATTATAAACTGTTCGAAGGAGAGAATCTTTTAATCGATTAATTGATTGGCAAATATTTGTTTGCCTAGGTTTAAAAAAACGTACTTAATGAGTTTCACGGGAATGTGTGCCCCTTTCTTCATTCAATCCAAATTCTCCCGAACATTTGGATGTGCTCTTGTAGTTAGTGATACCTCTGATTTGAGATGTGCTCAGGCCTATAATGTCACAGAAAAGCAGGTCATGCCAGAAAACGTCTATCACGGAGATGCTGAAAGTGCAGACCTACTTGTCTACTCTCAGTGTTAGGGCAGAGAATGCAGCTTTGGGCGTGGGGTGGGGAGGGATGATCAGAAGTTGGTTTGAAAGTGAGCTAGGACTTTGTTGCACTGGGGACGGCTGATTGGAAGATATTGCCAAGGTTCGAAAGAGGCGGTGGGCGATGCCAGATATTCTTTTTTCTTTTTTTTGGATTGGACGAGGAAGACAAGGATTCTCTTGAGGGTGATGGGGAGGATGGCAGGACATCAGGTACGAATAAAACAACAAACATTCTGTATACCAAATATTGTCGAAAAGATGACAAAATAATCAGGATAGCCAACCATGAAAAACCAACAAAAGAATGCATATGTGGTTAGCAAAACATATAAGCCGAAGTCAAATATCCATTTTAATTGAACATAAAGATCAGACATTGCTTTAATCAATCTATTCAGTCATATATTCAGTACAAACGAAATGCATACAAAACAGAACCATTCAATATTTGTAAACACCCAATGGTTCCAAATGAAAATCACAATATTAGTCTATTTTTTGTTAAAAAAACAAATTCCCTTTTTGCACAGACAGGCCGAAAAGGGTGGAAGGCGTTGATGGAAATTTGGATCCTTCCTACATGGGCCAAACCGTGGACATTAAAAAGGCAGTCGATTCATGTTTCAGGAGAGTTCCTTGACGCAATACACCACCTTCATCACGACCATGTAGTGTTCATCAAAATTGGAAAGTCAGAAGTCACAAACACAAGCTAGTGAGACTGGGTCCATTGATACAAATAAGAAACAGAAACACAGTATATAGAGGACTACCTTTAGAAAAAGTCTCAAGTGGTGCAATACCACAATGATGTAAGGGTTCACTTTACAAACAAATAAGAATAGGTATCTAATAAATTCATCTATTGACCCATCTACTGCATAATAATGTCATATGGTAAAGAGGTCCGTAAAGAAACTGAAAATATGAGCAATTATGGTTTTCAGTTCATTGCTACACACAGAATATAACGAGGTCTGACCAAGCACAATTCATTCCAGGATAAACTTGTATAGCTAAGTGTGAAACACAAGAGAGACAAACAACACTTGTGAGAAACAATCTTGAACATATTGTTGACCTAGAAATGGCACCTTCAGGAAATTACTGATATCATGACATAGTCCCATAGTCTAAAAAATAGTTCAGATAATTCATACTCTATATACAGCTTCTGCATTATAAAGACAGAAGTGTATAGGGAATGTACACATCTTAGATCAGTTTGATTGACTCCAAAAGTGGACAGTTGTTAAATAGAGGAAGCAGTTAACCAGTGGAGTTCAGAAGGTATCAATGTACAGTCCAGAGAAAAGAGCTTAAACATAAGGTTTGCTAACCTTACTCTAGCAACATAGTAACAATACCTGTCTCCCTTGTGCTACAAAAGCAACATTAATGGGATCTGAGTCTACATCAGCATCTCCAGATAGTCACAGGGATAGTAAGGTGGTCTATATGTCTGAAGCAAAATGCAGCCAGGATAAGCAGTGACCTGAATTCAGACAAGAAATCTGGGTGTAAGAAAGCTCAATAGGCTGTGGATATAGCAAAGCCAAAAGGCGTCTCTATCCAGTGCTTAACTTGAGCCGGTGGTAGCCGGTGGGGGCCACACGCACTCAGTTTTGGGGACCGGCACTTAACTTTTTCGCGTCACACATTTACTGAGACGAGAGGAGAAAACACACAAAGCAGAAAGACATAGGAAGAGAAATCTGGAAAACCTCCTCAAAGCAGGAACCTGCAGGAATACCAGAAAGAGGCAGGGAGTGTCTGGTAGTGAATTAAAGGGAATGAGGTGGATTTAGGACTGCACAGCCTTGGTAGTCGACATTACAACATTTAATTGCACAGGTCGTGGGCTTCTAAGCAGAGTTTGGAGCCCCTGCACTCGTTGTACAAATTACATACTGTCTATATCAAGTGTGTATGTGTGTAGTGGCAACTTATACATTAAAAAAATCCATCTATAAGTTAAAAAAAAAGATGCATGTGGCAAACAGCTATACACTGAAGGACAGGCAATTCTGTATGAAAAAGCCCTCTAAACAATAACTATACCGCTAAAACAGAGTGCATTTATAAGAGCCAAGAAACGGCCATAAAGGGCCACACCTAAGTGCCATACCTATGCTATAAATACGATGTGCCATAGGGGCAGCATCGTGCCCCAAGTAAATTCATATGAAAAGTAGGGGTGAACATAACTTACAAAGTTTGCTGTAGTATAATTACAGGAAATTGCAACGAAATTACTCCAGATTACGTGTAATTACGCGAGGAGTGCAACCTTTCATTTCACACTATTTTTTTTACCCCAGAGGGTGCATTTTGTGCTAAAAAAGCAGAGCTAAATGCAACAGAACAGGAACAGTAGCAATCATCTGACGCTCGTGCTGTTTCTGAGCTCTTTGGTAGGCAATTTTGACCAAAATTATGCGAAAGGCCTAATCATGTAATTTTTGATAATTTTGAGTCATAAGAGTAACCAAAGAGAGGGTCATAAGAGAAAGTACCAAAATTACTAAGGATTATCTAGTATAACTAAAAGTTTGTCCAGCCTTAATGAAAAGAAAACTGCAGAGGACATATGTTTAAATACTACAGTATTAAAATGATAACCTGAAAGTGGATAGAAGAACATAATGATGTACACATCTGCCAGCAGGAAGAGCTAGACTGCTAGCTGAGAATGTGCACCAGCACAATCAGGGGTCACACCTGGCCCTCATAAATATGACATCATAAAAGCCACCTGTGCTGCCTATCAGGGCTACATGCACTCCTCAATGACAAGTACCAACATATGAAGATAAACATAAAAGAATAGCTCAGTTCACCCTGCCCAGTGTGGAACGCAAACCAGCCACAACAAAAAGATTTGGAGAATTAACAAAATAAATAGGAAGCAAGGAATTAAGAAGATAAAGACAACACGAAGCTAAAAGGAAAAAGCAATAAGTAAAAAGACGGAGGAACAAAACCACCACTAACTGGAAGACAGTATTATCATATTATGCTCTCCCAAAGATTTTTTTAATTCAAATTTGTGACATGAGAATTGAGAATAAAACATGTCTCTGGCAAACAGATTATATGTCATTCTGCCACATCGTAATCACCTCTGATTTTCTCAATGATGACCTATCTCAAGTCTGTCTCCTTTTTGGTCTTCATCTACACAATGACCTACTAGGGTAACTGATTCCCAATTGCTTCTTATTCATGATTTATGTTCACTAAACCATGTGCAGATGTGACTTTCTTACTCTCTTCTATAGTTTGCCCTTCCATATAAAGAAAACATCATCTATATAGCTTGGCTATTGGTACTTATGCAAAAAGGAAGGTGCCAATTCATTATAAATATGTCGGTCATCTAAAGCACCAACATATAGGTTTGTTAAATTGGGGGCACATGTGGCTCCCATTCTGGTTACCTGTTGTGTTTGTAGGTGGAGCCATTGAACAAGAAGTTGTTTTGTCTAAAATGATTTTAACACACTGTGTGATGAAATGCGCTGGAAGCTGCTTCACCAGCTACTTTTGTGGGGCTGAGGTCGGTGAGGTCATGCTGTGCATTGCTCCGTCATGTCTCCACAACTTGCATAACTGATCGGCATAGGATGACAGCATTTGGGAAGGCCATATGTAACATAGCATTGTGCATGGGCAGCTGTAATGGCATGGAGCTTTCCATTGTGGGGATCCAAGTAACATCCCAGAAGTGAGCTTTGCTCTCCCTGTCTGTTTGATGTCACTTGTAACCCTTCAGTTGCAAACAACCACATCGTTGACAGCTATCATCTATAATTCTATAAATCTGTCATTAATCTATTTTCTTTGCCCCACCAGTCAGTGGATAGAAACACATACATGCAGCCCAATGCATGAAATACAAATACAGCTGAAACTTTTCCCAAGACCTTTCTTTCAAAAAAAGAGAGAATTTTTAGATTTGTTGTGGTTGATCTTACTTTTCTGTTATAAGGGTGTTTAGGTCTCACCCACAAACTTCTTTAGCTTTCTAGCAAGAACTTATGTCATTACAGAACACACACCACACACCGTAAACATACACATAGAAAGAGACTCTTAAATAGCGTATTGGCCCCTTGTTTATGTTGTATTTATATAAAGGATCTTGAGTATTTTCTTAATGCAGAAGATGTTGATGTCACAAAGGTTGGCGCTAGGAAGCTTCCTGCTCTCCTATATGCTAACGACTGTGTTCTAATTGCAAGAACAGGTATAACCTTCCAAAAACTACTTAATAGGTTTCATCTTTTTATGAATGATTTGGGTCTAAAGACAAACACTACTAAATCGCATGTTATGTTTATAGGCAAAACCTGTTCTGCTCTCAGGCCTCACTTTATTAGTGTCGAGAAACTTTTATATGTTTCTTCTTTTTCATATTTGGGTCTTCCCTTCGATAACAAATGCACATGGACTCATCTGATTAATAACAGGAAACAAAGACTCGAACAGTCCACTGAAGCAGTTTTCACATTTGCGAGGGAGCTGGGTGATATACCCCTGTCTTCCATGATTAGTATGTATAATGCACGCTGCCTTGGCGACATTTGGAGCAGGGGTTTGGAGCTACTGCAATGTGGACACCCTCAGGTGTCAGAGAATAAATGTTTGCCAAGATTGTTGTCTGTCCCAAATATTCTTCCTATTTATCTTTTACACACAGAACTGGGACTTGTTCCACTAGTAGATTATGTTAAAGTAGCACCCGTATGATTATAGAGATCGATATGGGTCAAACAAGAAACCTTGTACAATCAAAGTCCAATCAATGATTGCAAGTCCCTAGACAAAGTACAGAACTTCCCTTGGTTATGTTATTTTAATGCCCCATTAATAGCATCCATCCCGAAAAACATAGCTTAAACATGATCTGCTCGCTAGAGTTCTTCAACAAAGGCTAGAGCGCGAGTCTAAAAAGAAGCAGATAAAGGAATTTTTACCTCCTGTTACTACTGTGTCCATGGAACCATATCTGATATGTCCTCTTTCCCTTTTACTGAGATTTTATTTGACTATATTTAGATTTGGTATAGCTAATTATTTTGGTTTGTAATGTCAGTTCTGCTTATCAGTTCTGCTTATCACGATGCAGACCTGGACCTCTGTCCTTGTGATTCAGTATCGACCCAGTCTCTCCTACACTTTTTCTTTTTTTGCAAATTATATACTCTCCCCTGGAAACAGTTCCTCATTTCCTTACTGAGGCACCTGAATATTAGAAGCTATAGAAAATGCCCAAAATGTGGCGGAAATCCAGCAGTACCCGTAATATGGTGGGTGTGCTGGCGGTCTTCTGGCACCCATGGCTTTGTCGTTCTTCGAGGAAGACCGCCAAAGTCATAATGAGGCCATAGTGTTAAGGGATAGGGTGGCTTTGTCATTGTTGTGAATGGCAAAGTAAACGTGGCAGTGAAAACACTGTCCTTTCACTCTGCAGTGGTAGGCTGGGAGCCATTTTGTACTTTGTCACACACAGGGTGGCACAACTAGTGCTGCAGCTGTGGGTGGACGCTCTGCCTTACATGCCCTCGGTATTCTGGGCACCAGATACTAGGGATTATTAGTTAGTCAGTCCTTGCCAATTGGGTGTATCCAATTCGGCTTCCAGTTTGTATAGGGTCAAAACACTGGGACTGAGATCTGATTAGCAGTCCTCAGTGCACTCTCTGAGTCGAAAAACCAGCAGCATCAGTCCAAAAATGTGGGGGTGAACAAGCAGAAGGAGGCATTTCCTTACAGGTGTTGGATAACAGAGTTGTCCATCCTTATTGATATCAACTCAAGACATTCTGTTATTGTGTACACTGAACAAGTAGTCCCCATATATTAAAACTAATACCTTTCCTTTTTTTCTTTTGTTTTCTTTTGAGGTACTCTACCCTCTCTTATTTCACTTGACTTGAAGGGTTTGCCTGCGCTGTACACATGCTCGCGTACAGCTGGTCTGGGCAGCTACAGAAGTTGCTCACAGTTGCTAGGTGACTGGAGAACATGAACATCTGTTTTTCCGTTAGTTCAGTAATGATAGGGGGCATTACTGGATGGGAGTGAGTCTCTGCCCACAACAAACTCTCCTCTTCGTGCAAAGTCTCTGTATCCCAGACCCCCTCCATAGCACAGAGTGCAATCGTACTGCAACGACTGCTTGAACCATACAACTCACTACAGTCAATACATCCTTCCGGTGCCACATCACCATGAATGCTGCAGTGGCAAGTCAGTTGTTGGACAGTTGGCAATGGTTTTGGATATGTATGGTGTGACATAGGAATGTAAATGTAGGGTATGCTTGCAATGCCAGAGCAGGTTGTGCTTCACCGCATCAGAGCAGAGGCAGATATCAACTTTGCAGTCCAGAGTGTGTGCCCTCGTTAGGGCGCCTCAGGACTGTAGATCAAAGCTTCTGGGGCTTCAGTGTTCTGCATTGGTGCTATTTTCTGTGCCAGTACCATTACCCCAACCCTCAGGAGATTAACTCCACCACCATGTCCCTGACTCACTTTTGTAAATCATTCAGCTTCTTAGTTTAACTGAAGTACTTCAAGACTTTAGATGTCAAAATGCTTAAGTAACTCTGCCTGATACCCTCTGTGTGCGCGCGCCCATGTGTGTGTGTGTGTGTGTGTGTGTGTGTGCGTATATAAATTAATTTACCTAACTATAACTAAGCTATAACCTTTGTTTTTTTAATAATTTGATATAATTAGGTTCGTAAATTCAGAACCTAACTATAACATCCCTGTAATCTTTATTTTTTCAGCAAATATACATATATATTCACTGGAAATCCAAAGGTTACAGGGACGTTATAGTTAGGTACCGAATTTCCTCGTACAAAACCATAGAAATTCAGCAGTTATAGTTGGAGTTCTTACAAGTAACTATAACTCTAAGGTAACTATAACTTGCACCCTCGCCATGCACAGTTGTCTCATCAATAGTTTTATTGCTGATGTTGCATTGATAATATGAAAGATGAGATAGAAGATGTCATCAATGATATAATATGTGGAGTAATTAGCTGTGTGTGGCGAAAGCGCAAGTTATAGTTACCTTAGGGCGTGCGCTATAGTAACTTGAAAGAACTCTAACGATAACTGCTGAATTTCTATGGTTTTGTATGAGTAAATTCAGAACCTAACTATAAAGTCCCTGTAACCTTTCGTTTTTTCAGTGAATTTATGTTTTTTTAACTTATAGTAATTTTCATTACTATACGTTAATCCAACCAATGTCGTGCAAGACTTTAGGCCGTGCGCGGCTGCGGTTGGCCACAGGGCCTGGCCTGTGGCCATGCCCTGAGCCCAACACCCTATAATCACCCAACCTTGCACAGCCTTTGCCTGTGCACAGTAGAAATTACCTGCAAGGGCTGGCCTGCAGCCAGTCCCTGTGGCCAACGCCCCTAAACACTCAACCCCATGCCGTCACAGCCCTTTGGCGGTGCACGGCAAAAGTTGGCTGCGGCCTCTCTGGGTCTGAGAATAGGTGTGAGAGGGTTATCTTGGGGTGAGAGTGGCTGTCAGATTGTCTGTCTCAGTGTGAAAGTGCGTACATCAGTGTTTTAGTGAGTCCGTCAGTATGTGTGCGGGTCTCTGAGTGGGTGCATGAGGGTGTCATTGGGTCTGTAAGTGGGTGTGTGACAGTCTAAGTGGCTGTGTGAGTGGGGGCATAACTGTCTGAGTGGGTGTGTGAGTGCATGCGTGAGTGCCTGAATGGGTCTGTGAGTGGGTTCATAGGTGTGTGAGTGGGTGTGTGAGTGGGAGAAACTGATTGAAAGAGATACAGAGAGAGAGAAAAAAAGTGAGAGGCAGAAAGAGAGAGAGCTTTTTGGCTTTCATGTCTGATATACTTAGAATGAGATATTTCTGTACAATTTAAAATAAAAAGTTTATCTGTCATTTAAAAAAAAAAAATAGTTTGTACTTTATAACAAAAAAAAGAGGAAACTAGTCCAGCTGAACTCGAACCTTCAATGTGAAGGTCTGCAACCTTCACACTGAACTATTGCTTTTCTATTTATTTTTTTTGCCCTTTATGGGCTATCTGGGACCGCGGGGGAGTTCTGAATTTTTCAAAAACTACGGAACGGATTTACACCAAATATGCAAAAGTGTAATCTGCGTACCGACAGCTAGCTTTCTGCCAACTTTGGTGTAATTCCATCCTGTGGTTCGGTCTGTAGACGTGTCTTAAGGTCCTATGGTAATTAACATTGGAAGCATAACTTTTTTGACCCACCCTTTTTCTTGGCCCCTGCTTGACAGATCACCCCAAAACTTTCTATGTGCAACAAGAATCACCGCAACATTTTGTTTTTGTGAATATTCATCAAACGACGCCAAAAATATAGGCAAGTCAAAAAAAGCTTTTTCTATGGAAACATGGTCCTAACTATAATTACCTAGTGCCAACCACCACTAGTTAATATATGTACATAATTTTTGTAAAATCGAAAGGATGACAGCCATTGAGTAATATATATATTTATATATATATATATATATATATATGTAATTTTTTGTAAAATCAAAAGGTCTCAGATAACACCAGATCTAAAAAAGATAATAGAAATTTCCAAAACAAATTCTGTAGAAGGTACATTATGAGTACGATATAAAAACAATTCTCTACTTAATGTTAGCTACTCAACCACTAGTCGCATATCACAAACATCATTTTTGAGGAATTCACTGGTCTCCACATATGACATAATTTCTTGCGCATAAAGGTGCACTGTATTCTCTATGTGTGGTATATTCTAAGCATATGCCTAGACTTTGTCTGTACATGATGGTATTAGAAATGGGGTCTTTGGTTGACAGTCAAGTTACCCCCTGTTCAAGCAAGGACCCTCACTCTAGTCAGGGTAATAGAGAATCACCCTCAGCTAACCCCTGCTTACCTCCTTGGTAGCTTGGCAGAGCAGTAGGCTTAACTTCAGAGAGCTAGGTGTAAAGTATTTGTACCAACACACACAGTAACTTAATGAAAACACTACAAAATGACACAACACCAGTTTAGAAAAATAGGAAATATTTATCTAAACAAAACAAGAACAAAACAACAATAATCCGACATACACAAGTCAAGTTATGAATTTTTAAAGATTAAACTCAAAAATAGCTCTTACAAACACAAAATGCTTCGATGACGTGTTAACACAGCGTCGTGACGGTGTCGTTCCCAACAAGCCGACACCAGCAGCGCCGGACACGGAGTCGCGTAGACCCCCAAGTACAGTACCTTTGGTGAAGAGTGAAAACAAGTCGATGCACGAAGTCGGGGATCGCGGCGTCAGTGCAAAACGTTGAATTTGCGCACTTAGAGCGGCGTCAATCACGATGTGGTGTGGCGACTTCCACGGAGTCGCGGACTTCAGCGGGGCTACAACAGCGTCGGGCCTGCGAAGGTGGTCGCATTCCAGCGAAGATCACGGAGTCGAGTGCAGGCAGCGTCACCAGATTCAGCAGCGGCGGCGGTCCGAAGTCGATTTCCTTGAATTTCCACCAGCTTTCCTTTCAAGGGCCCAGGGACTGGATAGGGCACCACTTGTCGAGCAGGAGTCTCTCCAGGGACTCCAGGTGCTGGTAGAGAGAAGTCTTTGCTGTCCCTGAGACTTCAAACAACAGGAGGCAAACTCTCAATCAAGCCCTTGGGGATTTCTTCCCAAGATGGAAGGCACACAAACTCCAGTCTTTGCCTTCTCACTCTGGCAGAAGCAGCAACTGCAGGATAGCTCCACAAAGCACAGTCACAGGCAGGGCAGCTCTTCTTCCTCAGCTCTTCAGCTCTTCTCCAGGCAGAGGTTCCTCTTGTTTCCAGAAGTGTTTCTAAAGTCCGTGGTTTTGGGTGCCCTTCTTATACCCAATTTCTCCTTTGAAGTAGGCCTACTTCAAAGTAAAGTCTCTTTTGAATGTGAAATCCTGCCTTTCCCAGGCCAGACCCCAGGCGCTCACCAGGGGGTCGGAGACAGCATTGTGTGAGGACAGGCACAGCCCTTTCAGGTGTAAGTGACCACTCCTCCCCTCCCTCCTAGCACAGATGTCTCATCAGGAAATACAGACTACACTCCAGCTCCCTTTGTGTCACTGTCTAGTGTGAGGTGGAACCAGCCCAATTGTCAAACTGACCCAGACAGGGAATCCACAAACAGGCAGAGTCACAGACATGGTATAAGCAAGAAAATGCTCACTTTCTAAAAGTGGCATTTTCAAACACACAATCTTAAAATCAACTTTACTAAAATATGTATTTTTAAATTCTCAGGGACCCCAAACTCCACATGTCCATGCACTCCTAAAGGGAAATCTACCCTTTAATCAGATTTGAAGGTAGCCCCCATGTTAACCTATTAGAGGGACAGGCCTTGCAACAATGAAAAACGAATTTAGCAATATTTCACTGTCAGGACATATAAAACACATTACTATGGGGGTCATTCCGACCCTGGCGGTCATGGACCGCCAGGGCCGGGGACGGAGGAAGCACCGCCAACAGGCTGGCGGTGCTTCAGGGGCAATTCTGACAGCGGCGGTAAAGGCGCGGTCAGAAAAGGGAAACCGGCGGTTTCCCGCCGGTTTTCCCCTGCCCCAGGGAATCCTCCACGGTGGCGCTGCAAGCAGCGCCGCCATGGGGATTCCGACCCCCTTCCCGCCAGCCTGTTCCTGGCGGTTTACACCGCCAGGAAGAGGCTGGTGGGAACGGGTGTCGTGGGGCCCCTGGGGGCCCCTGCAGTGCCCATGCCACTGGCATGGGCACTGCAGGGGCCCCCTAACAGGGCCCTATTAAGATTTTCAGTGTCTGCAAAGCAGACACTGAAAATCGCGACGGGTGCCACTGCACCCGTCGCACACCAGCAACTCCGCCGGCTCCATTCGGAGCCGGCTTCATCGTTGCTGGGGCTTTCCCGCTGGGCGGGCGGGCGGCCTTTTGGCGGTCGCCCGCCTGCCCAGCGGGAAAGTCAAAATGACCGCTGCGGTCATTTGACCGCGGTACGGTCTTTTGGCGGTCTCCGTCCGAAGGGCGGCGCCCGCCGGGGTCGGAATGACCCCCTATATGTCCTACCTTAACCATACACTGCACCCTACCCTTTGGGCAACCTAGTGCATACCTTAGGGGTGCCTGACATGTAAGAAAAAGGAAGGTTTAGGCCTGGCAAGTGGGTACACTTGCCAAGTCGAATTTACAGTTAAAACTGCACACACAGACACTGCAGTGGCAGGTCTGGGACATGATTACAGGGCTACTTATGTGGGTGGCAAACCAGTGCTGCAGGCCCACTAGAAGCATTTGATTTACAGGCCTTGGCACCTGTAGTGCACTTTAGTAGGGACTTACTAGTAAATCAAATTTGCCAATCATGGATAAACTAATTACATACAATTTACACAGAGAGCATATGTACTTTAGCACTGGTTAGCACTGGTAAAGTGCTCAGAGTTCAAAGGCCAACAGCAACAGGTCAGAAAAAATAGGAGGCAGGAGGCAAAAAGATTGGGGATGACCCTGCATAAGCAAAAAAGTCCAACAGATGGAACAATTACTTTTTTTTCCATGTGATAGAACATTCTGGGCATGGCAGTGTTTGGGTATATACCAACATGTATGGGGTAAATAATCAATTCTACGCTATATGGCAGCGGTTCTTGGGCATACATTGCTCTATAGTGTCTGTGCAACCTCATTTAGTACATCTTGTGGTTCTTAGTACATCTGTAGCCTGATGTTGCCATATAATCATTGAGAAGCTGTCTCATGGCTGTTAGTAGTTAGCAAGTTTCCTTTAAAAGTAATAAGGGTCGCCTACCAACACTTTAGCCAGATGCCTGACAGGTGCATCTTGACCACTCTCTCCAGGTCTAAGTGATCCATGTGCTTTAAGTTTCAAATCCACTTCTTTACTGTTGAGTGTTGGTAGTGGTTTGGAAGGATTGGTGCTTGTTATGAGCTTTTGACCTGAGATTGTGTGTATTTAGATTTTGGGCTGGAAACACCAGTGAGGGTCCAGCAGTGTAGCAAGGATGCCCTGGGCCCTGGAGCAAGCATGCAAAAGGGCTGGGATAATAAAATACAGCAATTATCAGGTTCAATGGGCCCTTTAGGGCTCTGGGCCGCGGTGCCACTACAGTCGTAGCTATGCATCTAGGAGAGTCACATCTGATCCAAGCCTGGAAGACAAGAGTGATCCTTAGAAATGGCACTAGTGAGGTTAGGAGAGCGATTACCAAGGCAGGGCTGGCCCGCCCTGGCCTTCAGCTCAGTTCTTCACAGCATCAGTACCGGAAGCTGTCTTGATTAAGGATGCATGATTCTGTAATCACTTGCTGAAAGATGTGGGATGGCTTGTGGGGACAAATCAATTCCTTTGAAGACGACACCAGCACTGTTCCCTTTCAGTGGCAAATGTTTGGGCTAATGTTGATGTTATTATTATCTGTTGCCGGTGCGCTTATATTTTGGCCTTGCCATTGCATGAATTCCAAAATGACCACTGTGCATGCATATGCATATATGGCGTCTGTCTTGTAATGGAGCTTCTTACTTTTTTTATTAAACTCCATTACTAGACTGCTGCCGTGCATGTCCACGCACATTCAGTATCCATCTTTTAATGGAGTTTTAAAACAAGCAAGAAATACCATTGTAAGATGGCTTCTGTGGGGTCAAAAAACAGTGCCAAAGTCAGTAGGCTACCACTTAGTTGTTCCTTTTCATTCTTTCATGCAGTTCTTTTTAACACTTTGGGCCTGATGTAGAAGTCGGCGGAGAGAATACTCCATCACAAACGTGACGGATATCCCGTATGCCATATTACATTTGCAAAAGGATAGTAAGAGGTTGTAATACGGTGGCCGGGATGTCTGTCACGTTTGTGATGGAGTATTCCACGCCACCGACTTCTGAATCAGGCCCTTTGTTACGTTATTATTTTTGACTCTGTTAATTTGTTTTTGAGCAAAATGAGCATAGTACAAAAATGTAAGATAGCGTATGACGTATTTGATTGAGAGGCGAAATACTGCTGATGCGGTTTACATTTTTTTCCGAATTTAAAATATTATTTTCTGTACGTTATTTTTGTTGCATTTTAGAATGTCCCCCTCACGGTCAACAGTTATTGAGTATCTTAAATGTATTGCTGTATTTTTAACACATACAAATTGCACCCTAAACCTGAAGAAAAGATGCACCATCCAATTGACAAACTAACAGTACAAAAAAACGAAAAAACAAAATCGAGTACATTTCAAAGCAATCTGAAACAGTAAAAGAAAATGCAGTATTCAAAATAAAAATGAAAAGATGGCAAAAAGAGGGTAGTATCAGCACAAACTGTGTGCTCAAAAGTGGAATACAATAGCCCCTAGCTCTACCTCTTCTCCCTCAGAGTTTTTATTGTTAAACCCTATCTTGAACACAATTCAAAAATATTCAAACTAGAGATAATTTTCATGCATTTACAATGCCATTCAGTGGATAAGCTCATGTCTTTTGTTAGGGCTGTGAAGGCACTTGTCATAACAGAGCACCCTGTCTAAAACAACATTGCATAATGTAAGCTTTACTCAAACTTGGTGCCCTTAAACTCAAATTACTAAAAAACAAAATACATCACGCATAAGTAAAATGTCAACATTTAAAGAAAATTGAGAACCCTTTCCAAAACATATCTGGGATATCAGTCAGACATTCTTCTAAAAATTGAAACGTGCAGGCCAGTAAAGTGTTCATGTTTAATCTCTGCAGGATACCTTGTACAATGCTCTAAAACTCTGTGGAGCGAGTTAGAATGGAGTATCTGACCGCAATCTCAGAAATAAATAAAAAATAAAATAAATGCAGCTTAATGCAATCTCCTAAATAAATACAAAATAAATAACTCCATACCTATTGACAGCATGATTCCTTTCAATAATAAAAATAGCACTATTAAAATCAGTGTACCGAAAAGTAATAACTCATCAATATACAAATATACAACTGTACAATTTAAATTTAAAATATTCTGGATCTCATAATTTTGCTTCAGGTGTAAATGTATATTTATTTGGAATGCTTCGGGGATATGCTTTATTCCGTTGGCTCAGCAGCCTTCCTTATCCTAAGAGACAGAATAAAAAAGGCTGTGACTGCCCACTCGGCGGATGAATAAATTATGTGTTAAAGAAAGTCTCAGAAAGACGCAGCCCGTATCTTATGCAAAATCCCAAGAAGTGGGCATTAATCCCTTCTACTTCATGACAGTCACACAAGCAGGGTTTTTTGTGGATAGGTCTTGAATGTTTGAATCTAGCTGACTCCAGTTGGGTCATGCATATTCCTGAGCCTTGGGCTTAGCCTATAGTTACATAGAATTGTGAGATATCTTTGAGTGTAGCAAGCCAAGCCATTGCAAAGAGCATCAAATTTATCCCCTGTTAGTCTGCAAAGTGCCTGTATTTATGAAGCACAGTGCTGTGGCTATTGATAGCTCTCTACTGTGATATTACAATGCTTCTAAGCTCCTTGAATCTTTGCTTTCCCAAACTCTCAGGCTTCCAAATGGTACCTCACCTCAAAAGGGATCTTAATGGTGAATACTTCAAGATAATCATGTTGCAGGCTTCATAATGGATATAAGATCCAATTTCAGCCCTCAGTGTATTTGTGGACGTTCCTCGATGTGAGGCAGGAGTGTCCTTTGGATAAGAAAAAGATGACTTGTTGGCCCGCTCAGACTTTGTCACTACAAGAAACGGTCTCTCTCCTCCTTTTTCACATTTTTGACCCTTATGTTTTGACTTCTGGAATCCAGTGCTTTGCAGCAAAGCAAACAAGAGCAGTAGAGTTCCAGAAAACATCACTTCCCATATTGCTAATGTGTTCACACCAGAGACTTCCCACCAAGAAGTTGACAGCAAGATCCTTAGATTTGTTTTCCTTCACTGATTTTCTTGCTCTTTCTTAGAGGACTGCTGGGGCCTTTTGTCAGGCATTAACAACAGATGGAATATAGCAGTTTGATGCCCATTTTAACAGTACTTCACAACAGATAGCCTGGATTTGTGATAGTAATTAAAGTATTTCCAGTTATCACAGTTCATATTGTTTCCTTCTCATAGTGGAGAGATGGAAGGGGTTTGGCAACCACCCTATTGAACCATGAGTCACCCATATCAATGAAGTAATTGAATAGGGGCTTGGCATGCTTACAAATATGTTTAACCCTGGCTGTAGTCAGGATGGGCTGAGCTGGGTGATCTTACATATCAAATCCTACCCATAACAAATTACCTACGTAAGTAATTCATATGAGTAGAATAAGGAAAGTTTCTAGACTCATCACATTACGTTTCCACCCAACTTTGTCCCAAAACACATGATCAAAACAAACTTAAAATTCTTTCAAGGCCCAAAAAAGAGTGATATATTCTATGATATCATTCAATACTAAACATTAATACATTTTTGATTTCCAACTTTGGCATATGCTATTTTATTAAGTTCCTTAAGAAATTAAATCTATTTAAAAGAAGTTTCTTAAATGTGTAAAGGCACTTTCAGCGAATTAAGAAGAGGTTCCAAGTGCACCATTCTTATAAATAGAAATATACTATATTTATTTATTTACTTCTTCATTCAGTCATCCATTCATTCTTTCATTTATTTGCTTTGTGAATATGTTGCCTGCTAATTCAAAGCACAGGAAACATTCAGGAAGAAGCAAGAAGGCTGACAGTCACTAGATTCATCATGTTGTTCTGTACTATTCTTACATATCGAAGATTTGAAACACGATTAACCCATTTCTACTGATTGATCAATCTGAATAGGCATCTGGCTTTCTGACATTGTGCAGTTGGTGGTTCTTACACTGATCCATGTTTTTGTACTTGAGATACCTCAGATTGGGAACCAGAGGCTTCCTGTTTCCCTGGTGATTCAAATTGTCTCCTCACTATTGTAATTTCTTCCCATTTCTCATCCTATTGTCAGTCGCCATGGTGGAGCAGACGCTTATTTAACATCTCAGAGTTTTTGTTTTCCAGATTTGTGGCTTACCTTGTCCTCTTTCGATCTCTGAATCAAATACCTGTAGGTGACATGGAGAAGACAGGTAGAATCTTCTGCTTCAATGAAGTCTTATTTCAACTAGTAGCTGTCACACATTTTAAAGAAGGTGTATGAGCCCCGCTTTTAGATGTTCATTTCTACCTATGAAAAGACACAAATTGGGTAGAGTTGCAACAGAAACCTATATGTTTCATTAGGAGGTGCCTTCTCAGCTCAACCAGTAGGCCTCAGTAGTTGATAGGGTTGTAAAATATTTTGATTGAAAAAAAGTATTTTCCATGAAGGACTTCATTCATATTAATCCTCAAACAGAACCCCTGAAGTGGCGAAGTGGTGCTGTCAACCTCATAGCAGCGTGCTAGGTTAATCTCCTTATTTATTCATTCAACACCAGTATTTGCTTTTTATTGTGTAGAATGTCTGCATTTGAGCCTGGCTTTCCAGGTCCAGCTCTGGGCCCTTTGTAATTGCTTCTTTGCATCTTAAATACAGGGCTGAGATAGATTCTCAGTGTGTGCACCCTCAAATCATGCAGCTGAGTCAGTAGTTGTTTCTTTAGTGTGAGGACTAGTTAAAGGTCATTGTCTACTGCATCATCTCTAGATAAAGAGACCAACATATGAAATCTGTCACAGGCCAAAGGTCAATTTTGAATCATTATTTTTGATAAGTAAAATCAGAAGCTCTGTTTTTAAGGCAAAACATGTTTTATGACAGATATTGGGCGATTTCACCAAAATATTCCCTTACTATGAGAAACATTTCAGTTTTCTGTGAAGGTGGAGCAAGCAAAGGAGCAAGAACATTACTGTGTCTAATGTCATGTTTTGCCAACATAAACATAGGTTGAATTGTCCTAATTAAGTGTTCAGAACAAGAAATCAAACTTAATATTTGATGGCAAATATCACTCCAGCAACATTGATCTTCTTACATGGTCAGAAAGTCAGGGAACCTCTTGGGGTTCTTCAACTTACTTCTTAGGTTGCGGTTCACATAAGACAAACAAAATCTTTAAAGATCATGAAGACTGTGTGGTTTTCATTGCTTAAATTCTAAACACAATAAAAGTCCTGTTCTATTTCCATCTAAAATATTTATAATCCATTATAAGTGCATTTTTTGTGTCTTAAGTTGCCCAAGGTTGAAAATTGATAGCTACATCAGGAAGACATCTTTAGTCTCAGATGATGGCTTTCCCCTGTGATACTTCCATTCATCAGTGTGAAGTTTCAGTTCCAATTAATTCGGATGTTCATGGCCATAATCAAACAAGCATTTGCAATGCAATGGGTCTCGCATTTGCTCGAGTTAGAACCATTTGCGTTGTAAGCTCCTAACCGGACTTTGCTTGCCACATAAATTGAAAATGAAAAGTAAAACAGTTTCACATAAGCGAGCCGATTCTAAGCGCCACGCCATGAGCATGAGCGTGAAGGAGACACACAAAAGAAAAAAGAGGTTCACTCGCAGTCAAACCTATCTGCAAAAGTGTAATTAGCCATGTAATAGGGTCGATGTCCAAAGCAGTAACCAAACCGCCCCTAGGTGGGACAAACGTAAAGCATTTACCAATGATAACACCGGATTTTTGAAGGGCAAGCTCATGAGCAAGCAATAGTGATGGGCGTGAGGTGGGTGTGGTTAAAAGCCCAAATAGATAACACGTTGGATACGCAGCGTTTGCGCAATATTATGCTCAACCTAAAAACGTGGCCCCAGAGTCTCTTAAGCAGGCTTCTAAAAATTTCACCAGCACAAAAAACAGGTTTTCAAAAGTAAAAACATTTTGCCTCTCAATACCTCAAGAGGCAGATAGCAGCATTGCTATGGGTCGGTTTATTGGTTTCCTCATGAGAGCTGGTGGTGGCTATGTTCTGCAGATAAATATGATGCTTACGTCAGTCAACATTCCCTTAGCTTAAACTGTCTTCTTCCACTGAAGGTGCTTCAGTTTCTAAAATCTGTAAAGCGATTCAGCATTTTCATGTGAATCTAGTAGGAACCGATTGTTGGTTGTAGGGCGTGCGGGAAAGGTATATCTCTTTTAGCTTTATAGCTTGACCTGCTTATCTTGTGCTAAAAGGTGCACACATTCAGTTCTACCACATATGACATTAGAAACAGAATATACAGATTCGACACTTCTAGTTTTTACAACTCCAATTCAATCTGTTGTGTCCATTGTAGAGTGAACATCGAAAGTCTGCATCTTCAGGCTTCAGTCTGAACAGACCTATCAGAAAACAGAAAGGAGACAAGCTGGTCCCACATTGGTCTATGAAAGCGGGAGGAGACGTTCCTCTGTTTCAGTATTTTAGAGTTGGAGGTTTTCTCCAGACCACCTTTGTTCTGGTTGTGGAGAGACATTTTCAGAACCATTTGCTATGCAAATTACCAGTGAGAAGTTAACGATATCCTCATGATCTGGTATATAGCTCCTAGATGACAGCTGTCTTTCTGCAGTTCGCGTAGCAAGCTTAACAAGCTTTTGCAAAGCCAACAGGTCTGGTCTTGCATGCTGATGAAGTGATTATTTTTTATATTTTTTATCATAAGCATCTGAAAAAAACAGGCTGCCACCAGAATCTAACCACCGTATACTTGCAATCAAAATGTTAAATGTGCTAGAGGTTTTTTAAACAACTCTTCAGTTGTGCCAGGCATTTTATTATTATTTGTTGGGAAGGTGTCAAGAAGAAGAATTGTTTTTACTCTATATTAAAGCATACAGATAGGCATTTTGTTACATGGAATCAAACAGATACCCGCTGTAGGAAGTAGTTCAGGTGTTGGCTGCCCTGTGTAACAAACTGTGGAAATATGTTTGCTCAGTGAGAATCCTTGTTAGGCCCTCTTAAGAGATGTCGTAATTTGCTTAGCCAACAGTAATTTTGCATACCTTACTATTTTTGTGTCTGTGTGTCTGATGGTTGCCTCATAGAAAGGTTTACACTCGACACTGTAGGCCTGAATTGGTGATAGTGACAAGCTGGAGGCCTTATTGATGCACCAGGAAATGTAATGTCCGATGCAATAGGTCTGGTCTTCTTCTTATGAAACATTATCACAAAGGCAGTAGGTCTGGCTTATTAATTGTGAATAATTAAAGCCATTAAGGGTTATTTTCATATTGTAATACAGGATATAAATGGGTATTTTGTTACATGTAATCTCATAGATTACCCTAGTAGGCAAGGGTTTTGGCGTTAGCACTCTGACAAAGCCTTGGGGTTTTCACTGTGATGACTCTTCTTAGGCCCTGTTGAGAGATTGTATATTGTTTTTGAAACTGTATTTGTCTACATATTTGTTATTTTATAACCGTATGCATGATGGTTGCAAGTTCAGGAGCACTTGAATAGGCCAGTGTTGGGTAAGGTGTAAAGCCAATGGTAAAAAAGTAAATGCTTCATCAGCTCACGACGGAAAGTCATGATAGATTTCATTGGTTTGATCTGTTTACTATGAACTGGTATGACAAAGCCAGAAGGCCTGACCTACATATTGTGAAATGCATGTATTATGCCTTTATGGTTAGATTACATTGCAGTGTGTTAAACCTACAGACAGGTATTTTTTACATGGAATTTCACAAATTGCCACAGTAAGCAAGGATTTTGATGTATAATCTATAATAATCATTGTTGCACTCTATTAGGAGAGAGTATTTTACTTTGCCAACTGTAATTTTGTATACATTTTTACTTTTGTGAATGTATGACAAGCCAGTGATAAAGGCTAAATGCCTGGTTGTTTATTAAATGTTATGATAAATGCACTAGACCAGACCAGATATTTATTCTAGAAAGCATATGTTAAAGTCAATTGGCATTTCAGGGTGGATTGTTATTACTTTGAACTACCTACAGATCAGTTTTCTGTTACATGGAATCTCACATACTAACTTAGTAGGAAAAGGTTTGGTGCTGGGTTCCCCTTTCACAAACTGTGCGTATAAATGTTTTGCACTGTCATAATCCTTGCTAGGCCCTCTTAGGAGAGATAGTAGTTTGGGTTGAAAACGGAAATTGTCTATACATTTGCAATTGTATGACTGTAAGCAGTTGGTTGCTATGTGGGAAACTGGCGCACAGCACAGTAGGACTTAGTTGCTTATGGTAACAAGCCAATAATAACAGCTATAAGCTTGATTGGTGTGTAGGGAAATGTTATGGCAGACACCCTAAGTCTGGCCCGTTCATTATGAAAAGGTATTACAAAGGCATTAGGTTTGGGCTTTTTCATTGCGAAAAGCTTATGGTAAAGCCAATGGGCCTCTTACAGTGGCTTATTATCACCATTATGATACAGTCTGTAGAAAGGTATTTGCTTACATGTAATCACACAGATTACTAAAGCAGGCAACCATTTTGATGTTGGTCACCAACTCTAATAAACCACAGGAGTAGAATTTCACAGTAATAATACTTAGCAGGCCCTGTTGAGAGGGGTTGTGTATTGTTTTGTCAACAGTAATTTTCTATATATTGGTAAATTTCTTACTGTATGACTCATAGTTGCCAACCTATTAGCACTTTACTAAGGGCCAGATGTAGGAAGATTCTGAATTGCGACCCACAAATTGCGAGTCAGAGCGACTCGCAATTTGCGAGTCGCAATTCAGAATGTTGGATGGTGTTCATGACACCATCTGTGACTCGCAAGGGGGTCGCAAAGGCCCTCCTCATGAATAATCATGGGGTGGGTTGCAATTTGCGACCACCTTGCGGGTGGCAGCATTCACAGGGATGGTGGCCTGCTGCGGACAGCAGACCACCATGTCTGTGACTGCTTTTTAATAAAGCAGTTTTCTTTTTTTTTGTAATGCAGCCCGTTTTCCTTAAAGGAAAACGAGATGCATTACAAAAACGAAAAATGAAACGTTTTCATTTCATTTTTTCAGAGCAGGCAATGGTCCATAGGACCACTGCCTGCTCTGAAAAAATGTTTGCAGTGCCATTCTCAACGGGGAAGGGGTCCCATGGGGACCCCTTCACTTTTGCGAATGGGTTACCATCCATTACAAAAGGGTGCAAACTGCGATTGGTTTGCGACCGCGTTCGCGGTCACAAAGCAATCCTGCATTGCACTGCGACTCGCAATTAGGAAGGGAACACCCCTTCCTAATTGCGACTCGCAAACCCGCTTTGCGATTCGGTAACCAGGTTACCGAATCGCAAAACGGGCTTTGTGCATTGCAAAGTGCTTTTTGCATGTCGCAAACAGCAAAATTCACTGTTTGCAACGTGCAAAAAGCTTTCTACCTCTGGCCCTAGGTCTCTGAGCACTTCACTAGGTCTATGTTGTATATAGTGGCAGGCCGTTGGTAAAGGCTAGAGGCCCTACAGTTCACTGCAAAAATGTATGTCAAAGTCCTTAGCTTTGATCTGTTTATAATTAAAACTTATGACACAGCAAGTAGGCCATATCTACATATTGTGAAAAAGCCTTTATTAAAGGCAGTAGGATTTTAAGAGTGGACTGGTACTACACTGTGCTAAAACCTATCGGCAGGTATTCTATTACATGGAATCCATTAGTTTACCATAGTAGGCAAGGGGGTTTGATGCTGGCTACCCCCTTTGAAAAACTGTGAGTATAGAAGATTTTCATTGTCAGAATTCTTGTTAGACTCACTTAGGAGAGATGGTGCTTTGTTTCATCAAACGTGATTTTGTATAATATGTATTTCGTATGACTATGCCTGATGTTTGCCTTGTGGGAAAGCTTAAGCTCTGTTTAGGAGGGCTCAACTGATTATAGTAACAAGCCAATGATAACCGCTACAGGCCTGATTGGTACAGTAGGAAAACATATTTCTGATGCTATAGGTCTGATCTCTTTATTATGCAAACTTTTGATAAACACAGTAGGTTTGACATATTGTGAAAAACATATGTTAAAATCAATAGGCATTTAAGGGTGGACTTTTATTTCTCTGTATTAAAGCCTACAGATAGGTATTTTGTTACATGGAATGCCTTGTATTACCTTTGTCGGGAGGATTTAGGTGCTGGTACTACCTCTGACAAACCTTAGAGAGACAAGATTTGCACTGTAACAATTCTGGCAAGAATCTCTTTGTAGCTGTCTACCAGGATCTTGTAATTAAAAAACTCAATCTGTAAAACATGCACATGTATGAACATGTATCCATATAGATAGATAAAGAGGCTTTAGGCCATCACTGATCTACCATTGGTCTGTCTGAGTGCCATTTACACTCCATCCATGTAAGTGTGTTGTATGGGGTAATGGATCAGTGCACATCAGTTATTGACCCTCTTGCCTGTGAATGACAACATTTTCATATCACATGTGTACATCCACCTGAAAATACGTGCTTCAGTGTCAGGGTTGGTAAACCAATTTCCATTTTTCTCCTAATATAGTTCCCCTTTCATGTCCTTGCTTCTCTTTCTATGTTAATGTTTCTTAAAAGAATACTACAACTCTCCAAGCAGTGCAAGTGGGTCACTTGCTTGCCACTCACTTTATCTGCAGTGAGTCACATAATAGTGTATCATTGTTTTACCATTCTAATATTACAATGTGGCAGCCAGGCTCAAACTTTAAAACAATGATAGACTACTTACAATATGTCTGCGAGACGGACACCTGCTGCTATGTTCAGTTTTGTTGTTGTAGATGGCAGCCTTTTTTCTACTTGTACTGCTTTATTTATCTTGCATATGTTGATTTTGTGTGTGTTGTATTACATTTGTATCAGTGGGTGATTGCAAGAATGAGTCAGTTGATGGATGAATAGATACACGAGTGCAAAGAGAGTGACAGAGTGCATGTGTGATGACTTATTGAATGCTTAAAACCATCAGTGACACAAAGGACACCTTCTTTTATAAGCCAGACCTATTGGTATTGCCAGTGCTTGTTCTGAATGCATACAAATATTTGTTAAATTTATGATCGGATGTAAGTCAGTACCAAATACTTCCGATAGCTGTAACTGTGCTATAAGGTTAGACTCATTTTACACTGTCACAAGGGCATTTTAATATCTCAGATTTATGCTTAAGAACAAATAATTTTATAAATTATTCTTCATGGTATTTTTAGTTATCGTTTTGTTACATTTTTTTTATTTGGATTCATTTTATGATATATATTTTCACTTTTAACTCAAAGCACTAAATACAAATTTCTTATGGTAATAATCTCACTCCCTACTGTGAGAGTATTTCATTACCACACACAGTGAATTGCCTGCTTAATTCACTTGGGTCATTACCGCAGGTAGATGATTGCATCTCATAATTGGATTTGCTGAACCTACCAATTAGCTTTCCTTCTTGTCATCGAAGCAAATTGCTGTCTTGCATTTTCTACTGCGTGAGTATGGGAAAGACGTGAAACCTCCTATCAGATATTCCCAGGCTGCTTCATGCTGTGTCCCACAATACTGGGCAGAAAACTTCACATAAACAATAACTCTAGGGTCAGTCCTGGGGGCAGTGGCACAAACATTGTGTAACCCTCCACAACATTCATGTAACATCCCTTGTTGAGATTGTTCAGTTAGCAATGACATGCATACAGCCAACACATGTTCATATCGGCCTATAATCCCTCATGTCCCATTACTTTTTTAACATTATGTTTTTTAGACCCCATACTGCCCTGTGTTAATAAAACACATACTACTGCGGTTAAGTTGGTTAGAAGTGCGTCAGCTTGTTTCTGGAAAGCGATGTATGATGTAGATAAAGTGATTTTCCCAGGATCTCACTAGTCTACTATATAAACCGGAATTATAAATCAAGTTTCTTGATTGAGGTTGACACATTTGTACTAGACCGCATCTCCTCTACCACTTCTGTGTGTTTTACTCAGTGCTTAATTTGTAAATAAAGAGGTGCTGGTGCCCAAAGTGGTCCTCTTAAACACGCAGCTGCTGCAATTAAATGTGTGAACACGGAGTACTGAGGCGCCGCAATCCTGAAGCCATCTCGGGCCTCTTCAATCCATTTACAGCCACTCCCTGCCCCTTCAGCTCACTCTTGCAGCTTTCTATTTTCTTCCCTTGTGACGCTTTTTCATTTTTCTCTTCCTCCGTCTTCCCCATATGTGTCTTTTGCTCGCAGCAAATGCTTGAGGCAGAAGAGGAAGCCCCAGCCCTAAAAAATAAGTGCCGGTGCTCAGCACCGGAAACAACAAGCACAAATTAAGCACTGGTTTTACTGTTACCAGCACCAATGATGTGTGTGTTAGATTTTCCATAACCAATGCTTTAGTTGTTGTACAACCTCTTTTAGCCCTGCTAGTGGTCAACATGTATACACAAGTATAGTTCAAGAATAATCAAATCATATACCATGGCTTAGCACACTGAGGATTGAATTCCTTAGTCATGACACTGCAGAGGCATAAAATGTACCGATAGAATCAAGACAAAAAGATAATTGTCTCTTCCTGAGGGTCTGGATACAGATGAGTTGGTGGCATATCTTTGGCAGACAAAAAACATCTCATTGTGCGAGTCTATAATTCATAGATATCATTAGGATCGACCTATGGCTCAAAATGTGAAATCCAGTTAGGTGTTCAGAATATCCAAGTGCTGTAAATTTAACATGCTCAACCCTAATTATAAGCTTCAAAAGAGAGGAGTTGCTACTGCCCACTGGTGACACAGTCTACTCACAGAAGAGAGTACTAGAATTTGGTGTGTTTATGTTGATAGGAGCACAATTGTATGAAGTCTTAAAAATCTAGACTCTCCTTTCTATCACTGAAATCTCCACTTGGAAACAATCTCCTGTATTCCCCTGTACAGTGTCTAGTTATGGATTTGGAGAAATCAAAAGAATTTGTTAATCTTACATTATATGCTTAACCCAATCGATGCTTTAGAGATGTCGTCAATGTACCGTTCTTTGTCGCTCATCGCAAATGTTGTCATCTTATGACATATGTGCTGTGTGTTATACACTACAAGTCTCGCCAATCTACCATGGCCTTTTGTACCTGGTTATGTTGTATACCACAAGTATTGTTAATACCCCTTTCCCTGTTCAGCATCACAAATGGACGGGATCTGTCCATTTTATACATCACAAATGCACCTTTCCTTGTTGGTCAACACAATAGTTGTCAGTGTATCTGTCCATGCTAAATTGTACAAATGGTGCCATTGAACCTTTGTCTGTTGTTCATCACAACGAATGTCAATATACTTGTCCATATTATACACTCACAGATGTCATCAATATACCTTTTCTGGTTGCTTGTCACAAGCGTTCTCTACGCGCCAGTGAATGTTATGCATTGCAAATGTTCTTTGCCTCTTGTTCATCAGAAATTTTGTCAAAGTACCTGTCTGTGTCTGTGATACAATCATGGCACACGCCTCCTGCTCCTGTTCAATATTTCCAGATAATTCTCTTATTTCATGTTTTCACAGATTTGACTTGTCGAACAGGGATTCTTTTTTTGACACCAAAACCAGAAGCACGATTGTAAGTAATTCCTTTAACAGCCTGAGTTGTTTTCTGTGGTCGATGTGGTGTTAATTGTTCCCCGGATACCTCCAATTATCACTCCTGCTTTCCTTGAACTAGAAGGTGTTGCACTTCACCACATGCAGTTAATTATTAATGGCCAAAATGATGTTAACAACCAAGTTGAAAATGTTTCACAATTCCCCAAAAATCTGCAGTAACGATGGACATCATTTAAGGGTCGCTGGAAGTATCAGCTACTCCTCCTGGGTTGCTTCGTGTTACCCCTGTCACTGATTCTTGAGCACAAAGAAGAGGAAGTGAAGCCAGCATGCGGTGGCCAATTAGAAAGCAGTAAATAAGAGTGACAATAAAGCCAGCAAATGATAAGCAGTTGGCGGGCTGCAAGTCCCTTCTTGTATACAATACCGCTCTCAAACGAGACCTCTTGACCTAAAAATGAAATAAAAATGAAACCATTTTAGCAAGATGTTTCATTATTATCATGACATGAAAATTGTTCTGGAAGAAAACTCACAAGTGATAGTGAACAATCAAAATGTATTAACAATGATAACGGATAATTTAAGCAATCGTCAGTTTATATTTAGTATATCAGCCATATGCATTAATACAAGTAGGCTAAACAAATATAGGTTTTTCCATTTTTTTTTGCACCTCATGGTGATTTTTCCGTACAATTCTCTTTGACGTACACACTAGGCGAGTGATTAAATAAAGCTTCAGGTAAAATATTTTTGTTTCCCACTATTGTTCTTGGTTTTGTGGCACCATATCCTCCTCTTAAACACATGCACAGTTTTTCCATATGACCACCCTGGTAAAAATGAAGGTGGTGTCTAAAATAGATATCGATCTTGTTAAGCAATTGATATGTTGTTATATTAATCATGCGCTGGCTATGGAGGTTTTTAACTACATCTGTTACAATTGCTGTGATGTAATTAGGGTCAAGATCATTTGACATCATGTGACATCACTTCCTGGAATAAATTAGTGTATAAGGACATATGATGCCACTTCCTGTGATGTAATTAAAGCCAAAAGGTGTGTAATGTCACATCTGGTAATCCGCGACGTTTCTTGACTGAAAGGCCACGCACCCACGTGACTCAGACCTCCCTGAGGTTTAAAGCCCTGCACAAGACCAGGAAGCACTTACGTTCAAGCACTGACAACAAGGATTGATGCCACAACTTGAAAAGCGCTGTGTGCAGCAGTGCTCCCTGGGCAATTTTCCACTTGAATTCAATCAGAGAGCTACACAACAACGACCAGGTTCGTTTTTTAAAGAAGCACATTGTCCACCAGTTCTGGGTCTTGAAAAGAACCCCGAATTTCTGTGGGGTCTGAAACGCATCAACAGTTTTGGATACCAAGGAGTGCTACTTAAAATACTTGTTTGGCAAACAGGGAATATTTGATGGACATAAGACATTTGTGATAGCCCTGTTTATTGTCTAATATGAGTTCATGGCTGTATTGCACCCATTGGCCATAACCCACATACCAGGGGCAAAAAATTTAATTTGAAGTTCGCCCCTAATGGGCACACAGTTTTCAAAACTGGAACATAGTTATGACTTGTTTGGTTGTAAGTGAGGTTTAATTATATGTGGGCTTTTACCAACAGTTTTGCTCATATGTGCTATTATTGTTGGTTTCATTTGTCTATCATATGTCAATTTGTGTGTTTATTCGAATTATATGTGAGCTATCAGCATCAGTTTTGCTCATATGCTTTATTGATGTTGATTTCATCTGTCTACGACAGATATTTTTAGATATCATATAAAAGGTGTTGGAACAAATATGATAACCTGTGACCACAATCATTAATTTTTGTGGTTTGACACTAAACTATTGATGTTTGATCAGCACTAGCTCTTTATTCTTGTTCTAACGTCTGGTACTCCTGGCATTCAGTGAATTGACATCTATGGCAATAACAGTTTTTTGATAAATGATGTGTCTCTGAGACGTAGGCGTATTTCTATGATGCTTATTATTTAATCAAAAAATTAAATTTGATACATTATAAAGTATATAGTAATAGAAGAGAACAAACATGTATAGTGCAATAGCATAAGATATTTAATTTGAGTGAACTGGATAGTGAGAGTGAATAGTACACATTGGAATCATGACAGTGCTTAGCTTGTAAAAATCAGAAGTACCAGGGCCCTTGTTAGGAGGCCACTGCAGTTTGCACCATCCATTGCTCCCACTAGTACTGCCAATGACAATGCTATCACTACCAGCCATCACGCTCATACAAGTGTGACAATTCAGACTATAAATAGGCATTAAAATTACTAATACATGCCTATCAGCTATCGTTGGAGCTTTGGGTAGCAGGCATTAGTGCTTTTATTGTATATTACATTATTAAACAACAGCTGTTTTGCTTCTCAAAGAATAAGACAAACAGCGCCACCGTGTGGCAGTCTGTCATAAGAGCTGATGTTGACAATAAAGTGTCAGTGCCGAGCACCGGAAACCACTGGCTCAAATTAAACACTGATTGCAGAGGCAATATTGTTTCAGAAACGAGGTCTGTCATAGTTGGAGATGGTGCTGAAAAGAGCAGTTTTCTCAGCTCCTGTTTATCAGCTCAGATGTTGTGTATCTCTGGTAAATGATGTGCAGGACCGGCCATGGCACTCTGGCATTCACTCAAACGATGCTACAACGGCCCGTTCTTGTTGCAGCTTCCTGCAATGGGGGCAGAATCGAATATTTTTGTCACAGATGAGTTTTTCTAGTCCTGCATAAAACATGGGCTGACGGGAACAGATATTAGTTGTAAAAATGAGAGATGACATGTGCTTATCATGCACTGATGCAAAGGGCTGTATGTAATGACTGCAGTGTTTCGAAATGAAAGGATGGAAAGCATGGGGGTGGCTCCCATTGGAAAGAAACTGCATTGCAGAAGAGAATGGTTGTAGGTCACTGAGGAAAAAACAGAGGTGATGGGTATAATGTTTGCAAAAATTCTCAGCCAGTAGCAATAGCATCAGACCGCCTTCTAATCCATAATTTTTCACCTACCATGCCACTCCAGATAGACCAGCCATATGCTGTGCAGCTTAGGTACCGTAACAATAGGCACACTACAGTCCAAATTGATGGCAAAGGAACACAAGCAGCCAGGGGTGGCTCCTTCACAATGGTGAAGGTGTGTCGCCCCCCCCCGGCTAAGCCAGGAGCTGAAAGATAAAACAATATTTAATTATCGTTTTATATTTCAGCTCCTGGCTCAGCCAGCAGCATGTTCAGGGAGGGGTGGGGCTGGGCCACGAGAGGGGGAGGAGAGAGTGTGCACGTAAGTGCGCATGTGTGTTTGGCCGGCCGTCTCAGGCACTTAGGTTTTTCCAGGATGGCCCTGTTAAACAGCTGGGCTGGAGAAACTGCACAGACCCCAGGGTTATGTCTGAGTGGCAGTCCAAGCTGCTCAAACCCATCCTGGTGCTGCTCCATGCTAGCTTTAGCATGAAAGCAGCGCCCGGACTGCAGGGGAACCTGTGCTGATGTCCCAGGGACTGCCGGGACACCATAAGAAGAGGAGCAATGAGCGAGGTGGCAGGAGACGGCGGCGACTAGAAGAGATTCGGGTTTTTGTGTTGTTTTGTTTATTACCCCTCCCCACCTTCCCAGCCTCGCCCTCCCCTTGAGATTTGCCGCTGCTGCAAACAGCCTGTTATTGGGTTCGGTCTACTTAGGCCTTCGCTGTGGGAAGTCATACAACGTTACAACTTTTGACAAGTCAGACTTGTTTTCCTGTAAATCAAGCTACTTGGCTAATTTAGAGATGTTGGCTAATATATTTACCAAAAGGGTGCAGGTGTAAAGAAAGAAAAATAAATCACTAACGTGATTGACAATATACTTTGCTTACCCACCCTCACCAGGAGCAATATGTTGGTGTTAAGAGCATACGTAAAGTTGTGTTGAAGCATTACAGCTCAGGGGTCGCTGGAAGGGGCTAGTGTGTGCACTTGTATGTCTCTGCATGGCCAGCACAAGCACTAAAGATGTGTGGTGAATGGATGAAGAGGTTTTCTAATCCTGTACTGCTTGCAAACTCTTTCTACTCTGTTGGTAAAAGTGTGCAAATCCTCTGTCTGTAGCTAAGCCAAAGCAAATGTTGACGCTGCAAAATAGGAGAGCACGTGTCGGCTCAGTTAGAGCTCCTTGAAGAAGTTCCACTGGATGGTCTGTTGATTTGCAAGACTCGCCTGATGCAAGCGAATCTAACAGGAAAACAAACCTACCTAGAGTGGGACATTAGGTAATGAATGCAAGGCGACTAAAACGGTAGATGAATAAATGATACAGCATTGCGGGTGCCTTCTTAAAATAGGGAGCGCCTGTGCAAGGCTCGTAATTACAAAGGGTGCACTAAAGTTTGCACCTTCTGGATTTCGCGTCCTGAAAATTTAAGCAGGTCAAACTTCCCAAAAGTGAAAAAAAAAGGTCTGATACATACAGAGACATAAGGGTCTTAGCGCAGTAGTCCCATTTTTAGAGGCAAACTCGTAATTTGTGCTTTTTATCACTTCCGGGGCCGTATAAAGGTGCACTGACCCTGTTTGTGCTGTGGTGCTTACAGGGACTGTTATGTGATAATACGCAGCCCTGAGGACAGCAGGGAGTGAAAGAAGGACCTACTATTTCAATGTACCTGTCAGCCTTTCACATTGCAGGCAGTGCCTGATCTGCACTTTAAAGGGGAACAGAGATCCCATTACAGGGTGGGTGGAGTGAGTGAATGCACCCACCTGCAGGACATGTCTTGGGGAGTCCATTTCCCTCTCTAGAGGGGTAACCTTAGGGAGGCATACTAACTGGGTGCCTCCTCTTTGTGGTGCACTGTTAGTGTGCCTCCTGTTGGCCTCCTGCCTGTGTGCCTGTGTCATTAAGGCAGTTTGGGCACAGATGCAAATTGTTTCTCTCATTTGCATGGAGCTATGCCCCATACAAATGGAGGAATGCCCCTTTAGAACAGTCCTCACTACAAGTGCACAGTAATTATTGGTATTAGAGATAGGCTACACAAGCATTTGCAGCTTCTTCTGCAGCAGACCTCCTGGTCAGCGTATGCTGCCCTCCCCAGCATCTCTGGCTGCTGCTACTGCTGCCTCTGAGAGCCTCCTGACTCTCAGTTCAAGGCCCTCCTCCACCCGCAGGCTCGTCCCTGCGCCTCATCCTTGGTCGTCTAGTATCACAAGTAAATATTTCTCTCTGTCCATCTTTCACTCTTGCTTTTTCTGCCTTTTTTCACTTGTTCTTCCTTTTCTTTTCCTTTCGCCCCTACTTTCCTCTGTCCTCCTCCCCCAAACGCAAAGCACCTTTCCCGCCCTCCCCCTCCCAGCTGACTGCTCCCATTAACCCCTCCCCTTCTTAAAGGCAAGCCCGTCTGCGCCTGTCCATGCCCGGACCACGCCCAGCACCAAGAACCCTGGATCACTGTTAAACCAGCTCCTGGCCTGCCTCCGATACAACACCGAGACCCTCCTCCGCCTCAACACCTAATGTCTCAGCAACTGCTGCATCATCTCCCACAAGGACACCCACTGACCTTTCACCTGCAGGAGCTGCAACTTCAGCACCAGCCTCAACAAGCTGAAGGTACTCTCCGCACACAGAGATCCAAACAACCTCCACAACCCCATCACCTGCTGCTCCTGAACATCCGCTCCCTCCACAAACATGCCACCGAACTCTGGGATTTGATCAACACCACCGCACCGGACATCGCCTTCTTTACCGAGACCTGGACCAACCCCACCTACCCAGACATTGCCACCGCCATTCCCGATATATACAGCATCCTAAGGAGGGACCGGTTCTCCTGCCCGGTTGGAGGACTCGCCATCGTACTCAAGTCCTCACTACGTGTCAGGGCCATCCCAGAAGAACAATGCACCACCATGGAACCCCTTCAATTCCTGGTCCACTCCAACCACAACCCCTGCATCTGCGGCACCCTGGTGTACAGGCCACCCGGCCCCCGCCCAGCTTTCATAGACAGCATTGTAGACATCGCTACCCCGCAGGCCCTGGCATCAGACGACTATCTCCTCCTCAGCAGCCTGAATTGCCACCTCGAGGACCGCACTGATCCAAACACCACTGCTCTACTCGACAAGCTCGCCATCCTTGGCCTCAGGCAGCTTGTCTCCACAGCCACATACATCGCAGGACACATACTGGACCCCATCTTCACCTGAAGCAACCGGATCGCCATTGAGACCATCTCCATCCCAGACTGGACCGACCACTGCTGCATACAATCACCACACCCAGCAGCCGCACCTGCACCCCAGGACCTCCCACAGGATATGGAATGAAATCACCAACAAGCAACTCACCTCATCGCTCGCCAAATCCCTTCTTCCTCCCTCCGATGATGCCAACACAGCAGCACGCAATCTCAACGCATGGATCGGCCAAACGCATACCTAAGAAAGCCAGCTGGTTCACCACTGAACTCCAAGAATCAAAGCGTACCCGCAGACGTTTAGAGAAAAAATGGAGAAACAGCCAAACTAGCAAAGACCTTGCCTCATTCAAAGCTGCAACCGCCGCCCACCGCCGAAAAATCTAGAACGCAAGGAAGGACGCACTCCGAGAGCACAACAACTCCTCCGCATACAACTCTAAGGAACTCTTCTCAGTCATCAACGAGTTCACAGATCCTCCCTCCGAAGCCACCAGCATCCCCCCGTCACGGAACCTCTACGACAAACTTGCCACTTATCTCCACCGCAAGATCCAGGACATGTACAACAGCTTCCTCCTGGAAAATCCTGGCACCGGAACCTGTGACCGACCCACCCCCTCAGCACCCACCCAGACCGTCCACAGCTGGTCACCACAGAGAAAACCGTGAGCATCATTGTTAGAAACGGGGTCTCTGGTTGACAGTCAGGTTACCCCCTGTTCAAGCAAGGACCCTCACTCTAGTCAGGGGAAAAGAGAATCACCCTCAGCTAACCCCTGCTTACCCCCTTGGTGGCTTGGCGAGCATTACAAAATGACACAACATAGGTTTAGAAAAATAGGAAATATTTATCTAAACAAAACAAGAGCAAAACGACAAAAATCCACAATACACAAGTCAAGTTATCAATTAAAAAGCAAAAAGTCTTTATGTAGTTTAAAACACACACTAACACTGTTAGCGTGAAAATGTACCTTGAGGGCATCAAAAATAACTTGCACAAAAGGGCTTGCGATGCGTCGATTTTACTCACGACCGAGACCTTGCGTTGTTTCTGCTTTCGTCGGGTCGGGGCTTCGTTTCTTCTCTCCACAGGAGAGTGATGCGTCGATCCGGTCAGCACTCTCAGGTACGGGCAGGCCTTGCGTTGTTTTTACACGCCCAGCGGTACTTGTGTTGGAAATCCAGCCGCACAATGATTCAAAAACCATACAGCGCAGGTTTCGATCTCCGAGTCTCCGTCAGCGATGCTGCGCATCATATTTTCGGCCGCAGATCGGAGTCACGTCAATCTTTTCCCCGCACAGCGCTCTGTGCATGGATTTCTTACTCTTGGGCTACCAGCTTCTTCTTTCAGGGTCCCAGGAACTGGTTGGACACCACAGGGCAGAGTAGGAGTCTCTCCAGAGACTCCAGGTGTTGGCAGAGAGAAGTCTTTGCTGTCCCTGAGACTTCAAACAACAGGAGGCAAGCTCTAAATCAAGCCCTTGGAGACTTCTTCTCAAGATGGAAGGCACACAAAGTCCTGTCTTTGCCCTCTTAGTCTGGCAGAAGCAGCAACTCCAGGATAGCTCCACAAAGCACAGTCACAGGCTCTTCTTCCTCAGCTCTTCAGCTCTTCTCCAGGCAGAGGTTCCTCTTGGTTTCCAGAAGTGTTCTAAAGTCTGTGGTTTTGGGTGCCCATTTTATACCCAATTTCTCCTTTGGCCTACTTAAAAGTAAAGTCTCTTTTTAATGTGAAATCCTGCCTTGCCAGGCCGGGTCCCAGACACTCACCAGGGGGTTGGAGACTGCATTGTGTGAGGACAGGAAGAGCCCTTTCAGGTGTAAGTGACCACTCCTTCCCTCCCTCCTAGCACAGATGAAATGCAGATTACACCCCAGCTCCCTTTGTGTCACTGTCTAGTGTAAGGTGCAACCAGCCCAACTGTCAAACTGACCCAGATAGAGAATCCACAAACAGGCAGAGTCACAGAAATGGTATAAGCAAAAAAAAGCTCACTTTCTAAAAGTGGCATTTTCAAACACACAATCTTAAAATCAACTTTACTAAAAGATGTATTTTTAAATTGTGAGCTCAGAGACCCCAAACTCCACATGTCCATCCACTCCCAAAAGGAATCTACACGTTAATCAGATTTAAAGGTAGCCCCCATGTTAACCAATGAGAGGAACAGGCCTTGCAACAGTGAACAACGAATTTAGCAATATTTCACTGTCAGGACATATAAAACACATTACTATATGTCCTACTTTAACTATACACTGCACCCTGCCCTTGGGGCTACCTAGGGCCTACGTTAGGGGTATCTGACATGTAAGAAAAGGGAAGGTTTAGGCCTGGCAAGTGGGTACACTTGCCAAGTCGAATTTACAGTTAAAATTGCACACACAGACACTGCAGTGGCAGGTCTGAGACATGTTTACATAGCTACTTATGTGGGTGGCACAAACCAGTGCTGCAGGCCCACTAGTAGCATTTGATTTACAGGCCCTGGGCACCTCTACTGCACTGTACTAGGGACTTACTAATAAATCAAATATGCCAATCATAGATAAACCAATTACATGTGAGTAGCCACTCTTTACAAAAACTGAGTAATTGATTGATGGCTTCTGTAATACCAAAATGCCCCAGAGGGACAGAAAGCAGACACACACACCTTTTGTGCTCCTAGGCAATGTCTGTGATACAACCTCTGGTGATTTATGTCCCTGTGGGATCAGATTTCACATAGTGGGATATATAAATATAGCATCAAATCCTCCAGGGCACCCGTACCCAAGAAATGTTCTCCTTAGGGTGCTTTTTTTTAGCAGTTTAAGTTTATAATCATTACAAAGTAGTGTGTTAACAAGCAACCACAGGAAAATTCCTTCTTTGGTGTATGGCTTTTGAAAATACAGACCTCCTCCTTGCTGCCTTTTTCAACATAGTTCCAGTACCCTCACTATGAACATAAGGGTTCCATATTGTACTCATGTGTAATTGAGTATTCTGTTGATGTGCTGGTTATCTACAACAGTTTTTTAGAGTTGATCAAGTGATTGGATTTAGTGTAGAAGGTAAGAAGGAAAACCGAGAGTTCTTTCCAGCTGTCAACCTTGTTATGTTATGTGTATTTGTAAAGCACGCTATCATCTGTGATGGTATTGTGATGTTGAGGAGGTGTGTGTGCCTCACCCAGCTGATGGTAGGTTGCTTCTTGCAGAATTCAAGAAGAAAGGAGGAGGTTTTGGTGTGGAGTGCAGGTTGTTCCGCGCTTTAGGAGTGACGTATGAGAACGCCTGTCCTCCTGGTCTAGTTCTGTATATGCGTGGGATGTCTGCAAGTAGAGCTCTCGTGGAACAAAGATGTCTGGATTGTTGATGGACAGAGATGTGACTGTTCAGGTAGGCAGTCCTAAGTTGTGTTGTACCTTAAGTGTATGTTTGAGAACTTTGAAACAAATGCGTTTGGGTACTGGGAGCCAGAGGAGCTCCCTGAAGTTTGGTGTGATATGAGTTCTGTGTGGGAGGTTGAGAATAAATCTGCCTGTTGAGTTCTGGATGGTGTGCAGTCTTCTGGTGAGTTGCTTGGTGACCCTTTCCCAAAGGGTGTTATCTTAGTCCAATTTGCTTGTTGACTAGGACATGAGTGATGGTTTTCTAGTGATTCTTAAGGGTGTGGATGCAGGATGCAGTGAAGATGTTGACCTGTGTGGTCATGTCCAGTTTTCTGTTGATGGTGATTCTGAGGTTCCTGGCATGGGTGCCTGGTGTAGGTGTGCGTCCGACCACATTTTTGCCAAAGATCACTACTTTTGTCTTGCTGGTTTTGAGATTGAAGCAGTTGGCGTTCATCCAGTTAACAACTTCAGTCATGCAGGCGAGGCCTCTATTAACAGATTACGTAAGATTCAACCTTCTCTCAATAAGGTGTATAGACTAAGGGATTGGCAGCAGGGTACTGTGTCACATTTGCCACAAGTACCCTGTCCACCAAACTCTAAATAGACTCTTAAATGTGTCATTCCTACTTTTTATCTCATTCTGTACCATCTAATCTTAGGAATATCCTGATGTAAAACATGTTTCATAAACTAGTCTCCTTACAGGGATGCTTTGTACATTCATCCTGCATGGATATAAAACTTGAAAATCAGGCTTCTATTAAATATCAGGCTTCTATTAAATTACATGATGGCCATTGATATTTACCTGTCTGTCAAGACATCTGTAGGACATCTTTATGTTGAAATCTCGAACTTTTCACCAAAATAACTCTAAGCCACCCAATTACCAAGAACCCATTAAAGCACATTTATTATAGGAGGACAGGGCGAGGTGAGAGAGGTGTGACTGCAGAGGAATTGAGGAGGGAGGGAATGTTAGATTGAAGAGGATTGGCCCTTAAAATTACGAATCAATGTTGATATATATATCCTTTAAATGTAGTTATTGTTTCTTGGTAGAAATATAGAGGTTCTCTTTTTCCTGGATGTGAAATTCGAGACCGTCACATAGATCCTGGAGCATCTTTACTCCTTAGAAACGGATCTCAGAAATAAGGCACAGGAGAAATATTGTTTTAAGAGCTTTGTAAAAATAGTTTTTCTTTAAATTTACTTTTTTATCCTGAATATAGTGCTCCTTACTCATCCTCCGTCCTCGTGAATTCACTTACTTGTGTACATTGTCTTCAGATAAGTGATCAGCAGGTTGAATTGGTCTCAATAATTGTGTTAGTGTTCTTGGTAGTGTGGTTTCTGTTTCAGTTATCACGAGAAACGTACCTTTAGTTACATATTGAGGTCAGTATCTAAATGAATTTTCTTAATTGATTAATACAATTCTTCCATAAAATCTGTTGATGAATGAAAGTCTGCACAAAATGTCTTGATATTTCAGTTTTCCCTTTGACAGATTTAGCAACTCCCTTTGGACCTTCCACATAAGTGGGGTCCATAAGATGTGTCATGATGAATTGAACAGTGTTGACTAACCAGCAATGAAGTTACTATATTGTTAGTGAGTCTTATCTAACACAAATATAAATTTGTCCTTGGACATTTCTATTTTGAGTTCACAATGGACCATGGTACCACGCTGTATTGCAGAAATAATCTGCATAAAGTGGGGTTCCATCCACAATATGGTTCATTCTTTAGCACATAGCACTGCATCTTCGTTCCATTTGTTCATCATTTTTTGGTCCCATGCCAAACATACTAAGCAACAAGCTGACTATGATACCTCCTCGCTACTGCATAGGTGTCAACCATCCCATTTAATTCTTGCATTCTGCCTTGTGTTTGCCTAGGCTGGGAATCCCTGTTGGGTAGCTGTGCACTATACAAAACATTATTATTATCATTATTTTTATTATTTTCTGTTAAAAGTGGCAATGTCACCTCTTTCCGTGTCACCAGGATACCAGTTTCTTAGGCCTAGGCTTTTGCTCGACTAAATTTGCACTCCTGGTTTGCTTTCATTAAACCAGCTTCACTAACACCTGGTAATGGTTGGGAACTTACAAATCCTAGAATAAAGGAAATAATATGTACTCATGATCTGGAGAGAGGGAACAACCCCCATTGAATGTTTCTGCTGCTCAGAGACTCAGTTCACAGATCATTACAGGTGAAGAATCCTTTGGCATTTCCTTGTATCCTATTACCTATAAACTATAGGTTTAAAACAGCCATATACCTGGTTATCTCTCTCTGACACAAGAGCAAACACAGCTGGTACTGATTTAAATTTTAAGGGGTCGATTCACAGCCAGAAGTGTCAAAGTACGTGCAAAGTGCTATGTCGCATCCTGAAAGTGCCTTCACTCCTTTTCGCTATTCAGAAACTGGTGTAATAGGATACCTGGAAACGTAGACACAGATTTGTAGGTGTATTCGTACACTACTCATGCTGGTTAATGCAGGAAGCTAATTGTGCTACTGAATATCGACCACCAGAATAGCACGATAGAAGTAAATCGAGGGACAAAATATCGAAATTTACCGGCGCATAGGGGAGTATAGATTTACTATTCCTAAGTGTACATCTATGTACATCGAAGATGTATTTACCTCTTAGAGCATAGGCACATGTTGGTCGAATTAGTTACAGAAATTGTAGACTTACTTACTTGTCAATTTGTTTTTTCCTGATACCTGACCCTCAATATTTTGTCCTATCAATATTCTGGGGTCGATATTCAGGATGCACATCTAGGAAGCATATTCCAATTGTGGAAAACTGCATTCAATACAATTCTGTACAATGGGTATGGAGCAGAATATGGAAAGAGTGTCATGTTTTTCCTCCACTGGGAGAAAACCTTTAGCTAGATCCTAACAAAATTGCCTATTATCCTTTGACTTCCAATCATTGAACCGAAGGTCTTATGGTTATTATCTGGAGTAAATCTCTGACCCTTTCTAGGGTGGGAAAGTGTCACATTTCAGTTTGTGAGTGCCCACATTTGTGCAAATGTGTGGGCATTCACACACTTAAAAGGCTAAGCATTCCCGCCCACTTCCCACAAGATGCAGGGTATTTACTCTTGCAGGTTTTTTGCACTCCTGGTGGAGATATCCGCATTACTTAAGCTATTTACTCCTGCCATGAATCTTTTTGTGAATTGCTGAATGGTGTAAATGAAGGCATTTTCGGTCGTGTTCCAACCAAAAATGCCTTTGTGAATCGGGCAAGTAGTGAGTCCTTGTAATCTCTGACAATACTGTACTAACCTTCTTCAGCAGTGCTTCAATATTTACTTTCATGCAATACCTTGCCTTGAGTTATTAAGAGTAATTTTTCCTTTTTCCCCTCCAATGTAGGTGTATGAAATATTAAAAAGGACGACGTGTACGAAAGCCAAATATAGCATGGGTAAGAGACCGGTGGCCTCTGACAGCTCCACGGTCATTTAAAAGTGTGATAAATGTCTACAGATTTAATTAAAGTGTTGGCACTCCGACTGATGTCTTAGACTACACTCTTACACTCTTTCCTTACACAGAACAGTCACCCTCCAACCTGCAAATCGAAGCTCATGCCAAACAGCAGTTCAAACAAACCTTTGTTGCTTGTGGACTGGACTGTCTGACTCAGGGAGCTACACAGCGGCGGCTCCTGTGCTAAGGCGGAGGAGTGTCGCCCCACTGCATTAAGTAAAAATAAAAATAAAATGATAATAACAAAATGTTATTATCATTTTATTTTTCATTGCAAGCCAGAATCCGGTGAGGCTGGAATGGAGGAGTGGTGGTATGTGCACCATAAGCGCGCATGCCTGTTTGGCTGGCTCTGTTGAGCCGGCCAAACAGACATGCGCACTTTGCATTTCTCCACCTGGCTGTAGTGCACAGCCGGGAAGAGAACGTGCACAGGGTCCCACACCCTGTATGAGCGCCGAACCAGCTGCTCACACCAATCACGATGCTGCTGTCATGTTGGTGACAGCAGCGTCGTGATTGGCTGAGGGGAGTCTGGAGCCTGTGTGCTGCTGGGAAGAGGATGAGGACAGAGGAGAGACGACTGCGTCTCCCAAAGGAGAATGTAAATGGATTTTTTTGTTTTTAACCCCCCTGCCCGCCACCCCTGTTTAGTGGCAGCCGCCACTGGAGCTACACATGTGGCTGCAATGGTGCACAAAAAAGAAGACAATTTATATTTTTAGGGCATAAGAAGAGTAGACAAATGTGACCAGACAGTGAGAACATCCAGAGTAACACATCTTTTATTGACAGTTTTATTCTATTAGCCTCCACTGGGATGACGTGGTGCTCAGCCATTCATAAAGAGTACAAATAAAAGCATTACCTACTGGTATTTGCCTCCATTTATACTGAACTGGAAGTTTGAAGGAAGGGCATAAAAACATAGATAGTAAGAAAGTGAAGTCCAAATGTAACCTAGCATTGGCAGCTGTTAATAGCCATTCCTCTAATTGTACATCCTAGCCTCCACCTCAGGCCCATTCATACGGACCAGGCATTTATCATAGGGCATTAACAGTTGTTAATACTGTCAACACAGGGCAGTAAGGCTTCACTGAGTATATTCCACATGCCAGGCAAACTCAATCCATTAAATGTATAGTACGTTCACATAACATCATCATAGAGATTGAGGATATCTATTGTCTGAAACAAACTTTATTTAAAATATTTGGTTTGTTCCTATGTAAACTTTTGGCATGGGCTCTCGCTTGTCCTAAACTTCCCTCACCATGTCAGGTTGAAATAAACCTTCCCAGGATAAGTCCCGGTTCTGTTGGGACGAGAAGCATACATTTTCGCTCTGCTGATTTAAACAACTACCCCCTTCGAATCACAAATTACAGTAACAGATACGTTCCCACATCAGGATCTATTTGTTGTGGTACAAGACTCGACATACATATTTCGGGAAGTTCCATGACATGCCGCGGTTTCCTTCACTCCAAGCCAAACATTCCTCTCTGCGGCCCAGAGCACCCCCAGATCCTGCCAAATCAATCAATCAATCAGGAATTTGTAAAGCGCACTACTCACCCGTGAGGGCGAGGAGGCGCTGAGGAGGGGAGCGGGGAGAGGTGGGGGAGGTGCTGCTACTGCTCGAACATCCAGGTCTTGAGAAGTTTCCTGAAGGTAAGGAGGTCCAAAAGCTCCCTTGTCACGCGGCCTTCCATCACTTCGCAAGCATCCATCCCTTTAATTTTGCAGGCGCAGTTTGATAAATTTCTGAATTTTATTTTACACCATATTCACACAATTTCACAATATGTTTCACTATGCAATTTAGCATAACTTTTTTTTTTTACCCGACTCCGCATTTTTCTTTAATATAAAGCCCTGCGAGACACAAGGCAGAGAATGTTTCTCACAGAAAATGCAAATGTTAGCGCTAGTACCAAAAAACCCTAAGGCCCATATTTATACTTTTTTAGCGCCACATTTGCGTCATTTTTTGATGCAAAAGAGGCGTAAATTTGCAAAATATAATTGTATTATAAAAAATGACGCAAATGCAGCGCTAAAAAATATAAATGTGGGCCTAAGGGCTGCTATGTGGTAGTAGGCTCATTGCTGCAGTATCCTTCTGAGGTAACTCTAATACAGCCATAACTGAAACTAATGTAAAAAAAAATAGGAATAGCTCTTTTTATGGAAAACCTTTGCGTATTAAGCTTTGTTTTGAGTATCATTGTGCTAGACTATATGGTGTGAAGGACGGTGTACTCATTAGCAGTGTGGCATTTGTTTTAAAGGATGTGTACGTTCGCCATAAATGTACATCTAGAGATGGGTGTTAGGTGACAAGGAATATATACTGCTGTGCGAAAGGAGAAAGGAGCACAGCTATTATTCCAAAAAATAAAGTAGCTGAACATTTTTAAAAATGGTCCAAATTCGAACCAAAGTAGGGAAGCTTAAACCTAGGAAAAATTGTATTTTGTTTTTTGAGGCACCACTACCCACTCCAGGTGTTAAGAAGATTGGCAAGAGTGGTGCAACCTTTAAGAGGCACACACAAAAGGGTGAAAGCAACAGTAATGTCTTCATGGGTGTAGTGAAACAGTGTAACAAAACCACTGCTTCCCTCATCAACCTTACAGAAGTGTGACACACTCCAGTGTGCATTGAAACAATATGTCAATGGCAGTCCTGGCAGCTCGAGAATGTGCTTGCATATACAACTGTGAAACTCCAGCAGCCCTAGACATTTAAGGCATTGGCATAATGGGCAATTGTCTAGGCCCCCCACCTCCCAGTGTGCCCCTTGAGAAACTGAACTTTCTCTCTACTCTGCCTACAGTTAGCTCTGTTTAAAGTGCCTAATTTGCAAAAGAATGAATACTGGTGCCTGGAGCTCTGCTCAGAAGCCTGCAGCTTGTGCAGTTAAATGCCAGCATACCCAATACCAAAAAAACTGAGTAGTCTTCATTTCATCCCAGACCTCTTCAATCCACTACCAGACATGCCACCCCCTTTACCTTACTCTTCCATGTTCCCACTTTCTCCCTTTGTGTTATTTTTTAGGACACGCACGCAAGCGCTTTGACCCGTTGTAAAGTCTTGTGAGCTTTTAACCACGCCCACCTCATGCCCATCACTATCACTCGTTCATGGGCTTGCCTTTCAAAAATCCTTTGTTGTCATTGGTAAATGCTTTGCGTTTGTCCCTCCTTGGGGCGGTTTTATTACCACCTTGGCCTTCGACCCTGTTACATGGACAATTTCACAATTGCCAATATGTTGGACTGCAAGCAAACTTCTTTTTCCTTTTGTGTCTCTTCTTCGTGCTCATGCTCATGGCGGCCGTGGCGCTTTGAATCAGCTTGTTTCTTCTTTCTCCACCTCTTGCTTTCCGCTTTGTGCGTTGTTCCCTCACCTGCTATTGTTAAATGTCTTATGCTAAAAAAAAAGTGCTGCACCCCAAAAATAAGTGCTGATGGCCCCCATCGACAACCACTGGCTCAAAATAAACACTTTCTCTCTCTCAAAACCAGTGTCACCTTATGGATGTTTAGGGTACCATGCAAGACATAATTCAGCTTTTTTTTTGTTCAAATTTAACATATAATTTAGTATTGTTTAGCATCATGGGGCCTTGAATAGGTGATGAAATGTGTTCCGTCCAGAGGCCCCAAAATATGTTTTGCTGGTGGACTCCTAAATCCTTAAAATAACACTGCCTACCTCCAGAAAGTTTAAAGGAGGGTTATAGCGACAGTAGTTCTGGCAAACACACAAGGAGACGTGGCAATAGCACGGCCACATACATCAGTTGCGCCGAAAGCGTGTGACAGCAGAAATACCTACAGAAATCAGGAACGTGAAATGACATTGTTTGTTGTCTTTTATCATTGTGCATTTCTTCCCTGTACGCCCTTCTATATGGTGCCATGGTCTGCACTAGGGCTGAATAAACATGCTGTGAATTATGGGTAGGCTGGGTGTGAAATGTGAACACGGATAGCTTCTTGATTTACTTTTGTAGTGTGTGTGTGTGTGTGGTTGTTTTCACTGTGGGGTAAATAGGTAGATACTACTGGCTTCTAGGTGGGCCTTAGGTGTAGCCTTCCTGGGTCACTGCACTCAGGGCCGGCTTTAGGGCAGTGTGACCGGTGCAGCCGCACCAGGTGCTGACCTGGATGGGGGGCGATGACCTCGGGGGGGGGGCGATGTGTTAAGTAATAACTTATAAAACGTGATATATAAAAGCACCTGATGAAAAGTTCCCTGTGCGTCAAGCCTTCAGGAAGCAATTAAAATGTCAAGATAACTTGTGATTAATGTTCCTGTTAGGGAGAGCGATGGGAGTTTTGTCCTTTGGCAGTTTTTGCTCCATTTAATGTGGCGCTAGTAGGGTTAATGTGCCTGCTGCAAAGAACAGAATTATGTTTTATGTGGACAGCAAAGTGGATTAGTAAAGCCAGCCTCTACTAGAGCCTTAAAACAAATGAAATGTATGTGAGAGAGGGGCTGTGGAGAAATAAGGGGCACTTTTGCAGGTAACAGTGAGGAAATCCGAGGAGGTGGTCATGGGGCGGGGGCAAAAAAGATTGTCGCACCAGGCGCCATCAACGCTAAAGCCAGCCCTGACTGCGCCTCCCTGCTGAGACACATTCCAGTTAGAGGTGATGCTACCTTGCTGCAGAAATCAACATCCGGTCCCTGCTTCTCAGCAGGGAATCTTGAAAGCCTGGGGTACATCCGGCCCTAAATACAATTGCAAAGGAATAAGTGCAGGTGCACATAGTTTTTCTTAGAAGCACCCTGGAGGCCCTGCTGAGTGGTCAGATGCTAAGCAGTCTACTCTTGATTACAATTCATGCCTCTCTCTTACACGCTCAACACTCCCTGTACCTTTAATCCTACAGTTCAGAGCTCTGTTATAGCTCCTTCTTCCTATAGCTGTTTTCCTATCTTTCACTTTCTGTTTCTGCCTCTCTTTCTGTTTTATTTTGTGTCAGTGTCTGATGTTGAAAAATACATCCTGCAACCCCCCCCCCCCAAAAAAAAGAAAAGTGCAGGTGCCTATCACCAGCTGCCACAAATTGAGCACTTAATCAGTTCTCATGGACCAGACTGACAACTCTTCTTAGGACTTCCAGGTGACAGTCTTGTGACCGTTACACGAATCAAAGGCTCTAAATCAGGGGTGTCCAGTGTAGGTCAAAGTGGGCTGAATCCATGCAAGATATTCATGCTATAAACTGGCATGTAGGCCACCCAGGCAGTGCCCGACGGGTTGGACTGCCAGGTCAGTGTGTGGGCCAATATTTTGGCTGTTTGTGGGCCTGTTGTATGGTCTGCTGGGCCAGTTTTTACTGTTAATTTACCTAATATTAAAACAAACATTGTCCTTAGGAAGCACAATTCCATGCAGTCCTCCATACCTCCCAAAACCAGTCGCTGCTCCCTGTGCTGTGAAAGGGCAGGGCACGGGGGGAGGGGGATAAACATTAAATTACATATTTTTTAAATGAAAAAATTACCTTCCTCGTATCGTTGCCACGCCGCCGGTCCTTCTTCCTAACAGGAGGCACAGGCTGCCAGTCTGCCCTGTGGCCAATCCTGACGCAGCTCAGAGTACCGTTAGGATTGGCTGGGAGTGCCCATCCAGGGTGCTCCCAGGCAGACTGGGAGCCTGTCCCTGCTCTCTCCAGCCCAGCAACACAGTGCCGGGCTGGAGAGAGCACAGTGCGTATGTGTGTTTGGCAGGCCCGAGACGGCTGCCCAAACATACATGCGCACTGAGGGGAGTGCACAGTGCACTTCCCTCATCCCCGTCATCCCCAATGCCCGCCCCTTTCACAACAAAACGATAATAAACATGGTTTATTGTTTTGTTGTAAAAGGTTTGCAGCAGCTGCTCCTGGCGGGGGCGACGCTCCTCCGCCATAGTGGAGGAGCCGCTGCTGCCCAAAACACCTACATAGATTGTCTTTACAAGCTCAAAACTGCACCAATTTGCGCATGTAGACCACTAGTTTTTTAACTACCTAATTCACTAACGGGGCCACTTTTATTTGGTGCCTAGGGCTACTTTCTGGCCAGACAGAACAGGAAACCTAAACTGAGGTAATTTGTTCACTGATTATTTTGAAAATCTGGCATGGGTGTGTTCCTCCTGCAATTACGTTGTACACCCCTGATCTACAGCTCAAAGCCTGCACATCTGGTTTATAATTGATGGATGGATTACGATAAGCGGTATTACAAACTCTGCTCTGTTCTCTTTTCAAGGGATTACCAGCCTGCTTGCCAACGGAGTCTACAGCGCAGCTTATCCCCTGCACGACGTAAGTGTTCCTTTCTTTTTTAGCACAATTCTGCAATCGGATCCCGAGCGAACAAGTGGCCTGTCTCTAGGCACTGGCACCCTCCGCTTCCAAGCTCTGGCTCCTCAAACCTCCTAAAAACACCAGTTGCGTCAATGGCGTAGCCAGTGTGCCGTTGGCCCCAGTGTAAGGAAGGAAATGGGTGCCATAGTCGCTGTTTGAACTGTGAACCGTGGAGAAGTGTGGCACAATGGTTAGAGGGGCAGACCCTGATGCAGAGATCTGGCCCAGGACCAGGATTCAATTCCCATCTTGACAGGTCTTGGGCTCAATTCCCTTGGACCAGATAATTCTCGCCTCTGTGCCTCATCTAATTAATGGGTCCCACTCTGTAACTCTGGGCAATAGCTTGCTTAATATCCACAACGGCCCTCACAGCGCTTGGATGCCTGGCTTCACCCTGGGGCTGTCCAGGAGTGGGTGCCTCACAGGGAAAAGCCAGGAGGGGATCCACAGCGGTATGCGTACAGCGCCTTGAGACCCTAACGGGTGAGTAGTGCGCTATACAAGTGCAAAGTTTACAGTTTACAGTTTGAAATGCAGCAATAATAATGGTCCGCTTTGCTCCTCAGTCCTCTGTGCCTAGGTGCCACTACACCTGCTGCAGAAAGGGAGATGCATCCCCGTCTGCCCGAAGCTTTTGAGATGCCGCCACAGCGTGCATAGCTTCTGCTCCTCCCCCAAGTGCGCCATTTTTGCAGCCGTGCGTTATGACCTTTCCCCTTTGTGGTTCTGGCACGTATCTTAGATTTGATGCCCGGCTCATGAACTTGTGGCACATTTGCTTAGCTGAAGCTTCTGTCTGGTTTCCCAGCCACACCTCTCCTAAATAAAGCCTACTTCTGCAAGGAGTGGTGATTGGTGTAAGATTGCTTGTTTGTAACTGAGTGCCATGCAGAAAAATAAGTTAATGTGACCTGTTTGTAAACACTAGCGTCACGGGCATTACAGGCAACAGAGTGATGTATTTTACAGTAGCAAACGTTGTCTTTTCGTCACGGTCCTCTTCTGAACCTGGCTTTAATGTGACAACACAGTTATACACAGGCATTTACAAATGCTGCTCACATGTGTTGCATGCACAAGTGCTCTTTATTACATTTAGCCGGCCCTAATGAGTTTGCCAGTGCTGAAGAAAAGCAGCAAAAAATAGTTCTCTGTGTAAAAGGTATATAGCAGATAAATAACTGAATGTGGCGAAACAGTCTGATCATTGATTTAAAATAGTCCCTCATGTGTTCCAGTGGAAGCACTTTTTGTAAGGTGGAATGATGCACCTCATAGCCAATAGCATCAGGTGTGAGAGTGGTAGTCCACTGGGTGGAACCAAAGCATACTCTATGTGTATTTAAAGAATTTGAAACAATATGTCTCATAGCTACACAATCAAGCAGACCACAGAGTGAGAAAGGCAGAATTTAATGCATAACAGCAAAGAAATAAAATGTTGCCTGCCCAGGTTCATTTAGGGAAAAACAGAAATATACTAAAGCAAGGAAAGTAAAATACTACAGACGATATGAGAAATATGATGATGATAAAATTCTGGAAGGCATAAGGGAAACATTGATTAAATGGTAAAAAAATAAAAAAACGTTTGTCTACCATTAATGCCGAATGTACTAATTTGATCAAAGCATTAACGCTGGGCTGGATCCCACTAAAAGAGTAGATTGGTTGCCGACCACAATAGCTTCACCCCCTAGAAGAATTCTGTTAAGCCTGTGCCCTCGATTTAGAGACTTGTGGGGTTTATCAGCCTCCTCCCTCTGCCAGGTTCCAATTTCTACCCTAGCTCAGCAATGGCAAGATGGAGGAGTGGGTGAAAATGCTGCAAAATGAATGAACCATCCATAGCTCTGCAAAACTCAAACCATGATGGAAAGGTACTCACTTCTTGATTCCAACAGAGCAAGGTGGCTAAGCAGGATGGCATTAGGGTGGCAATGGAGTCTGCTAAAGATTAGAGTGCAGAGCAGTGGGTCTTACCTTGTGATGTGAGGACGCCTGGGGGTCCGTTTTACCTTCTCAGGGGGTCCGCAACTGTTTTACAAGATTAAATAATAATCAAATTATCCAGTTAAAACTAATAAAGTATATACGAATAAGGAAGTAACATTATTATTTTGAATATAATTGAAAGTGAATTATATAAAATATTTTAATATTTGATCATTTAAATGGTGTATACTTGTTTTTTTAATGTTTTTTGGGATGCAAATCGTGAATATTGATTACCCTGGGGGTCCTTAGCTTCCAATAATGACCCAATAGGAATACTCAGGTTCTAGTACTGATTTGGTGTGGGTCCACAGAATTCAAAAGGTTATGAACTGCTGAGAGGGTAGAGGTAAGGCTATAGGCTGAAAGATGTGCATGCCTATTTTCAGAGCCTTTGTCTGTTTAATGTATTAGTCCCACAGAAAGGCCTATGCATTACCCGTAGAAGCATAATTGTGACAGCTGTGTTGTTTTGGTACCCACAGAAGAAGGGTGGTGCTCAAAAGTATCTACTCGTCATCCGTGTGTAGACTATAGGTACTGAAGATGGCTACTCTCAATGAGTGACTACGAGAAGTGTGCTGAGATTTCTGGCAAGCCCTAAATCATTCCTGTGACTTATCTCATAGAACCGTACTATGATGGGCTTATCTCGGTTCTGCACTAAGCCAGCAAAGCCCATCAGTACATAGCTGATTAAAGCACAAACACATCCTGATGCTCAGTCTTTGGACATTCTCCCATGGAAAGTTGCGAAGCCTCGCCTCGATGAGAGCCCAAGGTAGCACTTCCTCTCTCTGCAACAGACAGGTCCAGAGAAGAAGGATCTTCTCCATTAAACTGCTTACACAGTTAAGGCTTGGGAGGTGGATTTGTAGTCTTGGTCACATTTTATCAAAGGACAGACTCTAGAACTGGAATGGCAGATTCCTTCTTGTTTGTGAATAGGTTGATATTCCACTCTCAATGAATAGATGAAATACTCATATCTGTGAAAGGGTTTGTGCAGCCCTGAAAAGACTTACTTACCTGTAATATTACTTACTTTATTATATGCGTTGGTCCAATAAAAGTTTCCACCACCTGCATCATGCCTTCAATTTTGTATCCAGGACAGACACCATGTTAATCCTCCTTTTGTGCTCCATCAGGGCTCAACTCATTACCCTCTAGGTGCTGTTCACTTTGGTGTGCTAATACAAATGTCATCCTTGAGAGAATTTAGCCAAATGGTAAAAGCCCATGGAGGTGTAAAATAAATCCTCACACCACCCTTTTGCACTAACTCCAGGCAGCTCTGGGATGGGTATGCAATCTCTGAGAACTTGTCATGGGTTTAGTGTGGTTGCGAGGTGAACCTCACAGTACTGGACTGTTTGCATTCCTCTCAGGCCAGTCATAAAAGCATTTAAGAGCATGGGAAGTTGAACTAGTCTTTTAAATGTCCTTGCATTAATATGTGCAATACCCCAAAACGTCAAACACCCTCTGAATAAAAGTGCAAAGAGGACAGAGCCATTTCTATGTGTATTAATGGAATATGAATATTTCCTGAATATTAGGATTTTCTTCCCCTTTCAGGTGTTTTGGGCCAATTCACAAAGGCATTTAGGAGTATGTAAAAGAATACTGTAGGATTACGACTTTACATACTCCAGAATGCCAATGTGAATAGGCTCCAGTGTGTTAACTGTGGAAAGAACTGAGAGGACGTTGCTGTTCAGATTTTACATTAGATACAAATTATTATTTTGCATCAGTAGAGTCTTGAAGCAGCCTTTCAGTCACACTGCAGGGCTGAAAAGTGTTTGATTTATATTCTGCCTTGCAACCAGGGGCCCTCCTGTTAAAACTTCATTACACTCAAACCACTGTGGTTAATATTCAATGTTCTTTAAGGAATATTTATGTGTTAGTGGCAGCTGATGAAGAGAACTCTATTTTTTATTTTTATTAGGCTATTAGATTTTATGAGGCGTTGCTGTGATTGGCAGGCGAGCCCAGGAGAAAGGAGTTATAGCTTCTTCTCAGCCCCTCAGAACTGATGGAGTTGTGTATGCAGAAATGTATGGACGCATTAGGTGCAGAAATTCTGATTTCTATTGGAAAACATTTACCATTTTCTAATATAATGGCCCTGTGGCGCCGGGTGCAGATCGGGTCAGTGTGCCCGATTATAATAAACGCAGTGCCCTTCCTCCCCATGCAGCTGCAAATTTGCTCCTTCATTGAGCACATTAGTGAATGTCAGACTGTCTGTTTGAAGCATCCTTTTCACTTTTCACTGTACAGGTGTCAGCTGGCCTGCTTTTGAAAGGGGAGCAGAGATCCCCCTGTAGGCGGGTCCACTGAATTACTGCATCCGTGTGCCGGGGTGACTGGAGGATTCCTGAGACTTTCTTACTCCCCTTAGAACAGGTGGCTTTGGGGGAGAGTCAGTGTTTCCTCGTTTGCAAGGGACCACACTCCCAAATGAGGGAATGCCCCTTTAAGGTTGTCCTGGGAGTACATATGCACCAGTGTGATCTATATTACAGAAGGGGCCACTCAAGTGTATGTGTATCTTCTGTGTTACCAAAATGCTGGTCTGCCGTACCCCTCAGGCACTTTTGATAATATTACCTAGCTGGAATGTAATTTATCTGCCGGAAATTTGGCAACTGCTTACACACAATTCCAATCCTGATTTACAAATCTAGGATTCGCAGAAATTTAAATTAATGGAGATGTCACTGAAGACTGTTGAATTACTTAAGATACTGCTGTTTTTTCTGCAGTGTTAAGTGACACCTATCTGTTGATGATTTCACACAATAATAAAAACATCACTCTATCCTATCCATTAGTGATGGCACTGTCGTTAGGACCTCTTGGACCCGAGTTGGCTCCTCCAGTTTCCTAGCCTTATTTTATATTTTATATTTTACACGTTTTAGCTGCATTGCTCCAGGTGTGACATTTTACACACTTTGCTTGCGTATTATTCTATGAATATATTGTACAAGTTACTTGTTTTAATTATCCTTTTCTCAACACGTAATCAGTACATTCTGTCCAAGGCCAGGAACACAGTACACAATACCCTAGTGCTTGTGTTGCTCATTCAGGAGACAGCTTCTAACATCTAGACATAGCATTACCTCAGAGCTGTGCTTCTAACACAGTGTGGTTTTATTATATAAATGATGCTCTGACCCAGAAGGGGCAGAGGGGCATTCTGCCTCCACCATCCTGGGACGACTGCTGTTTACACCATCGAGCTCTGCTGGTGCTACTCTGCCAGCTTCCCAAGAGAGTTGCCATCTATACTACAGGCAGACTCCTGACACCTTTTCCAGGTATGGGGCTAAGGCTAATCCTATATATTGGTCCAGGCAGATGGGTACACCCACTATGCTCTCAGTATAGTCTTAGGGTTAGGCTTGAACATCTAGTACTCATTTACCATGGTTGGATTGTTCATTATCTTTACCATGTTCATTATGATGATAACTTTGCTCTGTTTCATCTGCCTAATTATCGCAGCTCATTATACGTATGCAAGATTACGACTATTTCTATACATATATTGAAAACGTGTCTCGTAGCTCACACGTTTTGCCTAGACATGCATGAGTAATACAGTGAGAGGGTGAGATCTGTTTCCATGACTTCCCTGAGGAGTCAGTGTGTCATGTTTGGGTTGCCATAATCACCTTCAACCCCGGTCAAGACTAGGGTTCAGGTGGAGCACTGTGAGCTAGTGAGGAGTTGGGCCAACAGTTTCTGATGGTATGGAAGGGCCCAGTCTCACACATTTTTAAGTACTACCTTTCTAATACGCAGTTCTGTTGTCTTAAGAGGAACCGTATAACAACACAATCAGTCTTGTGTTGGACGTAATTCCAATGTTGATGGTGTGTCCCATGTCCTGGTGCTTTCCAGATTGAGGCTGGGTTTGTGAAAACCTTTTCACTGTAGGACACAAATAGTAATGAGGAATGTATCGTTTTACAAGTTATTCAAGGTTGTTGGTTAAAACGTGCTAAAACATTTTGAGTTGCTAGCGCGTGCACAGCATTTTGAATGACCTGAACCACTTTTTCTTTCAGGGAGACTATGAAGGCGAAGGCAGTGAAATGAATGACCGAAAAGTAAGTTTGTGGTTCCTTTGATACATAAATGTGATGTCAACAAATGAATATTGTCATAAAGGTCAGCTATCATAAACATTGCAAATGCACAGGAAATTCTGCACCAATGACTAGTGCAAAAATGGCATTCGTCTGACCAGCTGGTGAACAAATTACTTTGAAGTCAAGCCACATTTTTCAAGCAATTGGGCTACACCCCTGTCCCCATGGGATAACCAAGTTAGAGTGTTTTTTTTTTTTACTTTAAGGTACCTCATATGAAAGTCAGTGAAGCCTTCCTCAGGGTCCATTGGGTTGAGAAGTAAATAAACATTTGTTTTAGCTGGCACCTGCATTCATAATGTAGGACGGGTATTTCCGAAAGGAAATTTCAGATTGATTTTTGGCATCTGAGAGGTTTGTGAAGCAGAAAATCTGCTGTACAGGGGGTTGGCTCACATTCAGCCAAACCTTTTGTACCCCTCCATCACTTATCGTGGGGGAGGTGGCAAGTTTACACCGGCAGAGGTTCAGCTGTCTCCACCAGCATGAAACCTTTGACCTAGAGGGCCGTCAGCTACCGGGCCACGAGGTCACAGTGATCTTTCGCTATTTAGGGAAGGCCGACACACACCAGGTTTTCCTGCCTGATGCAAATCAAACTCCCTGCACATCAGGGACATTGTTTTCTGTTTTCAAGAAACAAACTTTTTGGAAAACAAAAAACGTTGCAACGCCGGTGAAACAAACATGCTGCCTGGTCACCATATTTCTCTGCCATCAGTAGAGATGTGGCAGCCAGTGGTTTTGCAAAGGAAGCACAGATTATAGCCTCTTCCAGTGTGCATAATTGGGTCCAAACCTGGGTTGTTCAACTAAGATTTTAAAAAAGTGCTGTATTCATGCACAGCCATTTAGTATTAAATGTGCTTACAACTAATATAATGAAAGTCAATTACATAGTCATTGGTTAGCCTACAAAACTCTGCTATTGTTCCCTCCTCCATGGGCCAATATTGGAGACCACTGATTGATACCTAATACTAAAAAAATGGCAAATTTAATTTTCACTGTGGTTGAACAGTGGGTCCTAGGTAAACATAGAGACTGCCAAAGTATATTTTGAAAAAAATAGATTCATATATATATATATATATACTGCCAAAATCTCAATGTTACATAAACATCAAGGTATGAAGAACTATATAAATGCGAATACAATGGAATACCATAGTATTAAGTCCCACTGATTAATTTCCCCTCTATTCTAGCAGTGGATTTATTGTTCCGACTAAAATCCTAGTACATCTGGTGGCAAGAGTTTATTAAGGTTTTTAGTCACAGGTCAATATTTTTGTAGTAAGATATTTCAAGTTAGCTAAATGTTTCTATAATTTTGAAGCCATTGCAAAAGATGTTTTGCACTCTACGTTTTGACAAGCTCCTGGAGAGTGGGTCGGGCGTTATGCTGGAATACTGTTCTCTGCATAGGGTGGACATAGGTGCTTTATTTCTGGTGTGTCAGGAGACTATTTCAGTCCCTTGTACCATGACTTCTTCTCATCGCCCTGCACACTCTCCATCACCAGTGTCTTTTTTGCTGAAGGTCTGCATAAGCCAGCGCACTTTTTAGACGTCTGCGATTTATGCTGAGGAGTGAACACGTTTCCGCACACCTGATGAAGTGCAGTCCAACCTGTCATAACACAGGGCCAGATGCTCTTGCCTGTGCCTTCTTCAGGATCCAGCCATCCTGGAAGGGAAGCAGTCGTGTAAACTGTCTGCACACACTGCGCAATGGAAGTGGCTGACCCATCTCCGCTATTTATGACTGAATAACACTTTGGCCATGGACCAGGGACCTACATTGACAGTAACAGCTCTTTCTGTAAACTCAGTGTCCTATCCAGGTGATGCTGGTCTTTGTGAAATTCAAGTGTTAGGGACAGACGTTTCCGGAAACAAAACTCTTGATGTAAAATAATTTAGTGGTTTAGTACATGGTGTGCAAAGCTAAAAATAATTTAAAACAATTACTCACCCCTACCCTTTCTTTCTAAAATGTTTATCTGTAAATTCCATAGTCAACTTAGCATGAGCAAAATAGTTCTCAAAAAGAACGAATTATACTTGTTTTAGTTTAAACCATTATCAGGGTTGCTTTGGAATTTAATTTCTTTTGTGCCTCCTGGAGAGTAGAACATTTCCCAATCCTATTACTTAGGAAAAAAAAAAAAATTAGGCTGAGATTGAGGACTGGTAACGTATACTAAGGCAGATACCATGAACAATATTCAAGTCATGCTAAACAAATATTTACAGTGCATGTAGGGTGAGAGCACAGTGTTGGCATCTCAGCATTTGCTCTTCGTTGTGTTCAGGAAAATGAGGGTGCATCGTATTTCTGTAACTCACAAGTGAAAAGTGTTCAGCATCAGGTGGTGTAGCCACTGCCGGTAATTTTGTGCATTCGACCTGTAATTTTTTGCATTCGCAGAGACACGTTTCTGTGTGATTGCCATTTTTAGGGTCGCGTGCACAAGCGCTCCATCCCTGTTGTGATCTCTCTTTCGGCTTTTAACCACGCCCATGTCACGCATGTCACTTTCATTAGTTTGTGTGCTTGCTTTTTAAAATCCGCTTGATTATTGAAAAACATGCATACGTCATGCTTTTTCAGGTGTTTAGCCCTACTCGAGCGCTCTGGCCAACTACTGAAAACATACGCGGATCCATATCTTCAGCCTGGTTTCCGGACTACTTTATCTTTTTATTTTCCAGGCAGTGTGATTGCGCTGGGTTTTACATCGCCCGATAACGCTCGTTTTTTTGGTTTTCAATTTCAGCACGATTGCGCTGCGTTTTACATAGCACAGTTGCGCTTGTTTTTATTTTTTTTCAATTTGTGTGGCATGAAAAGTCTGGTTAGGAGTTTACAACGCTAATAGCTCTAAGTCGAGCAAATGTGAGACCCGTTGCATTGCAAATGCTTGTTTTGTCAGACTGTAGAAGGTCTCTTTCATACTGCTTATATTTCCTAAGGTCAGTACCACTCCAAAGGGCGCATGTGAGAACCACGGCTGCTCATCCTTACCAGGCAGGAGGAGCATTAACAGTGTGCAGTCTCGTGCAGTATGCTGACCTCAATCCTCCTCGCCTGTCTGTGTCTATTCCATTTCACCCTCACAGAATGCAGTCTTCCTCTTATGCCCTCTTGTGCCTCACTTTGAACTCGGTTGCAGAAAACCATAGTTTTCGACTACTAGACCACACTTCCGCCTATTTCCCAAAGTTTAGGCACAACAATGTGTTTGTAAATGTAAACTTTGAGCCAGTGGCGTAACAAAATTTGAGGAGGGGGCCTGCAATGTACATGGAGGGGGTCCTCTCCCCCCTGGACCCGTCAGGGTCCTGCTGCCTGTGTACAGTGCTGAGGGGGCCCCCTGGAACTCGGGACACTCCCCGCACCGTGGGGGCCGCGGGGTCTTTGTTACGCCACTGCTTTGAGCCTGAACGCTTCAGCCTGAAGAACAACACACCTGCCCAGGCGCCTGGATACCCTCTCAGGTGATTAGTGCGCTATACAGATCAATATGATAAAGTAGCAAGTTGCCTACTAGCAGTGTGGTTCAGAGCTTCTAATTGTTGAAGCGCAGATTTTTTCTGAAACTCAAAAGGCCTTCCGTCCTTATGAAAGACAAAGAATTCTGGAAGAACCAGTTACAGGACTGTTTTTTTGGCACAGACTCTCGAGTGGTGACACTTTTGAAAACGTATGTTTTTTATGACATTTAAATGAAAGTTGCGCAAATGTGCTTCCCAAAATAATCATGATTAAACTGGCACCAAACACACTGGATCCTAAATGCCAAAGTGATAAAGTTATAGTCCATCCTGGCACAGGTGCCCGCTCCCCTGGCAGGGACATGTTTGCCTTCCTTTGTCTGGAACAGCTTCATCACATGGAAAGGGGACGGTGACGGAGGAGGATTATTTACCGAACGCCAGCTTTTTCTTTGGGTGTAAATTCATTAGGAGCTTTACTCTTGAGATGATGTTTTTCTCGTTGCAGTAAAACTTGATTCATCCTAGGTGCCCCATGGTAATAAAAGTGTGTACAGGCAGCAGGGCTTAGCCCCTCTCACCGTGCCTCCAATCCACTCATCCTCTGAAAGCAACGAAAAGCTGTTTTCAGACCTGCCTGCTCACACGGTGCCACCCAGTGCTTAATTTGTAAAATTTGTAAATAAAAACGTGCCGGCGCCGAAAGCTCTCCTATGAAAAACGCGGCAGCTGCAATTAAATGCGCGAGCACGGAGGACCGAGGCAGTGCAATCCTGAAGCCATTTTGGGCCTCTTTAATCCACTTACAGACACTTCCTGCCTCTTCAGCTCACTCTTACAGCTTTCTGTTTTCTTCCTTTGTGACGCTTTTCGCTTTTCTCTTCCTTCAGCTTTCCCATATGTGTCTTTTGCTCTCAATAAATGCCTGAGGTAGAAAAATAAGCGCCGGCCCTGAAAAATAAGTGCCGGTGCTCCGCACCGGAAACATCAAGCACAAATTAAGCACTGGTGCCACCACGTGGCACACAATATGGGCACTCTTCGTACGTTTACCTGATAAAGAGCCGATATCACACGGGAAATGAGCTGGAGACCACTGTGAACAGTGGATTTTCAGCTCGTTTTTGAAGGCTTCTAAATGCTGATGTAATTTGGGTGTGTGAAAACACCCCAGGACATCAGTACCAGCCGCAACAAGCTATTTTTTTGGGAGGAGGGGGTTTGGGGGTGGGACAGTGACTAAATTTCCTCTTAGGTACTTCTTGGCACGAACCACGAGGCCCCGCCCCCTTCAAGGCCTCCCCACACCCCCTACACCCTCATACTTTGAGATTTTTGTTTTAGTTGGCAGGTTTCAATTCTGCTTGATGAAGAGTAAAACTAGTCAGGTAATGCCACGCCCTTCCCCCACCCACCTACAAAAATGTGAAAAAGACTGTGCTTAATTTGAGCTGGTGGTTGCTGAAGGGGACCACCAGCACTCATTTTTGAGGACCACCATTCAATTTTATGCATCAGACATTTACTAAGAGGAAGAGAAGGAAAAACACAAAAAGAGAAAGATGGAGGGAGAGAAAAACAGAATAACCAACGCAAAGGCAGAAAGCAGAGACCTGCAAGAGTGAGTTTAAGGAGCTGAAATATACTGTACACGTGACCACTGGAATGTGGAGGGGGTCTCAAAAACTGCTGGTTCATTAAGAGTTCCGCGCACTGGTCTAACTGGGGATGACTGACATAGCAAGGGTAGGGGTGACTTGAGCCTGGGGTAAGAAAAACATAGGAGTGACTTACCTAGCATGGGCAGGGGTGACTTGAGCCAGGGATAAGAAAAACATAGGAGAGACTTACCTAGCATGGGTAGGGGTGACTTGAGCCTGTGATAAGAAAACATAGGAATGACTTACCTAGCATGGGTAGGGGTGACTTGAGCCTGGGATAAGAAAAACATAGGAGTGACTTACCTAGCATGGGTAGGGGTGGCTTGAGCTTGTGATAAGAAAACATAGGAGTGACTTACCTAGCATGGATAGGGGGTGACTTGAGCCTGGGATAAGAAAACATAGGAGTGAGTGACTTACCTAGCATGGGTAGGGGTGACTTGAGCCTGGGATAAGAAAAACATAGGAGTGACTTACCTAGCATGGGTAGGGGTGGCTTGAGCCAGGGATAAGAAAAAAAAGGAGTGATTGACCAAGCACAGTTAGGGGTGACCTGAGCCAGGGACAAGAAAAATAATAGAGTGACTGGCCTGGCACAGGCTAGGGTGGCATGACTCAGGGATAAAAACAGTAGGGCTGACTGACCTTCACAGGTAGGGGTGACAGGAGGCCAGGATCATAAAAAACTAGGCCTGACAGACCTGCATGTGTAGTTGGGACACGAGCCAGGGATAAGAAAGAAATAGGGGTGACCGGCCTGCGCGGGCAGAGTTGACATGAGCCGCAGGTAAGATAATAAGAGGACTGGCAGTCATGCTCAAAAAGGGGTGACATGAGCCAGGGATAAGAAAGAGATAGGGGGTCACTGACCTTGCACGGATAGGGTTAACATGAGCCAGGGACAAGAAGAAACTGCCAGGGTGATGATGAATGCATCCAGAGGCGTTTGTACCTTCCCCCTGACCCTGATGTTAAAAGTGTGCTTAAAGGGGCGTGCGCCTCACATTGGGGGGCAAAAGGATAGAATATGGACCTGGCAAGATACTAACAACAACCAGTGCTATAAAGTATAGTGTTTCAGCAGCAACACACTGAAGGCCATAAGCAAACATTATTTTATGCATTGCTGTCCGGGGTAATTGAAGGGTTAGTGACCATGAATAAACAGTTTTATTTTACTATTACCAAAGGAATGCAAGGCTTAACAAACATTATTTTATTCACTACTCCCCCGGGTAATGCAAGAGGTTAGGGACCATGAGGAAACATTCTTTTATTCTCTACTCTGAGGGGGAGCAGAAGGATTAGTGCATATGGGCAAGTAACTCCTACTTATACAGTCATCGTGGGGCCAGTTCACTGTGGGGGCCGGTATGCTCAGGGCATCTCAGGAAAGACTCCTCGTCTAGTCCTGGGGTGATTGGTTGGACTCCTTCTAAAGGACGGGAAGGAGCTGTGCAGTGGTTGTAGAGCTTTGGGGCTTAGATCAAGCAGGTAGGAGAGTCAGGAAAGGCTGAAAATTCTGCATTCGTGATGTTGGGCATCCTGGGCCCCACCTAGGGAGAGAGGGCAACTCATGGACAGAGCCCAGAGAGTGAAGAAACTGGAACTTTGGTAACCAGGAGATGGGGGAGCACTGAAGCAGGTGAAGGGATACAGAGGTGGGGGAGAGAAAGAGATGGAGAGAAGAAGAGATTGAGAAAACAGAGGAGGAAAAGGGAGCAGAGAGAGAGAGAGAGAGAGAGAGAGAGAGAGAGAGAGAGAGAGAGAGAGAGAGAGAGAGAGAGAGAGAGAGAGAGAGAGAGAGAGAGAGAGAGAGAGAGAGAGAGAGAGAGAGAGACATGCAAACAGTGACAGAGATAGAAAGTATCAAAGAAACAATGTGGCATATTCCAAGGGATTTTGGTGTGTGTATATTTGTGTGTGTGTGTGTGTGTGTGTGTGTGTGTGTGTGTGTGTGCAGAAGTTGGTGAAATTAGCAGATGTGAAATACTTGCTTTTGACAAAACCATATTCTGATTGTTTACTGCATCATTTAGTGTGCAACTTTTACACCCTGCCCCAGGTTAGCACATTCCAGATGCTTACGGTTTCCTGAGGACAACCACCAGAGGAAGGTGTAGGCCCCTCCTCCCCAGACCAAGAGTCCCAGATGGTTTATTGCTTTATGATTAGGCTGTCCTGTTTTCAGTGTTTACTTTCTGTGCATTTCATTGGGCTTTCTCAGTGTTTTCCAAACCTTCTGAAATCAGTGTTTAACAGTGCTTAGTAAGCTGCACAACCCCCTAAATAGACAAAAACAAAGCATGTTATGTTTTGCAGTGGTTGTTATAAAGCACATTTTTAAATTAAGTTAGAAATAATGCAGGATGTGCAGTGTCTTCTCATGGGCAGTGTGTCCAAATTACGTTAGACTGTATTAGGGGCAGAAAGTCTGTGTGCTGCACTCTCACACACACTCATATCTCATTACCCTCTTTCACATCTCCTTAACTTTCACACTCACTCTCTGAGGGCTTTGTCTGCTTCACAGAACTATTTATGCATTGAAACATTAAGAGTTATAATCAAAGGTTCCTAGAAACAGTTTCCGCACTGAATATTATGACACTGTATGGGTGTTTACCCTGACAACAGCATGGTGCCGTGTGAACCCTTTGCAATTTTGAATTACACCAGGTTAGTTTGTAACACTGAATTCTAAGGCACTTGCCTGACTACATTAAGGTGGTGGTGCTATTATGTGGACCTTCATGCCTATCAAGTGTCCTGATGCAATATGTCTCACTTCAAGTTATTCTGGACCTTTTATCAGATATCACATTGTATTCGTAGATTTCAAATGTTACTGGTAACATTGTAACCACGTAAAAACGCAGCAGTAATGTGCAGAAGCATAAAAAGCCAGGATTAGCTGAAGATTTCACACATAACATTTTATATGGAAAGTCTTGTGTTATGTTTTCACTACTGGCCTATGTTCAGGCACCTGCCACTACTCCTTGCCTCAAATATTTAACACCTGGGGTGTTTGGCAGGGCCCTGCTATCAATAATGACTTGTTAAAAAAAAGAGGGCTGATGCATCAAATGGTTTTACCCATTCTGCGACTGTGGGTCAATGTGACTGTACATATTGGCCAAGGTTCTTCTGATCCAGACATTTCATCAATCAGTGAAATAATTAAACAATGTAAAAACATCAAATATGATTTCAATATTCTCACTATAATAATAATATAATAATTAGATAATACCTAAAACATGCTTATAAATCATGCACCTTTAATCCAAGCACTCAAAAGTGGAGGAAACTAAAGGAAGAAGAAACAATATTTTAGTGCCACCCCCTAAACAACAAAACTCAAGCAGAATAATCATAGACAGTCTTTTTGACAGCTATCTTTATCAGAAATAAATTGTGTTATTTCTTACCCCCTTTCAGGAGGAAATGACAATGACTCACTGTCTCTCACTTTCCCTTGTTTGAATGCCATGCTGGTGTTTATACGTTTACACTGATGAGTGTTGTTTCCCTTCCAGTGGTTTTTTATCAGTTATTGAAGATTTAAATCTAAACCAGGATAGCATAATTTTGATACGACACCAGTGGCAGACTATGCATTGTATAAGTACTAATAACAAAACATACATACCACCTGTTTGTAGCATTCACAGCAAAAAGTTACATTTTAACTGTTCACTAGGTCAATGTATCTAATTCACAAAGCTTGTGATACCCACTGGTTTTTTTGTAGTGCTTAACAAAATAAATAAATAGGATAATTTACTATGAGTTAAATCCAGATGCAGCACAGTGTTCTGTGACAAAAGAGCACAAAATGCAGCATTACAAAAAAAGAACACTTGGGACAGTTACTGGTGAATAATGACACTCTTAAAACATTGTCAAATATTTAGGCTAATGCGCTAATTGCAAAGGCTATGTTATTCGTGATTTGGGCATAAATGAGATTACAATTGATGTAAGAATACTAGTGGCCTCATCCACAAAGAACTGACGCATTTGCTCCAATGCGTCAGGTTTCTTGCACTGTGTAACGTTTCCCTAGCAATGTCATGGATGCTCTAAATTTACAATAAAGAGGTCCATGGTACATGTTTTCACAGATGCGTCAGAAATTCTGACGCATCTGTTGGTGCTAACCTGACGCATTACTGGACTAGCATAAAAACACAACACTACTCCAGCAAAGCGTGGAAGACCTGTGTCAATTGAACACCTGCCCTGAGCATGTGTTACATTTTTGAGGCAGTGAAGTGGCATTTCACTGCATCATTTCTGCGTGGCTATTTGCCTAGGAATGCCTATCTTGCATATCATGCCAGTAACTGCCACCCAGGGGTGGGAAGTGACGCTAGAGGCCTCTAGTATCACTTTGTAGATTTGGAGTTGTTTTTGTGCCACTGCAGCAGCAACAAAAAATGCAGCTACGGTGGCGCAAGGGTCTTGTAAATGAGCCCCTATGTTTTCAAACTTCAATTTCATCCGGTAAAACTTGGTGGAATATGTATTGAAACACTGCCATACACTAACGTTTGTAGGTAGGAATGGAATAAAATGTTTCATCCCCATTTGAAGGCGCAGAATTCGGACTAAAGATGTAATAGCACACCTGATAAATACTGCACCCAGCATAATACCGGGATGCTTGTATTGAGGCCCTAAGTAGAATCATTACTCAAGCAGATCAATGAGGAGGACCATCAATCATTATCTGCTCTAATATGTATATATGTAATATGTTATGCAGAAAGTCATTATGTAAAAAGCAGGTTGAGCGACCCATTACTTGCTGCTATGATGTAAGAGCAGTAAAAAAGCTAATTTAGTTTCTTACTGACCTGTTGTCTTTTCAGACCCATACTGACAGGGAATCCCATGCCCAAGTAATTAGAGGCTCTCACAGAGCCACTGACACCTGTATGAGAGTGGGCATGAATTTGGACAGGGAGGGGTGAGAGGGTGGTGTAAGTGGGTGGGAACATGCCAACCAGGTTATTTGAAATAGAGGAGGAGAGGACATTTGTAGAGTATGGCATGGGGCCGGGCAGCAGGATACGTATAGGGGACTTTCTGTATGGTGGGGAAAGGGTGAGGGGAGGTAATTAGCAGATGGGGGTATGGGATGGTGGCAGGGGGCAGGTTTATTTAATTTGTTCCAAGTGGAAGAGTTTTTTTTTATATAAGGCTGGAAGTGATGTGGGTAATCTGCCGGCCAATGAGAATGGGTGGTAGGGCATCGGTTTATGCAAGACTCTCCCATTACACCTCTACTGCAACACTGCTCACATGATCAATAAAAGAGGATTGGGGTCATAAATAACAAACAATTTATATATGGTTAACTGCCAAAAGGGTTTCTGAGTGACATCATAGATAACTCAAGCTTCAGTCTTAAGGTATAGTTATTGTCTCGAAGTGAAAATAATTCCAGTTATTCTAATCTATCCCCTTCTAATTCTACATCTTTGCACAAGAGCGGTTGCTGAATGCACTTTCTGACTTAATGTGGAAATAATGATTGCTGCTCGTCGCAAACCTTGCCGCTTTTAGCTATAAATTCTTTGTGCAACAACCACATCTCCTTTCAGAAACAAAAATACTTTGACACCGTTGTGAGTAGAAAAATAAGAACATAATTTGCCCTACGGTGATCCATTTCAAGCAACAATTACCATGTAAATCTTTCAGAGTTGTGGAATGCACAAGGTTAATCGTGCTGCAAAACCTTATTTTCTGGTTTGGTTTCCCTTTTCACAGAAAGCATGTTAGGAATTAAAGAGTGAAGTCGGATTTGTAAAGAAGATTGTGCAAGTGACCCCTGCTCAGTGGACTCTATTGCACAGCAGAGGGGAGAGTAATTGAGTGAAACATAAATTTGCCTTTAAAAACCTGAACATTCACGGTCTATTAGTGTGCAGATCTAGATCATTGGAAGTGAATATCCACAGAAGGACAATAAATTGCAGCAACCGCATTGTTAGTATTGAAATAAAGTGCTTAAGTGGTATAAAATAACATTAGCCCTAAGGAGACAAAAGTCCTTGCTCTGGAGCTGAATAGGAGGAAATACGTAGTGGTAAAGAGTCCATTTGAAGAAAATAGCTCTGTGTAATTTAATTTAAAAAAAATCCCAGGATAACCTTTGCAAAACAAAGCAAATAGAGTTTTTTTTTACTCTTCATCCTCCATACCTTTGAGAATTTTCTGCATGTTGGACAATCGGCAATCAATCAATCAATCAATCAAAGAAATTTGTAGAACGCGCTACTCACCCGTGAGGGTCTCAAGGCGCTGGGGGGGAAGGACTGGGGGGGGAAGGGGAGGGAGGGCAGGCCCGGTAGGGTCACTGGTCGAACAGCCAAGTCTTGAGGTTCTTTCTAAAGACCAGTAGGTCTTTGGTTTTGCGAAGGTCAGTGGGGAGGGAGTTCCAGGTTTTGGGGGCAAGGTAGGAGAAAGAGCTGCCTCCTGCGGTGGTGTGCTGGATGCGGGGGACTGTGGCTAGGGCGAGGTTGACTGATCGGAGGTTGTGTGTGGGAGTGTGGAAGTTTACTCTTTCATTGAGGTAGGTTGTGCCGGTGTTGTGGAGGGATTTGTGTGTGTGGATGAGGATCTTGAATGTGATTCTCTTGTCTATGGGGAGCCAGTGTAGGGATTTGAGGTTTGGTGAGATTCGTTCGTGACGGGGGAGGCCGAGGACGAGACGCGTGGCTGTGTTCTGGATTCTTTGGAGTTTGTGTTTGAGTTTGAGTGTGGTGCCGGCGTAGAGGGCGTTGCCGTAGTCCAGTCTGCTGCTGATGAGTGCGTGGGTGACTGCCTTTCTGGTCTCTGGGGGGATCCATTTGAAGGATTTTTTTAGGGTGCGGAGTGTGTGGAAGCAGGAGGAGGTTAGAGCATTGATTTGCTGTGTCATGGAGAGGGCGGGGTCGAGGATGATGCTGAGGTTGCGTGCGTGGGTTGCGGGGGTGGGTGCGGGCCTAGGGCAGTGGGCCACCAGGAGGCGTCCCATGTGGTTTTGTTGGGGCCGAAGATATGGCAATGGTAAGCCTGGTGGTAATCTGAACGACTGAACCCCAAAAGTTATGAAAGGAATGCTTGCAAAAGTTTCAGCCACTAGCAATTGCTTGGGCTGCATTCCAATTCATCTGTGTTTTTGCCCATTACATAGCTCCTAACAGGGAACAGCCATATGTAAATCAGACCTACCCTGCTCCAGTAGGAACGGTCTAGGACAAAGTGCCTGGCCAGGTCTCCTCTAGACAAACACAAGCAACTGCAGACTGGGTTCAGCTTTATTGAGCCTCATCAGTGAGCTGGATTTTGATTCCTAGGTCCACATCTAAGCATAGCCCTTAGTGATGGGTAAGATGTTTGAAAAAGTCTCATCTAATAGCAAACAGTCAGGGCCACATTCCAGTCCATTGTGTTTTACCCACAATGCCACTCCACTCACGGATGAGTCATATGCAGCTCACAATGTGTCCTGTTCCACTAGGAAGAGTCCAGGTTACGCTGTTGGGCCAGCTTAATTTGAACCAGAACACAAGCAAGCAGTCAGGTCTCAACCTTCATTAGCTCATCAGTGGCTGAGAATAACTCAAGCAATCCACGGTTCAATCTGTTTCTTTTTTTGTATTTCTTGACAATCTGTATGACCAGACACAGCCTATTTTAGGCCCATATTTATACTTTTGTTAGTGCCGTATTTGCTCCATTTTTTGACGTAAAAATGGCGCAAACTTACAAAATACAATTGTATTTTGCAAGTTTGCGCCGCTTTTGTGTAAAAAAATGCCGCAAATGCGGCGCTAAAAAAAGTATAAATATGGCCCTTAGTTTTTTCTCCTCCAAGGGAAAACATTTGTTCAGGTAGGGAAACCATCTTCCTATATAGGCTGTCAGGGAGTGAAGGCATTTTGCAAATATATATTTTTTGAATATTTTGAAAAAATGTAGAATATTGCTATCACAGTTACTTTTTACAACTCTTTTTTCCATTGTGCACGCCCCTCATATACAAGATGATAGCTTACAATAAGACTGTTATCAGTAACCACCTGTGCTGCTCCTTCGAGCTAATTCGACACCTGGGCAATTGGCAGATTCAACTCCTTAGAAACCCACCTCCGTTATACAAAAGCAGAAACTTCAGAGTATCTTGCCGGTGTGTCCTCCACCTTCATCCCTGGTGGCCCATGGGTGAAAGCACAGTGGCATAGTTCTCTTGTCTTGCAAGTTTCATAGGATGAATGTGCTGTTTCACTTTTAGTATCCTGAAGTAGCATAAACACAACACAACAATGCATAAAATCGTAAAATCAAGTTATGAATTTCAGTTTTTTGCTTGTGTCCTGCTCAAAATCTAGTGAGAAAATTTTGCGGTCAGTTTTGCCAGCTATTCCTTTCCTGGTATTATGTGTAACTTTTTTTAGTGGCAGCCATCTTGTTAGTACCACCAGATTTGGTGATAGTCAGTATTGCCGCTACAAGGTGTTCCACCAGCAGAGGGTGGTAGGTATTCCAGGTTGTTCTAGAGCCAGTGTTGGAATCCGAAATGGCACTTACGCTAGAGAAAAAAAAAGTTGCACGGGACAAGGTATGCATCCCAAACCAATATTTAATTTGGGAAATACACAGTGACAGCAGGTGATTTTTTATCACTGAGGTCTCTGCTGTTGCAGCAGCAGCACCTAGAGACCAGATTCAGATATCTGTAAGAATTAAAAATATTAGTGTCCTGAGTCAGAGTTACAGATTCACGCGTGGTTTAGTCAGCACCACAGAAGGTGGCTATATATATATGTTGTAGATAAGACTGCAGCATTTGCTTCAACCAGTTTGCAGCCTGTTTTGTTTGTAGATTATGGGATGTGTTTCCTATCGGAAGAAGGGAGAGTTACAAGGCTGTATTGGTGTCTGGAGTTCACTTTGTTGGGATGTTTCCCAGGGGCGGCTCCTGTCCGGGCAAAGCGTCGGGCGGGGGGGGGCACAAAACAAAGACAACACAATTGGAATTTAAAAAAAACGTACCTCACCCGCCACATCACCACAGCCGCTCCGCTCTTCTTGCTCCACTCTCTGCAGGCACAGGCTCCCAGCCTGCCCTGCGGCCAATCCGAACACTGCTCTCATGCTGCTGGGAGCATGAGAGCAATATTAGGATTGGCCTGAGCACCCTGGCTTTGCACCTCCGGGCAGACTGGGAGCCTGTGCCTGCTGTCTCCAATAGGGCAACATACCTCGGGTTGGAGAGGGCTCAGTGAGCATGTGTGTCTGGCTGTCCTGAGACAGGCCCACTCCCCGCTTTTCATCCCCCATGGCCCTACCCCCTTAAAAAATAAAACAATAATAAACATTGTTTAATATTGTTTTATTTTTCCATGTACAGCTGCTGGTACTGGTTGGGGGGGTCAACGCTCCTCTGCCATAGCGGAGGAGTCGCCGCTGATGTTTCCTACACTCTATAAATGAGGATACATCCGCTCTGGCGTAGACGAAGATTAAATGGATGCCCCTAATATTGCCATTAATAGAGCTCTATGGGTGGACAATCGACATTGTGTGTTATTTAACACACTGCTCCATGTTACTGTAAGATGCACAGACCTTGTTTTAGAAGCGAGGATGTCTTTCTCGAACACTGTTCTTGTACGTCAGTTCATATTATGTTTTTGTTGTGCTTATATTTTATATTTGTATTGTTTGTGTTATGTTCCTGTTTTGTTTACATTGTATGTTATATTCATGCTGTGTGTTTTTGTTTTTTCTCGTCTTGTCAGACAAATTCATTATTGTGCTTTGATGGGTAGTTTCAGGTTTCAAGATTCATTCCTCCAAAATCACCACATAAAATTACTTAGGACAACACTTATTACAGCTTGGAACTAATGGATAGCAGAGTTTTTAATAAGGATACAGGTGTTCGGTTTGTAGTTATTTGTACATAAATTCAGGCACAAAGCAGTCTGGTACTTTGCTGTAAAAAATGCATAAATTAGATTTTCATTGGAGTGTTTCTGCATGCTGAGAAGCTTGACAGCTATACCAATAGCAATGCACCATGACTGCAGAGAGAGCTATAAAGAATGTTGTTTCCCAATAAGAATAAAATGGCTAAGGATGTCTTCAGTTCGCTAGTTTACAATAGTTATGTTGTTGTCATGAATGTAGTCTTTTATCGTGGAAGACTGCTTTGCGTGTTAAAATCTAATTAATGTCAAAGTGTGAATGCGCACTTATGTGATAGATGTAGAACTGTAGCAGATGCATATTCATTTTTACAAAAAAACAAATATGAATGAACAGCAATAAGATGTGAAAATGCCATTGTGGATAAATGCAGTCAGAAATGCCAAAAGTATAATACATTGAGGCCAGATGTATCTCTATTAGGAAATGCGATTTCCAAATTGCAATTCTTACCGAATCGCAATTTGGAAATTGCAATTCTTACTGTATGACAGTTTTATCTCTAAAATAATGGTTCCCAGTGGGTCACAAATCACCCTACCTCATGAATATTAATAAGGTAGGTTGAAATTTGCGACCCACTAGGAATCACACACCACCATGTCTGTCACTGCTTTTTAATGAAGCGTTTTTTAATGAGAACAGACAGAAAGACAGACAGACAAAACATTAATTCATACTATTGTGATTCGGTATTTGGAAGGGATGCCTTAAACACGCCTCCTCGAAACACCACATCGGAACGGGGCCGCAAACGAAAAATGCAATTCGATAACTTGTTACCTTTGGTGCAGATGAGCAGATTAATGTTATAAACAGGTAAAACGAGGTTGGGGGCAAGAGAGAGAGAGAGGGAGAGTAATGTGGAAGGAGAGACCAAACAGAGGGAGACAGACTGAGAAGAAATCAGTGATCAAAATAGGAGAGAGAAAAGGGCAAGAGGCAGAGTGGTCTGGAGAAAGGAGGGAGTGAATTGGAGAAAGAAGAGGGACAGAAAGAAAGACCTAGAAAAAAAGAAAAGACGAAATATAGCGTGGGACAAAGGGAAAGAGAAACACGAAGAGACAGAAAAAACAGTGGGTGAGATACAAAGATAAAAAAAAGGGTGAAGAAGACAGCAAGAGACATGATGATAATTAGCAGAGAGGAAGAAGAAAATAAAGAGAACAATAGAGATAGATAGATAGATAGATAGATAGATAGATAGATAGATAGATAGATAGATAGATGGATTAGATAGATAGATAGATAGATAGATAGATAGATAGATAGATAGATAGATAGATAGATAGATAGATAGATAGATAGATAGATAGATAGATAGATAGATAGATAGATAGATAGACAAGCTTCCCATGCAAACACCAGCTGACTTAATATTTAAAGAAAGGATCCAGGGATAGGCAACCACCTTTGAAACACAGATTGAACTACACAGAAAATGACGTGCTACAGATAGCTAGACAGGAATTACACGGTGTTAGAATACTACCCTATAGTGAAGAACCTCAATTACAATAAACTACTGAACCAGTACAATAGCAGTGACCCTAAAGGGGTGACCAAGTCAGGACTTGCAAAAAAGACAGAAGAATACTTGTCAGCTTGTAACACCATCAACAAGGCAAGTAAACAGTTGCAACACCTGTGAATTTACAGAAATTTGTCAACACTTGGTAAACTCATAAATTGTACCACTGAATTGCATTCAAGTGGAACAGAGCTGGAGTGAAATGTAATGGACTGAACCGAATTGAATCCAACCCAAATGAATCGAATTGTACCAGATTAGGTTGAATTGAGCTGGATTGAATTGAGCTGAACTGAATTGAATGTAAACGAATTTACAGAAAAAGAAGAACAAGTTATAGAAAAAGTTAGAGATGAAAGAGTGGAGAGAGAGAGGGAGAGAGAGGAAGTGAAAGCAAGTGGAAAGTGAAGAAAAAGAAAATAGGGGCGGACAGGAAAAGGAAAACAGAGAGGCAGGACAAGGGATAAAGAGAGAGTGAGGAAGAAAAGGAACGGAAAAAAAAGGAGAAATAATGCACAGGGAAGCCATAGGAGCCAGATCAGAAACTGAGTAGAGAACTGAAGAGCGTCAGGGCCTGAAGTCTGGTATGAACACAAGTGGGCTTCTTTCAAGCACTGCATTTAAAGAGAGTTCCCTTGGGCCCAGAGGCGGATGAGACATGTCCTTCTGATGTTAACAAGGTCTGGGCATCACCTTCTGCCCCTCTGTAGGTCGATGTATGCAGACACAGACCTACATAGACTAACACGAGGCACACTAGATGCTAGCCCATGTCAGCCTATGTATGCATAAAAGTGTCCATCAAGGGGTCGTTTGGGATCTAACTCCAGGTGGAAGTGCCCACCACTAGTGCACTGTGCTTCGACATTTGTATAAAAGCACCAGCAGGAAAAAGATGCATTAAACACCAACCATTACCTCTTACAAAAACACACCCAGCTCAAGTTAGTCAGTCAGTGAAAAGTGCAGATTGTAAAGAAATGTAAAGAGTACCCCCAGGTATCTCTACAATGTTGTGACTTCGAGTCTTTTAATTTTTGAGGTTAGTTTTCATATTTATTTTTGTTGCTGGGCTATTTTTTGTACAAGTAGGCTTAAGTGGTCACTGATCCCATGCACAATGTCTGTTTTTAATGTATCAATTGATGGCTTCATTTGCTAGTTTAATATCAACTTAAAGTTTAAAGTTTAAATGATAACTGTTTAACAGCGCACACCCCCGCAAAGCAGGGTTTGAATTCCTTTAGTTGGATTTCATTAAATAGTAGGTTTGCACCTACTGTGCAGATGATTAAATATTTATAAACACTTGTTTTTGCCATTATGTGTAGATTTGTGTATTGCCTGCATTGCCATAATAGTCACTTGAAGGGAATACATGGTTTAATTATGAACACATACAATTGAACATGTGTACGTTCCTTTTTAGTACATACAGTAATGCTTGCATCTCACATTTCACAGCAACGTAAGCGTATTCCTGACACAGTGAGGCATATGATTGGGTTGTGACACCTCCAGCTATGGCATAATTTCCGATCACCAGTTCTTGTGTTGTCATTCAACATTGCCTATGTTAATTCATATTTTACCCCCCTCCCCCGCCTTGCCATTTGTGCCCAGAAGAAGGGAGTGCACCGGGTATTAGTGGACAAAAAGAAAGAGGCAAGCCCTTAAATTGCATTGAAAATCCTACTAAGAAGAAAACATTTTAAAAAGACCAACAAAAGGAGGCCATTTTGAATGATAAACATGACATGAAAGCAGGGGTAAGAAAGTGTTAATACACATGTATGAACATGACAGCAATAAAAGTGATGGCAAGAGTATGGGGAAATTAAACAATACTCCTTGTAAGCTACAAGAAGCTAAGGTATGTGTATTTTACAGCTTGGAGACAAGGTTCCGTAACACTAAAGTTGCTTACAAGATATTTCTGGCTGGATTGCTGCTTTAACATGCCCAGGATCACACAGTTTTTAAGTGAATATGGAGGCTAATGAATCAGTGCTTATCTTACTGCCTGCCCTGCATGGGTTGTGAACAGTCTCTTACTGGTGAGTTTTGGGAGACATCGGTAGCACACTGTATGACAGCTAGCTATCTTAAAGGCATCTAAGGTGACTGGCACAGACATGGGTTCCGCATTAGCCCCTGCCAACGCATGTTCTTTTCTTACAGATCCTTTGCGATGAATGGGCAAGTTACGGAGCATTCTACAAGTACCAGCCCATCGATTTGGTTAGGTAAGCAGCTGGGGAAAAATAGATTCTGGTAATGTATGACTCCACCAGAAAATGAGGACATTCATGTTTTAACTAGTCGCTCTTGTTGTCTTGGCTTCATGGACACGGCTCTTAAATCACTTATTCCATTTAGAAGAACCCTGAGGCTGTTATTACAGATTGTAGGTTGGAATAATACATATGACATTGCAGTAAACACTGTAAACCTTGGATGGCGTGCTTTCTTGGGAGTGATAAGGTAGCATAGAACTGATAGTGCATAACAGTGGAGCTTTAGGCTCTCCAGTACTCTTTCCAACTTTTTGGGGCTGGCCTTTCTCATGTGCCAGGAGGGAGCAGATGATACAATAGAAATGCTTTCATGAGGCAGGGTTCATTTGCATATCATTGTAAGCTTACTGCTGATTGCTTATCAGCTGTAAGTGCATGTCAGCTCTAACTTAAAGCTGATTGCATATCAGCTGTAAGTGAGCCGGCAAACAAAGAAATGTCAGAATAGTCCGGAAGCACAAAAGTAATTGTTCCTGTGGTCAAGGAATGTTGGCTCTAGAGTCGCTCCACATCCTCGATGATAGGTCCAGGTTTAGTTCCTTTGCATGCTAGCAGAGAGACTCAAGTAACACCTCACTAACGAAGGCGACTGGCACCGAGGCACGCCTTTCCCAGCAATTCAGGCTGGACAGTTCCTTTGAAGGCGTGGCTGTACGGATTTGCGTTAATGTGGACCCATTTTTATGACACAAGAGAGTTAAAATGATAGAATGCTGCATCAAGGGAGGAAAGCTAATAGGTGCAGTGGTTCGGAAAAACGGGTGCATGCATTTCCAACATATTATTTGGTTCTCAGTTGCCCATAAAGTTAAAAAGCCCTTGAAATGGGCAACAATATTCTTTTGGTAGCAACTAGGCAAAGCTGTGGCAAAGGAGGGAAATGCATCTGTGAAGTCGTTTCTGGACACCCTCTAGGGATGGATGGCAGGACCCCCTGGTTACAACTATAGTCTATATTTTCTTCCAGTGTGTGCTTTCCTTGGTCAGAGTTGTATGGTTTGACGAGATCTAGTATTTAGGCCACACTGTTAAATAAATTGCATTTTTGCTCTTGACAGATTTATTTACAGGGGATGGAGAATTGGAATGCAAGACTCTAAATGTTTCATGATTGGCTCCCACTCTGTATTCCAGAAAGTTCCAACAAATCAAAGCAATGTGCTGTTGGTGCAGTGGCACAGGGATTGTAGAGCAGTGCCAAAATGCATAGAAATATAAGTTCCAGGGATGGGGTTTTTTTCAGAACAGGTAGGCTCTGTATTCGATTTCTTGCTACTCAAAATATGACTGGATATTTAATTTTACTTGATAACTGGTTTTGAAATTGTTCGCAGTAGAGGCTTTCGTCAGCCTTTTATCAGAAATGAGATATGTAATTTCTCTGTGTTCTGCTGTTGAGCTATGCCAGAAATTAAGAGAACATTATTTTTGGCAGGTGCTCATCAAGGAATGATTTGATGAAGCCAGTTGGGCGTTCTTCAGAGCTAAACTAGCCGCCGACCAACCCCAAGCCTCATTCGGCAAGGGCATTTTCTAAGGGCGTCCAAATAATGGCAGCATACTTTAGGCATTGCAGGAGAAAAAACCTGCAAAATATCCTTCATTTCCAAAACAATTTTTATGCAAAATTGCTGTTGCAAGAAAAAAAAACACATGTAAAACGAGTTGACGATAATAGCACAGTTTCTAGAACTGAAATTATGTTGGGATGAATTTGGAAACTTTCCATTAGTGAATTAAACATTTGAAAAGTTAATGATTGGTCTTTCAAATAATAGACATTTCTAGACATACTTAAGTTCCTGGTCAGAAAAAAGAGCTCTACATTATGAGAAATGGAGGCTTGTGATTGGCACATCCACAGGAGTCACTGCCAACATTACAAATTTACAGAAAGTAGCTAGATCCAGCAGTGTTAGAGAGGGCCCATGAAGCTCTATTTATGGGTACCAAATATCAGATTCTGCTCTCAACCAGTCTAGGTTACTGGGAGCTCAGTAACTTCCTCAGATCCCCCAGTGCAACCCAAAACATATCAGCCCCTGTATGTGCGGACTACCTTTGCCAGTTTTTTTATCTGACATGGAATCGCTGTACCAATGGAAGGAGGGATCACATCCAATTTGAATAGCCAAACCCCTTGACTATTGACCATATGTACTAATGAAAATGTTCTGTAGGAATCAACTTAACGAGCATAGGCACCAGATTTCAGCATCACCATCCATTGTCTCATGGACTTTTGGGTGTCACCGTCAGTAACCTACCACTACACCTGGTCCTACTACATGTACGTTTGTGTAGTAGATACACACTGGCATCAATAAAGCTATACAGAATATTCATTTACTATATAACTTCTATTTTGCATGGAACTGACGGCACAAATACCATCTCTCAATCTTTTCTTGAAAATGTCGAGCTGTAGGTACCTTCGCGGAATGGCAAGCCATCAGGAGTGCTACCATTGTGTAAATCAGATCAATATTGTCAATAGAAGCTTGCTGCTTGTTCTGGTGTTATTTTATTCCCCCTTGCATAATGGTTGCCGTAGAGCCTGAAACAGTGATCATCCATTAATGCATCAAATTTTTTCAGGAAATACTTTGGCGAGAAGATCGGTTTGTACTTTGCTTGGCTTGGTGTTTACACGCAGATGCTCATCCCGGCTTCCGTCGTGGGAATTATTGTATTTCTGTATGGGTGTGCGACTGTGGATGAGAATATACCAAGGTATGGACACTAGTTTAATATATGCATGAAGATATTTTTGTGTTTTTTTCAAACCTTTGCTGTTGTCTGAGTAAGTAGGGTACACGATTTCAAACGCTAACATTCATTCCCTTTTTGTACATCTTGAAAACTAAACTTCTCTAAATGAGAAAGATATATAAAAATTGTGCCATTTAAATTCTTGGTCTGGAATTTGCCACCCATATTCCAGATTTTACATTCCTTTCAGATTTACTATATTACTACCAGTCCCCCCACCATACAGGTCTTTAAGAGTGGTTATTGGCATGGCCACTACGGCTAAAAACCCCATAAAATGTATACTCACTGCTGTATACAGAGTGAGATGGCCAACATTTCTTTTTGTTGGTTATTCCTCTTCCTGGGCTGTTCAACATTCTTGTTGCTGTGCAAAAGCCTTGTCATTGTGGCTCAACCATTTTACTTTATCCAATGTGATATTGTCCAGTGCCTCATCCTAGGTGGTGGCTGTTGAAATATGTCCTACCATCTTGTGCTGCCACCAAGGAATTCGGCTCCCCAAGGCGATACACTTGGCTGTGTGGTATTTGAGATACTATCACCTGGGCCGCTCCTCCTACTGCAGTTGTTGGATACACACCATGCCAAGTGAATCTCCAGGTTAGAGTTTAGATAGGAAGATTTGCTCCTTGAAGCTCATAGATGGTAGTGAAGTTTGAAGGTACCAGGTACCATCTGAGGATGCTGAAGAAAGACGTGACCTGTATATGTTTGCATCCGGCACTTTAAGTATGTTTCTTCCCCACAGTATGGAGATGTGTGACCAGCGATACAACATCACCATGTGCCCCTTGTGTGACAAAACCTGCACATACTGGAAAATGAGCTCCGCCTGCGCTACATCTCGAGCGAGTCACCTCTTCGATAACCCAGCTACAGTGTTCTTCTCTGTCTTCATGGCTTTATGGGGTGAGAAGTTTTTGATTCCATTGTTATATCTATGTCCCTATTTTTCTTCTAGCCTCAAGAAAGTGAGGGGAGAATTCAGCACTAAATATAACTTGAATTACTTTCTGGGAAGTCTTAAACTTCTAATCTAGACACAGCTTCCAATCCGGGCTGGATGCCAGCCTTTCTCGCTAGCTAAATATTAATAAAAAAATGTAAAGTGCTTCATCTTGCATATTTAAATTCTACTCAGTTGTCTTCAATTCAGTGAATTCTGGTTGATCATGTAGCTATTTTTTATTTATTTATTTATATGTTTCCTTTATGTTTTTCATTTGAATTCCTGAAATACTGTGAGCCATGCACATGACATTAGGTCAAGAACACAGAGATGTGAAGGTTCAAATTGGTGTTGGATCACCTCCACGTCCATTTACTCAAAGTACATGGGCGGTAGAACACGTCCTGTTGCATTTGAGTTGTACTGCTCTAAGTCCACTGGTTTTGAATACCTTCATGTATATAGGGCAGTGATTCCCAAACCTTTGACTTCCGTGGACCCCCACTTTACCATTACTGGAACCCGGGGACCCCCACTGAATTATTATCGAAATCCGCAGACCCCCACTAATTACTAAAAGCTGGGGACATAGGCCCATATTTATACTTTTTTTGCACCGTACTTGCATCATTTTGTACGCAAAAATGGCGCAAACTTAAAAAATATAATTGTTATTTGTAAGTTTGCGCCTAATGCTTAGGCATGTTTGTGCCCATCTTGCATACTGTTTTCACCAAGAAGGGGAGACACCTGTAGAAGAAAATCCTGTTTGTTTCCTGCAGTCGTATCTTTTTAGGGAATAAGAGACACAAAATTTCAGGGTGGGGGGGTTTGGTGGGAGGGTTTCTTTGGGGTGGCAAGGATTGCCTTGGGGAAAGCCACACCAGGGGTTTGGCTAGGCTGTAAAAGCCAAAGCATAAGCCAAGGCTTCAAAAGATGCAATACAGCCAACAAATGTCATAAAAACTGTAAAAGCTTTAAAACGGAAATGACTGAATTATGTGACATTTAATGGAAGTATTTATGTATATATATACATATATCACCAGACAAAGTTACTTGAATATCAGGAAATTTTGCGACTGCACTCCAAGATGTGCTCTAATGCTTTTTCATTTTCAACAGCAATGCGTTTACATCTGACAGTGTTCATCAGAGCCCACATTTACAAGTGCCTTATTCCCCTTAAAAAGATTTGAACATTCATGGACATCAATCAGTCAATCAATCAGGTATCTGTATAGCATGGCTTGTCACCCGAGAGGGTATCCAGGTGCTTGCTCCAGGTGTTTATTCGAACAACCAGGTTTTTGGTCCCTTCCTAAAGAGAGTCAGCGAGGGTGCGGTGTGGGGGGCATTCCAGGCCTTGGCAGCGAGGTCCTCCGGTTCAGCAATGGCATATGCTTGGTACCTTAGCAAGGACGATTTGTGCCGAGCGGAGGTTCCTCGTAGTTTGGTGGAGGTGAATGCGGTGGTTTGGGTAGGACTTTTTAGGCATCTGTCAGAAGTTTGAAGTGGAATCTCTTCTGGACCAGGAGCCAAGGGAGTCTTTTTAGGTGCTGGGTGATGTGGGTTCTCTTAGGGAGGTTGAGGATCAGTCTGGCGGCTGTGTTCTCGATCGTCTGGAGTCTTTGCATTAGTTAGGCTGTTGTGCCCGAGTAGAGTGCATTGCCGTAGTCCAGTTGGCTGGACTGTCTTCCTTGTGTTGGTGGGGAGCCAGTTGAAAATCTTGCAGAGCATGTGAAAACAGACTGAGAAAACACCATGGACCTGGTGTTTCATGGAGTTCCTTGTCATGGATAATGCTGAGGTTTCGGGCGTGTCCTTTAGGTGTAGGTGTGGGTCCGAGTTTTAAAGGTCACTAGGAGTCATTCCAGAGGGCTGAGTGTTTACCGAATATCAAAATCTCTGTTTTGTCCAGGTTGAGCTTCAGGCACTTCTCCTTCATCCATGCGGATACATTCTTCATACGGATGTGGAAGTTGGTCTTTGTCCTGTTGGGGTTGGTCATTAGCGAGAGGACGAGCTGGGTGTCATTGGCGTAGGTTATTATGTTGATGTTGTGTGATTTCACAATGTCTGCAAGAGGTGTCAAGTAGATGTTGAAGAGTGTGGAGCTGAGGGCGGAGCCTTGGGGGATGCTGCAGATGGTGCCCTTGGCTTGGGAGGTGAAAAGTGGGAGGCAGTCTCTCTGGGTGCATCCCATGAGGAAGGATTCTGTCCATCTGAGTGCAGCATCTGTGATTCTGAACTGACGTAGTCAGTTGATAAGTACGCCGTGAGAGACAGTGTCAAGGGCAGCCGAGAGGTCGAGCTGGATCAGGGCAGCTGTCTCCTCTGTTGAGCATGGCACGGATTTCATCCTTTGCTGCGGTAACAGCTCTCTCGGTGCTGTGGTTGGCTCTGAATCCTGATTGGGATGGGTCTCGTAGGTTGTTTCTCTCCAGGTGTTCACTGAGTTTGAGTTTGACGGTCTTCTCCAGTACCTTCATAGGGAACGCTAGTAGCGAGATTGGTCTGTAGTTTTGAAGTACCCTGGGGTCTGCCGAGGGTTTCTCGAGGCGAGGTCTGATCTCTGTGTGTTTCCAGGCTTCTGGGACAGCGGACGTGATTAGCGAGGCATTGAGGATTGTGGTGAGTTGGTGGCTGATCTTGTTTCGTCCGAGGTTGAAGATCCTGTGGAGTCAGGGGTCATTGGGTGCTCCTGAGTGGATGGAGCATAGCAAACATACTACCACACTGATAATGCTGTTTTTTTAGAAAACAAAGTATGAGATGATCCCTGCATATTTGTGTTAAATATATCATTTACACTAAATAAAATAGTGAATTTGATTAATTTGATCACAATTGTTATTTCCATAATCCCAAAGATATAACAAATAAATAAAATATGGGAATCACATAATTTCCTAAAAAGCACACATCATTCTAGCTGCCCACTCGAGTGTATTGTTTATGAACTGAACCTTTTACCAATTGTTTAACTTTTGATGACCCATTTGTCAAAAGAGAAAGATGGAGAAATCCCACACTGTGTAATATATACAGTGAAAGGGCAAACAAAAAAGAATGTCACATCTTTTCTTATTAGCTCATGTGACAGGCCTGCAATTACATCTTCAAACATTTCATACCATCTTATATCAATCTCTTATGTCCAAAAACACAGATAATATAAATACTTCCTGGTACAAACTCAAAGACTTGCTTGTGCTTGCATCTTGTTGAGAAACACCCCTGGCACTGACACTCCTCACTCCTGTGCTGCAGAAACCACAGTGGATTACACTGGAAGAAACCACTCAGAAGACGAGTGCTCATTAACCGCTCTATGTAATTACATAAGGACGTCAATTAGAGCAGGTTTGAGTTCCCTGTGACTAGTCACATTTGCAGGCCTGACACATTGGATTTTCCTCTCTTATTGCTGCTGTTGCCCTTGTCTGCTAAAACGTCTGACTTCCGGCATTCCCAGGGAATTCCCTGCAGGGAAGTGCTTCCTTGTCCATGCCAATGGAAAATTGAAGAAACAGACTTGTGTGTGCTAACAGTGGCACACATGATGTACATAGGGAGAAGGCTAGCCTTCTCTGTACAGTAGCAGTTTGGAATTAAATTCCATCCTGTTAGGGGACAGAAACACATTTTTCACATTACTATAATATTCACCTGGTAGTTGTGATCACTAACAAGAGTTTCTTCTAATTTCCTCTCAGTATTAAGAATCAGGTATGTGGCAGCTTGTTTCTACATGATTTACTACAATCCCCACACACATACTTCTTGCTTCAATCTGACCTCCTACAAACCATATATGATGACTTCTTGCTTTGGCAAGATATTCTTTAATATGCCTGATGTGACTTTTGTGTCCACTTTACTTTTCTCCATCCACATATGATGATTTCTTGCTTCTGCATAATTTTCCTTCAATTACACAGCACCATTTCTTGTTCGACATCACTTTATTCTACACACCAACGTCTTGCTTTGACATGGCTTTCTTCAAATCACATATGATAAATTCTTACTTCGTCATGGTTTTCTTCAATCCACAAATCATTTCTTGCTTTGATAGAATTTTTCTTCATTTCATTTAAGAGAACTCTTTTTTCAGCTTATTGCTTCAACATGACTTTCTTCAATCTACGATTACTTATTTTGGCAAGACGTTCTTAAAACTACACAGCAAGGCTTCTTGCTTCGAAATGACTTCTTCAATCCACATAAACTCACTTCTTGCTTGAGCATAATTTATCATTTATTTACCCACATAAAACTGCTTCTTGATTTGATAACTCTCTTTAGTCCCCATACAACGATGTCTTGCTTGAGCATAATTTATCATTTATTTACCCACATAAAACTGCTTCTTGATTTGATAACTCTCTTTAGTCCCCATACAACGATGTCTTGCTTGAGCATAATTTATAATTTATTTACCCACATAAAACTGCTTCTTGATTTGATAACTTTCTTTAGTCCCCATACAACGATGTCTTCCTTCATTATGACTTCCGTAACTCCACATAGGGTGACTTATTGATTCTATAAACATTCATCTATCTTCCATGTCTGGTGTAAGTTCTTTTGTCCGTTGAGTGGATATGGCAATAACTCATATATGTTAAAAGTGCAAAAAAAAGTCATTGCCTGTAAATTTTCTATTATAGAAATGAAAATGAAATTCCATTTTCTATTTTTAAGTAGAAGAATTTTAGCTTATTAAAATTGTGTGAAAGAGATCAGAGCTTTTTTTGCATTTTTTTGGTATTTTCACTCTGGGTGGATCCACCAACAAATACATTATATTTTAGGCCTTAGTGGCCCTTTTTAATAATATAGGGCCTCATTACAACTTTGCAGTCTTTTTTTGAGACAGCCGCTGCAGGCAATAGACCGCCAGTGTTGGCGGTCTGTTGTCCGCCATATTAGGAGTCTTTGGATGACTACCGCCCATTTTTGGGCAGAAGTCTGACTCCGAAGAGTCAGGCACGGCACGGCAGCAGGACTCCACCCGCCGGAGTCCTGCTGGCGAGGTGGTGCTGGCGATGCAAGACCACCAGGACCCATCACCTCACAATGACCTCCTTGAAGGAGAAGGTAAGTGGTCCTCCGAAGGGGGGGGTCTGTGTGTGTGGGTGCATGTGTGCGGAGGCAGAAACGGGGTGTTGTGTGAGTGCATGTGTGTGTAATTGAATGTGAATGTGTGCGTGTATGTGCAGGTGAATGGGGGTGTGTGTCTGCATGTGTGCGCGTGAATGGTGGCATGTGTCTGCATGTATTCAAGTGAGTGGAGGTGTCTGTGGATGAATGTATATGCTGAGGGGTGTGTATGTGCATGCATATGTGCATGAAGGGGTAGGGGGAGTTTGTAATTGTGTGGACAGGTGGGGGGGGTGCAGACATGCATGTGCCGGCGACAGGAATGGGAATTCCTGTCGCCGGGTGCGTGACTGCCAGGGTTTTCATGGCGGGGTGACCTCCATGGAAAGCCTGGCAGTCTGTAGGCTTGTAATCCGGCCAGCAGGCTGAGGCCTGCCACTGGGTTGGAGGTGCACACCGCCGGCCGCGTCTGAGCGCCCGCACCAGTAGGCCATGCGGCGTTGTGAAGGTATGGCAACCACCAAGCCCCACAACTCATGATGTGGCGGTCTTTACCGCCGGGTCCGCAGCGGTAAGACTGCCACAGCGATGGTGGCGGTCTGATGACCGCCATCCTTGTAATGAGGGCCGTAGTCTCAGTGTTCCAATAACTTTTCTAAAACCTTTAATTTTTTGGAGGATGTTGAGAAGGTGCACATATTTTGTTCTAATCAGAGCCCTTGCACAAATGTTCATGACATCACAAATGTTTGTTAGCTCTTATCTGCAGGAATGTGGCAGTTACAGGCTTTCTCACGCCCTTTTAGTATATGTGAGCAACATTCCCCATTTTCATCAAATGCTTTGATTTCAAATGATTGACTCATTTCAGTGTTTGAATGCAGTACAGAACTGTGTCCAAATACTGACGTCAATTTTTATCAGGATATATGGTAAACATTGGTAATGGTCTTGTAAAGTGACTTCATTGTATATTAGTAAAATGTATGCCGAAACTTTTGTTGAGCAGGTGAAATACACAAAGACAAAACAACCCTACCCTCTGCTCACGAATAATAATAATTCATCAACATTATTAATTCATTTTCATTAGTCAAGGAAAATAAATTAATGACAGATTAAAAACATTAATCCCAATTTGCATGGTTTTTTTCGGTGAAAAAAGGTGACCTACTTATGTTAATGAAATAGTTTACTTCTACAGTTGCCAGGAGCCACATTTAAAATCGAACAAAAGCTTTCTCGTCGGTCAGTAGCAATAGACATTCTCAAAAATATTGCAAAAGGGGTTGTAAGGGTCCCCTACCTGTGAAGAATAAGATTTATGTTTGCTGATGCTCTGGATAAACCCACACCACACACTGTAATGAATTATTTCATAGTGAATCAATGAGGACCAAATGTAGATTTCTAAAAGCATGATGTAGTAGAGAGAATCTGAGGCTTCAGCACAGTGTAGTATAACCTTCCCCAACCGCTCCCCATCTATTGCTTGCACTTTAAGGAGAGTCTATTGTGCCAGAGTTGAAAAGAAGCCAGAGTAAATAAATGAAGGGTTAGGGCATGGAAGTGGTAATAAAAGGGTATTATTTTACTTTATTTACATCAGTGTCTCCCTTACAAAAAGGCAATGAGAGGCACATACACAGAAAATCCGATGAGTGGCAGCTTGCTTACAGCAAACACATGTTGGTAATGGAATCTATTACTGTCTTGATTATGCATACAGATTTGTTTTGTTTCTTTTAACTACTTTTTCTCTCTGATCAGTCTACTGGTTTAGTGGTCATGCACCATTTGGAAAGTGTTCTCTAACAGATTTACATAAAGATTTAACTCTAGGTAGGCAAGCTTTGAGGGCTGAAGTTTCTTAGACTAATAAAATGGCATAAACATTAACTTGAATTAATTTAAACCAGCGATAGAAATGTATTTCAGTATCATTCACTACCAAAATATATTACAATTATTTTCAATATTGCTTATTGTATTAGAGCTATCCAAATGTTACTAAGGGCCAGATGTAGCAAGATACGTTTTTGCGAATCGGAAATTGCGAGTCGGTGCGACTCACAATTTCCGATTCGCAAAATCGTATGCAGAATGTTGTCTCAGATACCTTCTGGGAATCGCAAGGGGGTCGCAAAGACCCACCTCATTAATATTAATGAGGTGGGTCGCAATTTGCGACCCGCTTGCGATTCCCTGCACTCACAGGGATGGTGGCCTGCTGGAGACAGCAGACCTCCATGTCTGTGACTGCTTTTTCAATAAACGTAATGCAGCCCGTTTTCCTTAAAGGAAAACGAGTTGCATTACAAAAGAAAAAATGAAACCATTTGGTTTCGTTTTTTCGGAGTAGGCAGTGGTCCATTGGACCACTGCCTACTCTGAAAAAATATTTTGGGCGACATTCACAAAGGGGAGGGGTCCCATGGGACCCCTTCCCTTTTAGGAATGAGTTAGCACCCACTTGACATGGGTGCTAACTTCGAATTGCTTTGCGACCGCGTTCACGGTCACAAAGCAATTCTGCATCGCGGTGCGAATCGCAAATAGGAAGGGAACACCCCTTCCTATTTGCAAGTCGCATTCCCATTCAAAATGGGAGTGTGCATCGCGATGGCCGCTTTGCATGGCTAAAAACTGCAAATTTCACAGTTTGCGCCATGCAAAACGGCTTGTACATCTGGCTCCAAATGTTTGTGCAATTTTCTTAAATATTTAAGTATCTATTTACATATATATTGTACACATAAACATATATATGTACAGGTTTTATAAATTGAGGATCATATTTGAATGGGGTGTAACCAGCAGCGTGGGTGTGCACATTGGAGGCACTGTGTGTAAGCAGCAGAGTGGGTGTGCACACTGGGGGTGCTGTGTGTAATCAGCAGAGTGGGTGTGCACGCTGGAGATGCTGTGTGTAACCAGCAGGGTGGGTGTGCCCGCTGGAGGTGCTTTGTGTAACCAGCAGAGTGGGCCTGCACGCTGGAGGTGCTCTGTGTAACCAGCAGAGTGGGCCTGCACGCTGGAGGTGCTGTGTGTAACCAGCAGAGTGGGCCTGCACGCTGGAGGTGCTGTGTGTAACCAGCAGAGTGGGCCTGCACGCTGGAGGTGCTGTGTGTAACCAGCAGAGTGGGTGTGTACGCTGTAGGTGCTGTGTGTTACCAGCAGAGTGGGTGTGCACACTGGAGGTGCTGTGTGTAACTAGCAAAGTGTGGGTCTGCAGGCTGGAGGTGCTGTGTGTAACCAGCAGAGTAGGTGAGCAAGCTGGAGTGCTGTGTGTAACCAGCAGAGTGGGTGTGCACGCGGAAGGTGCTGTCATCCGACTGGTTGGGGTGCTTTATTAGATGTAAGCAAATAGTTGTGATTTTTTTTTTACTTGAGAAAGCTTACATGATCTTTTGGCAGTGCATTCCGGATAGAGACAAAAAAATCCTTTGTTGATTTGCATGGCAGTTCAGCATACACAGGAACACGTTACAAGTGGGCTAGTAATCCAGATTAAATCACATCCAGGAAGCAGTGTTTTCGCACCAACGTCTGCATGTTTTTCTCTATTTTGGTCAGATTTTCACCTGGACTCTATCTGTTTCTATGGGAGACTTCTGGTGAAAACCTCCACACCTATAGTGTTACTGCAGATCATGAAATCCCAATAAGGCAGGAAATCTCAAAGAAACCAGCATCTGGATTAACAGGCCAATCATAACGAGGCTGATGTTTTATTGGAGTATTATTTGGAGTTTTTTTTTAGTTCGGTCAGTTCAGCCACTGCAGGGAAACTGTTTTTTTCATGTGATGCTAGGTGAATGGAGTGCTATGGCAGCTTTGCCAGCAAGGTGGATGTCCATCCGCTAGCTGTTGATGATTAGGCGTTGCAGACATGCTTCATTGCCCATCTCCCCTGTTGATTGATTCGGAAGCAAATACAAGCATATCTGTTTGTTTCACATGTGGATACTATATAGGAGGATGTAGGTTAGAGATACTTGAGTTCACTGTGAATATTCCTAAAATGGGACTTGGCAATAAATCTTTTTCTCTTACCAGAAGTTTGCAGTGAGTGAAAAATAAGAAGCAGGGACACATCTAGCAGGACTTTATTTATAGTCATTGGGGTCACTGAGAAGGTAACTAGACCATTGCAGTAGGGTGCACTAATGGCATCCTATGTCTAGGAGGGTATTAACAGTCAACAGCAAAACACCTAATAGTTCGTGTGAGATCAGAGTTCCTGAATCATGTAATCAATCACATTCAGTTTTGCTTGAAGGAATACTTTGATACCTCATGTTAGTTTTCCAAATAAGAATGAGCTGGTCTTTTTCAGATCTTATTGGAAGTTGGGGATGGGCCTTATCCCATTCTCAAAGAATTTGAACTGCAGATGTTTGTGTCTTGAATAAGCAGAGGTACACGCTAGCACACCTCAAAGGGCATTTAAATGTCCCTGACATATCAACAGTGCCAGGCCCCTTCCAGTCATGCAGATAGAATTGCAAGTTATGTGTCTGGCTCACAGTCTGTAAATATCCTATGATGTGTTCATTTATTTGCATACATTTTTTAAATGGCTTTTTCACAAAGGATAGTTACTTAAATTGATCTATGGTATACTGATCAACTATCTATCTAAATTGCTTACTGTTCTTCATGCAGGGTTCGTTGGTTCTTTTATTTTAGTAAATGTGTAAGTTGTATTGAGTATATTAGGACTTACTGTCTTATGTAAACATTTAGGAAGAATTAGGTAGCCTTGTGAGGTTTCAAATCTCCACATGTTCCTTATATGTGCCTATTGGAAAAATCTCATATTGTTATCTAGGGTCTTTAAATATTTTCACAAATTGGCATGGCAAACTGTGGATCAACAGTAACATTGTGTTTCATTTCATTCCAGCTGTTAGAGATTGGGTCTCTATTTGGGAGAGGTATGCACCCTGTCCAGGTAGGGACCACAGTCCTAATCAGGGCAAGTCAATAACATGACATAAATTAGCCTGTGCTCGCCATCTGGTAGCTTGGCACAGAGCAGGTAGGCCTTCCTTAGAAGGCAGTGTGTAAAGTACTTGTGCAACACACACACAATAACCTCATGAGATGCACCACAAAAAAAGACTTCGCACGGAGGTCGAAAAATAAAGCTTGTTTGTCTGGTTAATTTTAAGTTCCGCTCAATGAAGATCCAAATCATAAATAGCTAAGTATTTGCTTTGTAGACTCAAATATAGCAAGATGAATGAGCAAATGTGATATATCATAGGGGTGGTGCCGGGGACTCCTTAGCACAGCTTTTTGATGTTCTGATGGACTTCAGTTCTGTCCTGGTTGTGTCCTCTCGGGGAGCAGTGTGCGGCTAGGTGGGGCAGAGCAGCTCCGGTTGACTGAGAGCAGAGAGCGGCAAAGGAAAGCAGGGCTGCTTTACACGGTTCCAAAATGTAAGTGAGAAAGGTTGACGAAGCCGCTCGAGTTGAGTTTGAAAGTAGCAAGCAGCAAAGTTTGCCAAAAGTTACTTGTGTTGAAGTTAAAAGTTGGTGGCAAGGGAAATCAGGGCTGCTCTGGGCAGATCACAGATGCAAGCGGCAAAGTTAGGCAAAGCCTCTCGAGTTGAAATTGAAGGTGAGAGGCAAAGGGAAGCAGGGCCACTCCAGGCAGGTCACAAAGGTGAGTGATGAAGTTTGGCAAAAGCCGCTCAGGTTGAAATTGATCGTGAGAGGCAAAGGAAAGCAGAGCCACTCCGGGCAGATTACCAATGCGAACAGCAAAGTTTGGCAAGACTGCTCAAGTTTAACTTGAAGGTGAGCATCAAAGGAAAGCAGGGCCACTCTGGGCAGGTTACAGATGGTTGTGGCAATGTTTGGCAAAAGCCGCTCAGGTCGAAATTGAAGGTGAGTGACAAAGGAAAGCAGGGTCGCTCCAGCCAGGTTACAGATGGTAGCGGCAAAGTTTAGCAAAAGCTGCCCGAGTTGAAATTGAAGGTGAGTGGCAAAGGAAAGCAGGGCCACTCCAGGTAGGCTACAGATGCAAGTGGCAATGATCTTTGGCAAAAGCCGCTCGAGTTGAAATTGAAGACGAGCAGCAAAGGAAAGCAGGAGCCACTCTAAGGGCCAGATGTAGCAAAGGGTTTTACCCATTTTGTGTCTATGGGAAAATGTGTTTGTACATATGGCCCCAAGTCACTCTGGGTTTGGAGGACTACCTGGCAGAGCTCAGCAGGGCGGCACAGCAAAGCAGGGCAGCAGTTCCTGGGAGCAGTCAAACCTGGCAAAGTGGCAATCCTGGCACACAACAGTCTTTACTCTGGCAGTGTTTTCTTGAGTCCAGAAATGTACTGATTTTAGGGGGTAAAGGACCCAGTACTTATACTAGAAAGTGCATTTGATGTGGGGGCGACTACAAAGAGTTCTTGTGAAGTGCACAGGTCCCCCTTTCAGGTCAGCCTCAGCTCTAAACTTCTAAACTGTCAGTGGAAGGTAATCAGCCCCTTTGTGTAGACTCTAGACACTACCCTTTGATGTGTAATTGCGAGCCCTTCCCAACCTCCTCCCCATGAAGACCCATCAGTATGGAGCTGCATGCAGATGCAGTTGTGTATACTGTGTTACGGGTGTCTGAATGGAATGCACAAGTGTAGCTGTCACGTAGCCCAATCCAAGGCCCACTAGTAGTATTTAATTTACAGGTCCTGGGTATGTGGTATACCACTCTACAAGGGACTTTCAGGTAAATTAAATGTGCCCATTGTGGATACACCAATCTTACCATGTTTTAGGGAAGAAGCACATGAACTTTAGCACTGATCAGCAGTGGTAAAGTGCTCAAAGTCCTAACGGCAACAAAAAGATACAGCAACAAAACAGGAGATAGAGGCAAAAAGTCTGGGTTAAGGCCACCCTAAGGATGCCAGGTCTAACACCAACATTGCTTCCAGCAGACATTGTTCCCAGAAGTCCCGACAACCAAGTCATGGAAGTGTCAACATCTAGATGTTGTGAAGTATGACAAGCATTTTTTATCAAGCAGCACCTTGGGATTCATCCTCGATGAGAATATGTCTTTATTAACTCACGCAGTGCCTAACTATCATCCTGTTTTTTGCGGGTTCTTAATTGCACTGCATGGGATCTACACCCGCCTTATACAGTGCCACATGAGTGTTCATTTGGAAATGTTCTGTAAAACAACACAAGTGCAGAATATATTGAGTGGGTCCTGAGAGGGCTCTTGGTGATTAAGAAAACAGTTTAGAACACCTGACACGTGTCTTCTCAGTGTTCCATCCTCATAGATAGTGTATATGTAATCAAAGTCCAGCATTTTACATGAGGGTCTAGAGTGATGGTCCTTTGTACATGGGCATCCATAAAATATTATTAAGCATGTGTGTCTCTTCAAAGAAATGGGTATACATTTCAATAGATAGCCACTCCAGCACAAGCAGTGCACTGTGTATTCTGTCTGACAAGGGCAATTTTGTGTCTGTAATTAGGAAGTGATAAAACACAATCTTATTTAAGCAGTTTCTAATCTGGGCATTGGCATAAATTTACCAAGTTCAAACTGGTAGTGGAAGTTATACTTACAGGAAGTGACATCACACTTTGGGCATTATACTCACAGTGTCAATCCCAGTTGACCTTTGATTACTATGTCATCATAATTTATTGTGCCAGAGGAGACAGGGCATCAGTTCATATGGGATTTCAAGCAGGATTAAGGGTGTGCCCAAAATAGGCAGCGTCTTTTCATCCATATGTAATGGACGTCAATTGAATTCACTAATATGCCATGGACAGTGGAAGTGACATCTCACAACCTGTGACTGCAATTGACATCACAGGTTCAACCTCTTATTTCACACTTTGCTTGGCTCACACTATCGCTTTACCCCTGGAGAAGCTGCGGTATAGGAGTTGCATTGTAGGGCAGAGAGTAGAAACTACAGAAAGCAAACAAGACTTATAGATTCCTGCGTATTTTCATCATCATCATCATCAAAATTGTTAATTTCAGGTATGAACACTACCACGTTCATTATGATAATGAATAATTAGTGAAAATTCAAAGTAAATAACCACATAGTGACTCACTTCAAAGAATGCAAAATCATTCTACATGATCATTTAAAACATTTGTGAATGATAAAATAAAATCAATTTCAGATACTAACAATGTTTATGCAGCTGTCTTTATGAATCCCTCTAGTCTTTTCCAAAAATAGATTAAATATTTTGACAGCATACATTAAGAAGTCCTGTTATCTGGTTGCAGACTACTTCAGATACCTAACTGATGCACAATTGGCAACAGTTGAGGCCATCAAATGGAGAAATACAATGAAAGGAGAAACAAGGTGCTTCATAGAAAATTAGATATCTCCCCTACATCTAGAGTATACCTTTGGCCCATGCTATAGTCAGCTAGAACAAGGGAATCCTAAATTCTAAGCAAAATGTAACTAATCAAAAACTAGAGAGGGTAATAATAATCATTACCTATCATTAACGCCTCAATAGGCTTAGCCACATTCCCAGACATCTGAAAACATGCTACCCTCATGCCCCTGCTGAAGAAACCATCCACTGACCAAGTCACTCTTTCCAACTACAGACCCATCTCCCTCCTACCATACCAGCAAAGGTCTCTGAGAATCTATCAGCCAACGTGTAACCACCCATCTCTGCAATCACCAGCTTCTCAAGGCCACACAGTCTGGATTCAAGCCCAAGCACAGTACAGAAACAGCACTCATCGCAATCACAGACAACATCCGCATGATTTTTGACTTATGAGAGACAGCAGCCCTCCTTCTCCTAGATATCGCTGCAGCATTTGACATGGTCTCACACACCATCATTATCAAGCACCTGCATGAGATAGGCATCCAAGACCCACTCTCTGCTGGATCTGCTCCTTAACAGATAGAACACAACCTGTCAGCCTGGTTCCTTATTCCTTGAAAGTCCGCAAACTCATATGTAGAGTGCCTCAAGAATCATCGCTCAGCCTTACCCTCTTCAAAGCAAATATTATCCCTGTGGCCAATGCTATCTGCGCACACCACACCAATAGTCTCTGCTATGCAGACGTAATACAGCACATACTCTTCCATTCAGGCAAGACCCACAACACAAGAAACAAGTTCACTGCCTGCATGACCAAAGTTGCTAAGTGGATGAAAGCCAATTATCTCAAGCTCAACACCAACAAGAGGGAAGTAATGAATTTCAGCAAGAATACCTCACCATGAGACTCCAACTGGTAGCCCGCTGAAGTCAAACTTATACCCAGAACCTATGCCATCAAACTGGACATGACCGTGCAAGTCAACGCCATCAATACATCCTGCTTCCACACCTTGAAGATGCTGAGGAAGACCCTTAAATGGGTCCCAAGCAACACTAGAAAAATTGCCCTAGTCACCAGTAAGTTGGACCAAGGGAACATCCTCTATGGATCACCAAACAACTCACCAAAAGAATACAAATCTTCCAGAACTCGGCAGCCGGACTCACCCTCAACCTCCCACACAGAACTCACATCACACCACACCTCAGAGACCTAGACTAACTCCAAATACACAAACGCACTCAATTCAAACTCCTTACACACATATTCAAGACACTACACAACTCAGTTCCAGCTAGGCAGACACCTCCGCTTTGTAGGACTCCTACTTGCACACATCCCATGCATACACAAGATTAGATCAGGAGAATGGGTGTTCTCTTATATTGCTCTTAAAGCGTGGGACAGCCTCCCACTCTACATCAGAGCCTCATTCTCTCTTCTTGAATTCCACAAGAATCGGAAGAACTAGCTTTTCAATTAGCGAACCTACCATAGGCAGAACTAGGCACACAAACCTGGTCAGTCTCAGGATTCCATCGCAGGTGATTGTGCACTTTACAAATGCTCATAACATTGCACCACATGTCTGACAATAATAAGGCTTGCAGACCTCAGTGACGAAATATATTTCCATTTTGAGAAACAGAAAAAAGTCAAGTTGTCATTACTCACAATTTTAGAGCCACATGCATCTGTTGTATATGCTTTAACATCAGACACTTTTGAGGGCATGTTAGCCAAACTACTGAATAAATGAGTCAGTCCCATCAGTTATTTGGAAGGTATAGTGACATAATCTGCAAATATATTTACCAGCCATCCTCAGCCATGTTACTAATGGATCAGTGCATTAATGTATACACGAAATAAAATAGCTGCCACAACACATCCATGACTATTTCCAGTGAAGACTGGAAAGTTAGCACCATTTTGGTCTTCAAACCCCAGACTTTTGTGAAAGTGCCTGTATGCAACATCCTGAAGGTTCATAATAGATACTGTGGCATGTCCAATTTCCGTAGTGCCTCACTGAGTTTGATAAGTGGAACAGTATTCAAAGCTGACTTTAGCAACATCATATAAAGTGAAACTCTTCTCAGTCAGACATATATTAATGAGTCATGGAGTGTGCCCTAAATGCTTGCCTCATCATACCAATTTTGGACTGGGAGATTGATTGGAATGATGAAAGAACAATCAGCTAGCCAGTCATTCAAATCCTGAAGAATCTTTTCTTGCTGTTTATTTTCCTGTGAGTCAATCAGGCTATTCGGATGGTATTTCTCAGGAAAACAATGGGTCTTTCTTTTAAACATGGACTTGTTTTCTATCTTGACAAGAGATTGTATGTTTTAGTGGTCAAGATAGCATTTGTGTGAAGGAGCAAATAAGAGCTTCAAATGTCATTATCTAAAAATAGGACTCCAAGGGAATCTGGACAGTTTCAGGAGCCTTTCCCAATTTTAGGACTCATAAAGAAGCCATTATTTCCTCCATTTTAAACATTGTTTGTATTTTAGAGCATGGAGGATGCTGGATTAAAGCAGGATCAAAGCATTCATCTACCTTTCCCAGGAATGGCAGTCAGGGATAAAACCAAGCATTGCCCGGTATATATATATCACTGGCTGGAATGTTAAATCAGAAGTCCCATAAGCAACTATTTGTCAGTCCTCCGTATTAGTAACCGCAGAAATTAACACTACCCAGTTATTCCGATCCCCTCTACTTTTCTTCTTCTTGATCAAATATCTGTACATCTTTCACAAGCCAGCTGCATGGACTGGTTGACATTGTTATATTTCCCCAATTCTTTAGCTAACAGTTCTAACTTTGCCATCTGACAATCTTTAATAAACCATTATGTTAATTATGATGAAGACATGAACATTCTGTTTTGAATCCAATACCTTGACATTCAATGAAGATTAAAGCAAGCAGACGGCGGTCATGCTCTGTCTGGTTGAACCTTCTTGCCTAGCAGCATGAAAATGCATGACACATCTATCAATACATGATTGATTGCATTACCACATCTCCAGCAAAAGCAAGAGTCTGATCAGACATATATCTTCCATCACTAGCATGCAAACAGTCGCATAGAATAGATCAATCAAATTCCAAGTAGAGAGTCAAACGGCTTCATTACGAGGCTGTCGGTCCCAGGACCACCAGCTTAGCGGTGGTGGTCGGACCGCCACACTCCAGGAGGTCCAACTGCCAAATTATGACCTTGGTGGGTGGATTTTAAGTAACAAGGACACGAGGAAGTGTAATTGTAGATTTATTTAAGAGATATACCAACGACCCCTTTGCACGTCTTGTCCCTTCACCCACAGCTTGCATTCTTTCCCTCATGTTCTACGTGGAATGACACTCTGACGCATTCTATAGTGGGTTGTACAGATGCAACACATCCCTTCTCTTTACATTTTTTTCAATTAACAAACATACTATAACTAATAATAATTGGGCAGGAAAAACATGTGCACAAACCTAAATACAATGATAACTCAATAAACTAAAAGAACTCATAAAGCTAGTGCATTTCTCTAGACAATTTACATAAAAGACATAGGGGGTCATTCTGACCCAGGCGGGCGGCAGACGCCGCCCGCCTGGCGGGAACCGCCAAATGGCCGCTCCACGGTCAGAAGACCGCAGAGGCCATTCTGACTTTCCCGCTGGGCCGGCGGGCGCCCGCCAGGGGAGCGCCCGCCGGCCCAGCGGGAAAGGCCCTGCAATACAGAGGCCGGCTCTGAATGAAGCCGGCGGTGTTGCAGGGGTGCGACGGGTGCAGTTGCACCCGTCGCGATTTTCACTGTCTGCATACTGTTAGGGGGCCCCTGCACTGCCCATGCCAGTGGCATGGGCAGTGCAGGGGCCCCCAGGGGCCCCATGACACCCGTTCCCGCCATCCTGTTCCTGGCGGTCAAAACAGCCAGAAACAGGCTGGCGGGAAGGGGGTCGGAATCCCCATGGAGGTTCAGCCCAGCCAGGGGAAATCCGGCGGGAAACCGCCGAATCCCCTTTTCTGACCGCGGCTTTACCGCCGCGGTCAGAATGGGCACTGAAGCACCGCCAGCCTGTTGGCGGTGCTTCCGTTGCCTGTGGCCCTGGCGGTCTTAGACCGCCAGGGTCGGAATGAGGGCCATAGGGTCTTATTACGACCCTTGCGGTCTGAAGCCCGCCAAGGTCACGGTGGCGGTCAGACCCCCACATTACAACCTTGGTGGTTGCGCCACGGTTGGGCCGCCAGTTTTCCTACATAGGAGGTGCTGGTGGTCCAAATCCATCAGGGCAGCGCTCAATGTAGCGCTGCCCTGGGGATTATGACCCCCTTCTCCACCAGCGGTTACATGGCAGTAGCACTTGGCATGGGCAATGCAGGGACCCCCCTGGCCACCCCCGTCGTGATGTTCACTGTCTGCTTTTCACTATGAAAATGTGTTAGGTCCCCTTAAGCGAGCTATTATATTGTTTTGACAAATCCATTTTTGTAAATATTTTAATTTTATTATAGCTGACGGTTGCTTTGTGGGTAAACGTATTCTCAATAAAGTAGGCCTGAGTTGTTATGGTGAAAAGCTAATGAAAAAAAAAACTATGGATCAGATTCGTTTTTTGAGAAAAGTTATTTTACATGCCATAGGTCTGGTTGGTTTATTCTGAAATATGTGACAAAGGCAGTAGGCATGATTTATTATTAAACACATATATTAAAGCCAATATGAGTTTAAGGGTGGAATGTTATTGCACCACTGTAAAGCTTACGGACATGTATTTTGCTAAATGTGTGAAATTACAGATTACCTTTCTAGGAAAGGATTCTGGTGTTGATTAATCGCTTTAACAAACACTAGGAACAGAATATGCACCCTGTAGTAATTCTTGCTAGAATCTCTTCTAAGGCTCCGACAGGCTCAGCTGTTTTTTAATCTTGCAATTAAAAAAATAATTAGAAAGTAAACATATGCATAATAAATATGAGTGCAAGGATGAGTGTGCAAGTGTGTGTGCAATGACGTACTGAGTGCCTAAACCAATCAAGGTTAGAAGAGTTATTTTAGTTTATAATCCAGACCTATAGGCTTTGGCAAGGTATGTCTTTAACACGAGTTTGCCCTTTGCACTTCAGTCGGGAAGGACAACCTGTCTCTGTTTGTGATCCAAATATCCTTTCTTTAAGTGCTGGTTTTAGTGTCCTGCCTCTTGTGTGATTGGGATGTATTGGGAACGGAACACTCTAGCTGAACAAATTGTGAATTTAATATTAGTAAACAAAGCACGAATAATTCTCACCGCCTCCCTTACAGTCTCTCACGCAAAGTTATCTGGAACAATGATATCATTAAGCTGACATGCACAAACATGTCTGCCCTTTGTATCTATGCATAATTTAGCACTAACTGCCTTGTCAAATCTTGTATTCTGGATTCCTTTTATACTGCGTCCTGTTTCACATGGTGATTTTTGCATCAATACTTCATGGGAAAAAATGACAAATCAGTTGGTACCCATGAAGGTGGGAGTGTTATTGTAGTTAACCATAATCTGCGTGTTTGTAAAACATATATTAACCTAGAAGGGTATCTTGCCATGTAATAAAGGATGATTACTTTTAGCCACCCAATGGTACTCATGTTATCGACCTCAGAAGAATGAAAAGCTGACTGAATTTCTCTGGATGTGAACTTGTGTCCATGAGGTTAGACATAGGTCTCTGGAATGGATGCATTAATAACTCTGACAGCAGACCCATCTGTACGCATTGTAGTTACGATTTCAGTGATGAAGCGCAGTTTTTTTTCAGCTTCATTAACAGAGTAGAAATTATTTTTAGATAGCCAAACCAGGCGAGACACAATTCTAACACTGGTGAGTCGGTACAAATGTTACTTTTGTATCACTAGTCGATCATATCAGAGGTGTCTATTTCACTAGTTATTTGGTACACATAATGGCAACTTTTCACTTCCCTAATCCACAATTCATCTACTCTCGTTCTTAACTGGGGTCTGTGGACCATTGAAGGTCAGGAGCACCTACTAAGGTAGTCTAACTATTTACAACATTGAATAATATCATCCTATGAATAAACAATATTTTTATTAAATCCAAATTTTAAAATGCTCTGTAACTGTGAAGGAATTTGAAGGAATTTGAAATTATAGGTTAAAAAATGAATTGCTATCCTTAGCTTAATTTGTGCAAGTGCAGCAAATAGAATTTATTATGGGCGATTAGTGGCCTCACGTGAAGCACTGGTATGCAAAAGTGGGCAACTAGTAGGAGGAAAAAGTAAAAAGTAGCATGGTAATGTGTAAGATATAATTTTGTCTTTTTGAAATAAATACACATTTTTTAAACTTTTACCTTCACATCAAAATTTAACTTTCAGATCCTGTACATTTTTTTGTTTGTGAATTAAATAAAAAAAATTAATTCATGCACTTGCTTTATGTATACTTGTTTCTTTATTTTTGCTTTTAGTTTCAAATCAAATAAATTGCTTAGAACTGGGTCTCCGACTTGAGGTAGCTATTTATTGTGGGTCCACAGAATTTGAAAGTTTAAGAACCACGGCCCTAGGGTATTTTTTAAAAAATAGAATGTAATTTTCCCTTTAATAAAGTAAGGGAACCACTCTGTTATTTGTCAAGAAATATAACTTAGCAAGTCACTTCATGGTTTAGAAATAAAACTACATTTTAAAAAGTTTCTACCTTCCCATTACAATAAAAATGTTCAATTCTCGTATTTATTTTTAGTTTGTGAATTAAATAAAATATTCTTAACTTCTGCACTTGTTTCTGTATTTTTCCTTTGAGGTTGAAATCGAATAAATTGCTTAGAAATGGGGCCCCAGCTTCTTTTAGTGATTTATTGGTAAGCCACGGAATTCAAAGGTTTAAGAACCACTGGCCTAGGATATATTTTTTAAATAGAATGTAATTTTCCCAATAGTAAAGGAAGGGAACCAATTAATGTTATTTGCCAAGGGAAACAACTTTTTGACCCTGTATATGAGCCTGGGTTGAGTTCAGATTCTTGTGCAAACAAGAGTGTGCATATTGATTTGGATTCTTAGTTGTGTAATAATCATGAGATCCGCATGTTCTCCCTCGATTTCAACGGGTCATATCAATTGAAATTTAGCCTTTCTTCTACTGCATTGACTTCCTTTATTTTTCTGAATTCCTTCTGCATTTTTACAAGTCTCTCTTCTTTATGCTTTCTCCGTACCCTTACTTGCTATCCTCTAATTCCCTTTTCCTCTATGCTTATCTTGCATTTCTCTAATTCAGTCTTCTTGCCTTTTCACATATTCTTTTCTTGCATTTCTTTAACTTCTATACCTTTCCTCTTCCTTTTTTTTAATTTGCCTCTTCCCCTTTTACTCTTTTCTAGCAAACCTCCTTTTTCTCAACCACCCCTTCTTTTCCTTTACTTTCTTTAACTCCTTACAGTCATTCTTTCATTCTCCTTTTTCTCTTTTTGCATTCCTCTAACTACCTACGCATTTCCTTTCTCCCTCTTATTGTAATCTTCCTTGTTTGTCCTTGATTCTTTTCCAATACACTTTCGTCCGCTTTTTGAATCCCTCTAAATTGCTTAGGACGCAGCTCTGACAATGTACAACAGCGGGGATACACACATTAGGGGAGGTGCACTGCAAGGGAAGGTTGATCCCTTTGACTGGACTACCTCAGGGGCAATTTCTGACCTATGAAGCGGTAGTGGGGGCTATCCGGGACCTCTGGGGTGAGGCAGCCGGTGAACCACCCAAGCATGGGGTACTCCAGACTGCTGTTCATCGTAAGGGGCTCTGATCTAGTTTCTTGGCTCTACAAAGCCTTGATCAGAATGTTAAATAGACTGCTGGATGCCCTACGGGTTCAATGGGAGACAGATCGTAATAGGCCACTTACAGACACTGACTGGAACAAAGTCTTAGCATGCACACCCACGGTATCCCAAAATACACGACTAAAATACATTCAATACACTATACCCACAGGACTTATCTTACACCATACCGGCTTAGACTCATATATGGCGGTGAAGTAGTGAGCTGCCCACGCTGCCAAGCGCCAGATACGGACTTTAGTCATATGACATGGGGATGCCCGGGACTTCATGAATTTGTGACGGGGTCAAACAAAAAAATAATCGTGTATTGCATAGATGATTGGGAAATTCAACAAAGACCTGCTTATTAGGTTTGTTCACCAGACCGCACCCCAAATAAGTTGGCAACAGATTTGTGGATCCGGCCTTGGTGTTGGCCAAAGGCAGGATGGCATGAGCTTGGAAACATTGCGTGGGACCCAGCCTAACCACGTGGATACTGGATGTGACATGGTTGGTCAGGGCAGAGGACAGAGCTCTGAGAAGGGAGGAGAGTAGGGGGATTGGACGTCGGCCAATAGCCACCTTATGGATGGAAGTGACTGACGACTGGGAAATCTCAGGTACAGGGGAGGAGTCAGATTCGGGGGGTACCACGGGGAGCGACAACGACAATGAAGCTAGATAAAGACGCCTCAGCTGATGGGGTGGGCACATTGGGGAAATAACGGATTGAATGGCTTGATGTTGACCTCTCGGGGAGCCCATTCCGTCCCCCCCAAACCCTCCCACTCGCCCCCTCTTCACTGCCTTAACCATGACGAACCTATATCTGAAAGACATAGAAGGTGCACCATAGCTAACACATTAACACATTAGACACATAAAATAGTATACACCACGGGCAAGTTACTAGTTTAAAGTTGTTTTAGTTATATAAAAATGGCGGGAATGAATCGGACACAATATTTGTCCGTACCATTATCCTGCATTCCCAACCACATTCTGAACATAGATTCCATCATACCAACCTGCAGTTAGGACATCTGACCACCATCTCCATGTTGAGATGCAAGATTGGAAGCGATAGGAATGTATCTAGTAGTTTATGCTCTAGGAAATGTATATGAGTATGCCCTGATCTTAGAAATGCCTGTAATAACTGCTTTGGTACAGGAATTGGAAAAGAAGAGATGTGATTTAGATGATGATTTAAAATGCCAATAAAATAAAGTGTTAAAAAAAACAATCTATTTTTCTTTCTTCATCTAAATTTCTCTAACTTCCTTTTGCTTCTCTTTTAGTTCTCCTTTGCGTTCCTATAACAGCATCATTCCTCTACCTGTAGTCTGTTTTCTGTTTTTCTTGCAGTTATTGCTCCTTCCTTTTACTTTCTTCCTCATCTTGCATTTCTCCATCAGTAGTCCTTCATTTCTCTAAATCTGCCGACTTTGTCCTTTCCCTAGCTCCTGCCGTCCTTTACCTTTCATTCTTCCTTTCCTTGACCTTGTCTTCCATCCTTATTTTTCTCCCATTTTGCTCATTCCACTAACTTCCTTTCATATATTTCTTTCTTTTCCTATGTTGCCGTACACTTCTTTTACTGTTTTCCTGCATCTCTTCTTCCTCTTCCAGCAAAAGCTTTAGAAAAATAGATTAGTGGGCAGTAATAATGGTACCTGGAGTCTAATGTAACTCCACTCTTCGCAGTCAGGTTTTCGTTGACTCCCCAGTATGGAGTCCACTTTCCTAGAGGTAACTGAAGAGCTCAGATGGACTCTTGGTCAAGGTGGCTCTACAGCAAATTTTTTGCTCTACCTAAGTGCAGTTTTTGACATGGTAAGTTGGCACGGAATGTCACAATTCACTGTATCAGACACTTGTGGACTGCAGTATTTGCCCTCAACTGATTTGCTTCCTTGGAGCACTGCCCCTCTCATGTCTCCGTTAAGCGTTACCCTTTTACCACTCATTCTGTCCCTTTAAGAGTTCCCCAAGGTTCCTCCTTAAGCCCCACATTTTTTAACATTTATATCTGCCTTTTGCTGACATTGTTGAAAGGTTCGGCCTTACCCTGGCATTTTATGGAGACGGTACCCAGTTGGTGGTTTCAGTCACTCCCGACTTGGATATCAGCTCTGAGCAATTGGGAACCCATATATTGGGCACCGCTGATTGAACACCTCTCAACGGTTTGAAATTAAGTGGTGGAAAGTCTAAAGTGATGGCGGTGTGAAATCAGCCCAAACTCTTTTATGGTGGCCAGATTCATTGGGCCCTTCACCGATTCCAAACCTGTTGTGAAAAATCTGAGGGTTTGGCTTGACCACAATTTGACTCCTGAATGCATCCGGTTTTGGTCTCTCAAAATGCCTCAAGAAAGTGTTATGGGCTCTTCTGCCTTCCACGTGGAAAAAAACATCATCCCGGCCATCTTGCGTCACGTCTAGACTATGACAGCGTTCCGTATCCAGGCATCTCTCAGACTCTGTTCAAGAGGTTTCAAATTATATAAAATGTTGTGGTTCGCTTACTGCTGCACATTCCCAAACATCATTCCATCAAAGCCCACTTGATTGATTTGCATTTGCTTCCAATTGCAAAGTGGATTGTCCTCAAAGCCCTTTGCTTGGCTTTTCATGCTTTGGCCAATCCAGCCCCTCTATCGGTAAGACCTCATCCACCCCTGCACTCCCTCTAGGGCATTTACGTCCCTCAACGTAAGGATAGCATATGTTCGTAGAATTAGAAGAGGGATGCTATTCCTTCAGATTCTGCCCTCTCATTCCTGCGCCAAACTCCTTGTGAGGCAATGTCTAGGAAAAAGTTAAAAACATGGGCCTAGATTTAAGAGGGCCATAGGGCCATTCTAACTACACATTAGCGTCATTTTTTTACACTAATGTGGCGTTAGAAGGCCAAAAATGCTGTGCCACATTTACAAAATGGCACAGTGCATGCATTGCGCCACCTTGTAACCCTTTGCGCTACATTATGCCTGCACCAGGCATAATGTATGCAAAGGGCCTTTCTCCCCGTTAGGGGGCCCGGACAAAACGGCGCAAAGTAAATCTAAAAAAAATTCTTTGCATGTTTTTTTTCAGCAGTATTAAAGCCTGCTCGAAGCAGGCTTTAAAAGGAGGCACACCATTGATTACAATGGCCCTCAATGAGCTTTGCAGGATTAGCCTTCAACATTTCTGACGCTAATCCTGCAAAGCTCCGGATTAGCGTCAAATATTGTGATGCTAGTCCCCTACCTACCACCATGGTGCACCGTATTTTAAATATGTCGCACACATGGCAGCGTTAGGGAGGCGTTAAGGGGTTCAAGGAAAGTGGGGCTGCACTGTGTGCAGTGCCACTTTTCTTAAATATGCCCCATGGTTTTTTAATAAGGTTCTTGTTTATTATATTCTGAGGATTGGTGTTGCCGATTCTGTGGGTGCCCCCTTTCTGCTTTTTCCGCAGTACCTCCTCTTACTTTCCTCCAGTATCCGCCTCAAACTTCCTTCCCCTGTTCCCTAACTTTATGTGCGTCCTAACATCTTCCTCTTGCTTTTTCCGACATCCTGACACTGCCTTTGCCCTCTTTTTTCCATTTGCCTTCGCCAGTGGTCCAAGACGTACTTTTCCTTTCTTTCGTCCTCCTGCCTTTCCCTAATTCCCTCCACTGCCCTTTCCCAAACTTTTCCTCCTGACTTTCCTTAACTCCCCTTCTGCTTCCTCTTCCAGCCTTCTCACAAGTACCTCCTTTTCCCTATCCACAAGTACCTGCTTTTCCCTAACATTCTCCACCCACCTTGCCCTAATACCACCGGTGTCCTTTTACCCCCACCACCGCGTGTTCGTGCTTCTAACAGTTTCACTTTTCTCTGGAAGTCAGTCTGTCTCTGCAGCAGTTGACTTACCACTGCTTTGGCACAAGAAGATCTCTTTGGACTGCACACTGAGTGATCCCCTCTCCCTGTTCCCTACATGCTCCCTGCAGGCTCTGCCCTAATTATTTGCATGCTTGTTGCACATATTCAAAACTTGACCTCCGATCTCACCCTAGTTTTCCATGTCCCATAATTACAGGGAATGTAATTATGAATTCATGAACATTTGTCACACATTCCTTGGCTAAAGTGGACTAGGAGAACAAATAAACAAGCCTGGAAAAAAACTGTTGTTGTGCCTAAACTTGAGATCCTTGCAGTGTCCTCTGGTGGTCTCTATCTGTAGGATAGACATATTGCCCTCATGAAGATATCCTTTTTTTTTTCAATTGGATGCACACAAATTCAATTGACGTTACATCTGTTTGCATTTTTACTTCATGAAGAGTTGGTGTGAGAATTTCCAAAAAGTGACAATATGAAGGCGGGCAAATGGAAAGTCCCTGATTGACTTAAAACCCCGTGAGAAGAAGTTGTGTCTAACTATTTACAACTTCCAATTAAATGGTAGAATTTTCAGTTCCATTTCTCGTTTTCCTTCATCCCTCATGCACTAACCATCCCTGCGCACATATGCACCAGAATAAAGGGGCTCCAACACGCTAAGACTGGAAGGATTCTCCAGATATTCACAGATTATCTGAGATACTCCAGATACTCTGAACTTATGGATCCTCACTCTGGTGTCCCTCATGCAGTCCAGCCGAGGTCTGGGTAGTCATAGAGGGTGATAAAATGGATGCATTGGATGAATCTAGGAGTCCTGATCTGATATCAAAGTCTACTTGCATTTTCAGTGGTTTTCGAAAAATAAATTGAAGAAATGGCAACTAGAATTTGAATTATGGTGAACTTGGATTATCAAGCAGTGTGATTTACACCTACCTACACTCATTTCTATTTTTAAGCCGGCCACTAGGCAGAAAGACATCCCCTCCAGAACATCCACTGGTGCACGCCGCAGCAGCTTGAATGATGCAGCAAGTCTGCAACTTCAGTCCATTTCATATAGTGATGTTATGTTATGTTAGTTGACTTGTATAGCGCCATCTACCCGAAAGGCTTTGCAGCACTTAAATGACAACAACATAAACTGAGGCCGGGACAATAATGCCAGGTTTTAATGGCCTTTCGGAGATCGAGTTCATGGCTAAGTAGCGGAATGTTGAGAGGGAGAGAATTCCACAGTTTTGCCCCTAAATATCCCATCGTGGTTCCACCAGATCTAGCTTTTTTGATTTTAGGCAAAGTGGCCAAAGCTAATGTGGTAGATCTATGATCTCTCTATTTGGGTGCAAGCACGATTTTGCTCTTGAAATCAAGATCACAAAATCATAAAATGTGCAGACTTGCTGCCCCTACATGTGTTTTTTTTACTGCAGAATTTTCTGCAATTGAAAACATGTAGCATTTATATAGGAAACAGGCACAATTGTGGGGTGTTGTACCTCACTACCAAAGAAAACACATAACCATGTTCTCCTCCATAATAAGGATTGGTTGCTGACGAATAGGGTTGCTAGTTTATACAACTTTTTATAAAGGACAGTTAGGAGTGGTGAGTGGTTAGTTGTAACATCTTCTGCACCTGGCTTTCCCTTTTGATAGCTCTGGCAAAGCATAACATTTGCTCCTTGTCAAGAAGACAGTGACAGGGAAGCAAATAATCATTGAGACCTGTTTGCATTCTGTAGCTCCCATTCCTGTCCGTCTCATTGTCCCCCAGCGACAGATGTATGGCTAAGGAGGGACTAAGGGCGAGACAAGGAGTCAACTTTGTCAAGCCATAGGGAATTGAATGGTGCCTGATGTCTACTCCCACCGTACGGTGTCTTAACCAACTAGACGCATATATTAGCGGAACAGTGTGTTGCATCACATGATTTATACACGTTGAGTTTCCTGCCTCTCCCTAATATCAGTCCCATGATAATTCTGGTGTCTGACACCACCACCTTTTAAGACGCAAAGATGCATTCATCTTGTCCAGCATCAATGTCAAAATTCCCACAATCACCAATAATCCAAAATATAAAAATGTATAGTCATTGAAAATTAGAAAGACATATAGATAGTGCCTGAATACATTTCTACTACCTGTGACTGCCTACATTGTTTAAAACCTTACCTGTCTGTGACTGTGCATTTAAAGTATTATTTTATTGACTTTATGTTTTTAATTTCAGCTGCCACGTTTATGGAACACTGGAAGCGAAGGCAGATGCGGCTCAATTATAGATGGGATCTAACGGGGTTTGAAGAGGTCGAGGTTAGTTTGTGAAGGAAATTATTTTTTGTACTTCTCCCAGCAGTTTCCTAATCACTTTCCAGACAAAGATGGTTCTTGGAGATGAGTTGTTAATTTTCTTAATATCCTTTCAAGGTGTTATTTTACGTTGAGGGCTCCAGGTCGTGCTCAAGTTTCTTTTGCTCTCTGTTGACCATTTTGAAATTTCCCTCCTGACCTTTCACTAGTAAATAATGTCTACATGGTTGTCAACCATATTGTATTACGTGGAGGACTTTTGACCTGATCACCTTAGATGCAAGATCCAGCACTCTGATTAGTTATCTATTGAAGTTCGACCGTATAGGCATTAGAAATACAGTCACTTCAACAGTCCTAGCTTCCATTTACAGAGCAATATTTCAGTAGAGCAGGTACCCTTATTTCAAGGGGTCGTGTTGTTGGAGTATGCCTTGTAGTTCCAGAGGTTGGGTCAGTGGAGGGCCAGAGATTGCTCAACCCTGAAGATAATGTTGAAGAGTGACATTGTCTACCCAACTCCAAGGTTTTAGAAGAGTGAGTGGTTCTGATGAGTGCAACATCTCATTATCTGAACGCGTTGGCTATGTTATCATGTACTACTTGGCAGTGTTATTTTGCAAGCTAGCTGTGTTGCTAACATTTTTACCAGCTTCACAAAAGAATGAGGCTTGTGAAAAAGGGTTTCATAGTCCTGGCATTTAGGGGCAATAAATTCAAGAGTGTGTGTCCACTTGGAAAGCCATTTACGGCAAAAAAACTTTTGGGTTTAAAAAAATAGGAATCCTGTTTGAGACATTAAGCTTTCTACTGAAAGATTAAGTCACTCTAGATACCAGTAAAAATGCTCGGCAATTTTAGGAGTCGTCTGCAAGACAAGTTTTTTCGCCTTAGCAGTCAGTCGCTATATGTTTTTTATAAGAAAGAGCAGAAAGAAAACAACTTCCCTAAAACAAATAAACAATTGATTCAAGGGATAATATCTGGTTCACTTGAATAGTGCAGTTTCTTTGAAATTCCACCAGAAGAATGAAACAATATTGTGACTATGAAGAGAAATGTGTAGGTAACCATTTTGGCCTCTGTATAAACAGGCCACCATACAGCATAAAATACACACCTGATAACTTGCTGCTTGATAAAGTGAAAGGTTCCAGCATTTTTGTCAGACAAGTTTTAAAGTTTTAAGATCTCACTGCCTTTGTATTCTCGATACAATCCGCTTTACTAATTAGATGAAGAGAATTTAAGGAGAAAAAGAGAAGTCTAACCATGTTTTTATTGCCTCTCTTTCCCTCCCTTTCACCAGAAATGTATATTTAATGAAATCTTAAATAATGTTTCAAAGTGCCACCATTTTGGAAGGTGGGACTTCTGGTTTGAAAAAGATTAGACGTTCTCCTGTGACATGTCAGCACAAAATTGGAAGGAATCAGCCCACCACTCATTACTCTGAATATGTGGGCTATATTTAAAACAAACCAGAAAATATATTTACGTTTTGTCAGACAATGGATTTATTAAAATGAGAGATACTTTACAAAGATAACTATTTTAGATGGAAGAAAATGTTATTTTGGGGTATATCTGGCTGATTGGTAAATAAATGCTCAGTATAATTGATATTGCACGTGTTTTATTAGAGCTAAGACTTATGAATAACATAACCTACCTGGAAATAGTACCAGCATAAACAGAAGCAAGCAATTTCATTTGGTAAATTTTGTACATCAGCATTTTTTGTTTTCTTTTTTTCCAACACATATTCCATTTTTCAATAGCAGGCTTTAGGGCACGAATCATACATTTCGAATTTTCAATTCACTGATGTCTATTTTTTGTTGATTGAGTTGAATGTGCTTTTATAAATTCTTTATGAAACAGTAAGTAATTCTATGTCTTTGTTTTTCCTCGTTTCCTGAAGGGGACAGTCAAGGTTTGGATTTTATCATTTCTGTCACGCTTCAGCTTTTCACAATCACAGTCACCACTGGAGAGATGATTCCAGTTGATTTGCTGCCTATTGACATTTTTAAATCCCGTCTAGCATTCACCTAGAAAATGATTGCCACAATTTTTCTAGCAAAACTGCATTTTTCGTTTTTCAATTCCTGGCTGATTCACTTTTTTGCATCACCTCTATATTTTTCTGATTCTGCTTTGCAGAAGTTGGCCGATCAGTTACTGCTTTGAAAATATTGCATGCGTCGACTCTTGCCTATTGTATGGCTGCCTGGGTTTGGCCAAAATAAAGTCACCTTCTCAAAAATAGCCACTTAAATCTGTCCCATTCGTGAAAAACAAATCCCTGAAGTTGCTTCAGGACATTTTGCATACAATGATGTTGTTGGCTGACACTAGTAATCCCCCAACAACGTGAAATGTGCTTTAAAAATCAATAAAACTACCACTGGTTAATGCCCTGAGTGTTGCTCTCTACTCATTGTGCCTTCTCTCTGCAGGATCATCCAAGGGCGGAATACGAAGCAAAGGTTTTGCAGAAATCTGTTAGGAAGGAACGAAAAACTAAAGAGGTAAGGTCAGAGCCCTGCTGGGTTTTGTCTTTGTTTCTCGTTACAAATAATGGCAAGGCAAAGGAAGAAAAATACCATTGTGACTGGGGGCATCTGCTTTGAGATTTATAAACCAAACCGTATAGTTCAGTGCCCTGCTTCAGGCGAGGATGCGGATGATAGAGACAATTTCACAAAAGGATCCTTGGTTAGAATATATGCTGTATGGTACAAAGCTGAGTTTTACAGATAGGTTCTTATTTATTTAGGCAATTATCCAACCATTGTGGAGTTTTGTATAGCATCACTACAAGTTTTCATACTCTACTGTCAGACCAGTGATTGGATGGACTACACATTGATCCTAGGGTCTTAATCAATTTTTGCTAGATGCTTCAGTTCGGTATTGGCTCCACCAGAGGCCTTGTCTGTAGCCCTAGTGGAAAATGGTCTGTATGACTTCAGTAGTTTAGCTTAAATCCTTCTGGTAATGTTAATCCCACTTAGGAGTGTCTCTAGATTTAAACATGCCGTACGCAGTGGTTCACTCAAATGATCTGATGGTGTCAGCCCCTTTCCGTCACACGTGCTTAGAATTCTTCCCCTAATAGTGTTTTGATGTTGTTCTCAATATGTGGTAAAGGTTTGTAGGTCCCTGGATTGGATCCAGAGTAGGACCATGATGTCTTGATGCATTTACCTCTCTGTTCTGTTTCTACAATCTTGTACGACTCTGTCAATCTAGCATTGCCTGTTTTGATTTCCGGTCGTTGGAAAGGACCTTTTCTATGCCTATATTCTTGAAGCCCTGCTGGACTTTGTTACACATAGCGTTGAGTATAAAGCTAAGTACCTTCAAGTGAATCTGGGACACAGTGAAAGGACTCATTGACAGGAAGCTATGGTCAAACCTCTTTAGATTCAGGCACAGCTGGGCAGCCTAGTTCTGCCACTCTCTAGTTTTAGCATTTGTGCTTTTGATAGGCCTGGCAAAATCTTGCTATGTCAATCAAACTTGACGATGACTTGCGTTCTGGACAGATCTAGTTAACAATGGTTACAAAGATGTCATTCATCAGTTTGGAGATCTTGAGGTTTGTTCCTTTCCCAGTATTATCTTGGGGTTCACAAAACAGGTAAATGTTAACCAAAAAGGAAACATCTGCTGACTGCATCTGCATACTTGAATTGCCCTGGTTCCTCGATATTTATCAACTTGTAAATTAATAGGGCTTTAATATACCTTTTTTGTGCTCAAAGATAAACCATTGTTATACATGGAGTTCACATGCTCTGACTTACAGTTTCATTAGGAACCACATTATGCTAACTGATCTGCCCATTTGTAGTGGGATATATTGTAAAACCTTTTAGTAATAAATGGTAAAAAAACACACATCTTCAAATTGTTGGCATCAGCAACCTAATGAACATTGTGATTGTCAGTATTTTTATGAGTTCTTAAGTGCCTCCCATTTTTGTGTCAGGCACTGGAGGGTGAATGGCCACTTAGGTGTTTATGATGAGAGTAAATATTGAGAGTCTGCATTGCCAGGTCTCTCCTTGCAGCTTGTTTCATGCAGTGCCAGCCTTTGTTCATTAAGCTGTGCTGTCATATAGTATTGAAATATATCTCTGTTAATGTGGTCACATGGAGACGGGGCATCTCATACACCAATAGGTCCCTTGTTTGAATTTATTTATGTGCATCGGGTGGTAAGTTATTTAGCGACGTGACTGGCGGGTATTGCTTGCCAGGAAAGTACCTTTTAGATCTATAGCCAAGAGGAAGAATTTTATAATGATTTTTTTAATACCATCCAACGCAAACTAAAGTTCTCCGGTGCCCTTCCAATTATGGCAGACGAGAGTACTGATTCACATGAACATAGATGTATTTACCCACACTCAAACAATTTAGACCGGTGGTTAAGCCTGATATCTCCTGCCAGAAGCGTCAAATTAGCAAGTCTAACTTTCCGATCGACTCTTGGAAGATGCCTGACATCAGAAATTGATGGTTAGACAAAAAGGTTTGTTAAATCAGCCTTGAGGGTGTATCCGTAACAGGTGTGGTTGCACTCAGCGACCAACCTGTTAATCTCATGGTACTTTGACTTAAGTCATGAACCAATGTTGGACACTTGGTTTCAGGCTCACATCACCCACTTCTCTTTCTTTCTCATGCTTCCCTCCTCTACATTTAGGAAATGTTCAGATACAATACAATCTTGAGACAATATCGCGATTCATGATTACGCCCATCATATCGCTTTACCCGGCGTCTCCATTTTCTTGAACCGTTTCACTTTCCCATTTTTCCATTAATAACTTCTTGCTCCCTTAGCTGTGGCCTTCTTTGTGACTGTGACCTTCAGCAGATCTCAGCTGAGGATCCCTTGCCATTGCCAACATGACTTCAGGAGCATACCCCTTATGAAGTGCACTATTTTCATCTTAAACCAGTGTCCTCAATGAATTACGCCTCGTTATAGCGTTATTTCAGCAGTTTACTTAGAAGTAACCAATCTCACCCATATTTGTGAATCTGGCCTAATAGTGAATCATTTTGTTCTTATTCTTACCTGGAACGTATGCATGTATGGATTACTTTAATGTGTTCTTGTGAGGAAAATAAATTGAATATGATCGCAATTTCAGGTGATAGTACGTAGTGAAAAAATTAGATCGTACAATTGTGAAAGACTGCAGAGTGCAACTGGAACTCCCCGGTCATGTTTTTTTCCCTTCTGTCCTATTTACGAAATATTTATGTCAGATAAAGATGTGAAAAGCAGGATTGGATATTTAGGAATAGGCGAAGATGTAACTGGATTTAGAACAAGGGCAGTCAGGTTCAACACCCAGCCTCAGCTCAATATCATGTGATTCTGGGGACATCACCTAACCTCCTGGTGCCTAGAAAAGAAAAACATGTCAGGTTCACGCTGTAAAAAAACTGCAAAACCAAAGATGCATAGTGGTTTGTTACCCAAACCCTTCGCAAGCTCTTTTCATTGGAAGTTGACGCCATCAGGGAATTCCATGTCATACCAAGAACAGTTAACTTCTCAGCTGAGACTGGGTGAAGAAAGCACATATGCAGAAAGCTGCGTATGAGACCCAGAAATACAGCTGCAGAAAATAAGACCTGCGGTCCGAAAGTAGACACTTGAAGTGGCATTGTAGAAAGCTGCAGAAAACAGGAGAACAAGTGGGAGGGAACTAGACAGTTGAGCAGTAGAAAGAGAAGACAATTCAGGACTGACTTGTTGATTGTACACCGGTCACAGGGGAAGAATTCCTCTCTTAAATACTGAAAAAAGTCCGTGGAGCGGGGAACTGAACCAGATGTGCTTTCCAGCTTAGAATCGTGAGGCCATATCCTGAAGGTGCGCTTTCACTCAAGGCACAGCTGAAGCCATTGTGTATGTGATTGCACTTTCTAAAGTGCATGCACTTAACTCGGAATTTCTCTGAGTTATTGCATGCCTTCCCAACAGCACAGATCGGGAGCAGCGTTCAGAGATTGTGTCTATCCTATTCTCAGTTTTACTGTTTGCAGGCCATGCACAAATGTGTGTGCTTTAGAAAGTGTGACTACATAAAAAGATAGGTGCACAGCTGTGCCCTGTGTTAGGCACACCTACATCATAGGGGTGCAGCATTGAACTAAACTCAAACCAGCTTTGGAAGATCAATTAAACTTGACAGTAAAACACACCTCTAACCTCCTGCTCAACTGAAAGGCAGAACATGGATTTAAATAGAGCATCTGCCAACCTATGATGGCTCTGTACTTGATTGGTGACCTGAAGAATGAAAGGGAAGATTTAGATTGAGTGCCTCCCATCTCCTCCTGCCCCTAGCCCCCATAAAGATGCACTGAGCTCAGCAAACCTCTGTTTTGAACAATATCACGTTTTTAAAACGATTTTAAAAGAAACTCTAGGCACAACTGTCATCGCCAACCTATTCTTATCTCCTCCACCATTTGTTCATTTTTTCTCCCCTCTCCCCTGATTTGACAAGAATTGATCATTTAGTCTTCAGTAAGTAACCTGCTACTCCCACAGCAGGTGAACATTTTCAGAGAGAAAGGATATGCTTCACAGCTCCCATTTTCTCCTTTGTCGGGCATCAAAGCACTTTGCCAACAGAAAAAATAATTGTGATAGGACAGTGTTGCAGAAGAGGCACAATGACAGAGTAGAAAGTTGTTCTGGCCTTTAAGGGGAGTGTCTGAGTGTCCATGATGGGCATTAAATGTGTGGCAGAAATGTAGAGAACAGATCAGGGTCAGTCGCACTCTGCATATTCCAGTGCAAGCCTGCTGCCTGCTGGGATGGAACAACCAAGTAAGAGATTGCACAAAAGTCTGTAAATCGCACATAGCAAAAACAGAGAATTGTAGGTGTGCCTGATTCCCCTTGTGTGGCTGTTTGACTGTTTCCTTGTCATGTATTGCTTTGCCTTTGATATGAAGCAACTCTATGCTTCATTTCATTTAAAGCTTATGTCTGCCAACTTCCTGGACCTTGGCTTAATGGCTACCCTAAGTGTCCCCACAAAGACGTCTTAATCTCCCCGCAGTTTTACAATTATTGATCTTGCGTGCTAAGAGGGCAGTGTGCACTGACCAAGCAATGTATCTATTAATTTGGCGTGTTTTTCCCCGCCGATGCTTTATAACCCTATATTGCGTGGTACTTTTGTCTTTGTTTCCCTTTGACTGCCATCAGAAGCGTGGAAATTTGCCAGAGGAGACGACAAACAAATGGAGGCAAAGAGTTAAGACAGCCATGGCTGGTGTGAAATTGGTACATTTTCCATCAAATTTTCGGAGAATCCCAAATTATGAGTTTTTTGTGGAAACCCAACGTAGATACCTCTTTTTTCCAACAGATTTTGGCTGTAGAGTTTTTTTTAACCTCACTCGCAACCATTATGTATTTTTTTTGCAACCACGTAGCTTGATGTATTGACAGCACTGCATGGCTTATGTATGGCTTGGCATGATTTGTAGATTGTATGTGTTATTGTCACGTAGCACGATTCTTTTTGTTAGAAACATCTGTGTGGTCATATGTGGTGTCCAGTGCGCATGTGCATTTTCCACTTGACTGGTAATGTTTGCTTTTGAGTAGTGACTTCATCGTACTGGGATATGTTGTGAATATTATCATGTTGTTCGTCATACCTTTTTTTTACTAAAAAAGTTTTTTAAAAACTTTAGCATGGGGTGGTTTGGCTAGTACAGTTGGTGCCCTGAATCTTTCCCTGCATCGTCTCTGGCTCTGTGTCCAGGACCATGGACCATGTGATGCAAACTTTCAGAGACTGCTAATTCAACAAAATTATAGTGAAAGTGTGGGACATGCCAAACCCTGCCCATTTCTATCCTGTGATAGAGAAATATGCTAATTGCCCACATGCTTTAGCACTAATTAAAAATAAAAAAAATTAAGTGCGTTTCAGAACAAAACAACGTACCCCAAAATGAAAATAAAATAAAAAATATGTTGTCAATAGAGATTATTATAACAGTGGCAAAATCCCATAGTTAAATCCCTTTAACAAAAGCGTATGTCTCCTGCCTTATTTCGAAATAACATATTTGCCCGAAAAAAAACTTCGTTATTACTTGCTACTTTGTTACCATATTTTTACTCCCTTGATTCAGTTGTGATTTTACATTAGTTTTTTTTTTATATATATAATGTAGTTGCTTCTGCCTACCAGTAACCCGATTTAAGGTATTCCTTTGTTTTCTAGACGGATAAAGAAAAACTGACCTGGAAGGATCGGTTTCCAGCGTATCTAACCAATTTTGTTAGCATCATTTTTATGGTAAGTGGTATTTTGTTATCGGCATTTTGATTGGCAGTGTGGGGAAGTTGAGTGTCCTTCAGGTTAAAACTAGGAGAGGTGGGTATGTGGAGTTAAAATGTCTAGCCCAACGGGCGTTCAGGGCAATGACTAGTTGGTTTAATAAGTTTTATGATGGTTGATGACCAGGAATAACTTCATGCAATATGGTGCTCCATGGTAGCTGAAAGCATCTTGCCCCATATGAATGGATCCTTTTACAAGCAAAAAAATATCAGATTTGTAGAATTACCTTCTATTGTTCCGAGGGAAAAGTGGTAAAAACGTTACACTTATGTGGTAGAAACAGCTACAGTTGTGATTCTCTGGCATTTGAAGTTAACATTATAGACACTTGGTCTTGCAATTTGAAAATTCCCAATTTTCATGGAATTCACAAACGTTCCAAAAACAATCTAAAACAGCAGTGGCCTTGCTTGAATACTCGGATTTAGATAACTGTCTGATGAGCACTTTCCATGAGGTGGAAAGTCATGAATCCAATACGATTGTGCATTTGTACATTTAACGTTATTCCTTGTTTAGCACCAATGTAAATATGTTTCCTGTGGAAAATCCAATTTCATAAGAGCGCGTTAAAAGTGGGTGTATGGGAAGTATACAGAAACCCCCCTCTGACATGCGTAATGGGCATACATTTCCATGGTGGGAAGAAAAACGGACCTGACTTGCAAGAGTTAAATAACCACCCGCCCTCTTACGATTTAGTGGTTGTTCATCTACCCTTGAATGCAGGCCCACCCTAAAATGGCAACGAATCTGCCCTTGACAGTAAATTTGTGAATTTCAAATATCTGCCATTCTTTTGTAATTTCTTGATTTGTAAGTACTCTTTGCAAAAGTAAAATCTACAGCTATACTTGTAGGCATCAGAATTGGGGATTGGTGTGCCATATATCCATGTATATTGAGAATGGAGAGTGTAGATAGATAGATAGATAGATAGATAGATAGATAGATAGATAGATAGATAGATAGATAGATAGATAGATAGATAGATAGATAGATAGATGTAGAAACTGACTGATAGATAGATAGATAGATAGATAGATAGATAGATAGATAGATAGATAGATAGATAGATAGATAGATAGATAGACAGACAGACAGATAGACAGACAGACAGACAGACAGACAGACAGACAGACAGACAGACAGACAGACAGATAGATGCAGGAACTGACGGATAGATAGATAGATAGATAGATAGATAGATAGATAGATAGATAGATAGATAGATAGATAGATAGATAGATAGATAGATAGATGTAGAAACTGACTGATAGATAGATAGATAGATAGATAGATAGATAGATAGATAGATAGATAGATAGATAGATAGATAGATAGATAGATAGATAGATAGATAGATAGATAGATAGATAGATAGATAGATAGATGCAGGAACTGACGGATAGATAGATAGATAGATAGATTAGATAGATAGATAGATAGATAGATAGATAGATAGATAGATAGATAGATAGATAGATAGATAGATAGATAGATAGATAGATAGATAGATAGATAGATAGATAGATAGATAGATAGATAGATGCAGGAACTGACGGATAGATAGATAGATAGATAGATAGATAGATAGATAGATAGATAGATAGACAGATAGATAGATAGATAGATAGATAGATAGATAGATAGATATAGAAACGGATAGATAGATAGATAGATAGATAGATAGATAGATAGATAGATAGATAGATAGATAGATAGATAGATAGATAGATAGATAGATAGATAGATAGATAGATAGATAGATACTACTTCCCAGGATGTTTTACTGCCTCGGTGTTCCTCGCACTAATTGGTCAGTGTTGCAGAGGCAGTCTCGTCCATATGGAAATGAAGAGCTGCAGGGCCAGGAATGTGCCTGTGAAAGGCTTGGAGGGCCGGAGAAGTGTCAGTCAGCTGTCACTCTAGTATGTAATAAATCTTATAATTTCCCCAAAGGCTCGCCCACCTCAGCTGGTGTGCACTTGGAATCTTTTCATTTCCGTGCAGCGCCTATAATTAGCTTCTAGCACTGCTTCGTGACACGTTGCTTGATTTATGACTCCTCATACACAGTTTCTTTTATGGAGGCTTAATTCATACAGAAAGGCAGTGATGGCTACTACCTGTGTCACACAACACAGAGAAAATGCGTGCCGGACGCAGGTAAATGGCTTGACCAGTGATTCCCAACCTTTTGACTTCTGTGGACCCCCACTTTATGATTACTGGAACCCGGGTACCCCCACTAACTCATTATTGAGTCCGGGGACCCCCCCACTAAGTCATTGCTGTAAACTGGGGACCTAATCTGTTAACATTATGTAATTTTCTAAGCAGTCGTGGACCCCCTGAGGAGGCTTCGCGGACCCCCAGGGTCCCCAGGCCACAGGTTGGGAACCACTGGGCTACACCATGCCAAACGATTTCTCATCATGAGGGGGACACACCTTTATTTGAGGTTAAAATTATAACAATTTCATAATAATGACATGCTTTATTCCAGTGCTTAATTTGTAAATAAAAATGTGCCAGTGCCCAAAGCTCTCCTTTGAAACACACGCGGCTACTGCATTTAAATGTGCGAGAACGAATTCTGAGGCAGTGTAATCCTAAAGCCATCTCAGCCTCTTTAATCCATTTACTGCCACTCCCTGCCCCTGCAGCTCACCCTTGCAGCTTTCTGCTTTCTCCCTTTGTGACTCTTTTCGTTTTTCTCTTCCTCTGTCTTTCACATTAGTGTCTTTTGCTTGCTGTAAATGCCTGATACAGAAAACTAAGAGGCAGCCCACAAAAATAAGTGCTGTTGCCCTGCACTGGAAACCACTGGCTCAAATTAAGCACTACTTTAATACAGCACTTCATATACCATGTTTACCATTTCCTATAGCTCCTACTCTGTTTTGTATGTGTGCTACTGCTTGATGGGCATGTGTGTGTGTGCATGTGTGTGGTTGTGATAGTGCGTGTGGGTCAATCAATCAATCAGTGCTTGTAAAGCACACTACTCACCCGTTAGGGTCTCAAGGCGCTGGTAGGGGGGAAGAGTAGCGTATTCCAGAGAGGTGGTTATTGAAAAAGCCATGTCTTCAGTTCCTTCGTGAAGCTGAGGAGGGAGGTGGTTTGTCTGATGTGGAGAGGAAGGGCTTTCCAGGCGGTGGGTGTGAGGTAGGAAAAGGAGTGTCCTCCTGTTCTGGTTTTCCTGATGCGGGGTACTTCTGGGAGAGAGAGCTGGGTTGAGCATAGGGCCCTGTGGGGTATGTGTAGGTTGAGTCGATGGTTCAGGTAGGCTGGTCCAGTGTTGTGGAGGGCTTTGTGTGCGTAAGTTAGGATCTTGAAGGTGATTCTTTTTTCTATGGGAAGCCAGTGCAGTGTACGCAGGTGTTGCGAGATGTGGCAGTGTCAAGGTAGGTCGAGGACCAGTCTGGCGGCAGCGTTCTGGATGTTTTGTAGCTTGCGGGTGACTTTCTTGTTAATTCTGACATAGAGTGCGTTGCCATAGTCCAGTCTGCTAGTGATCAAGGCATGTGTTACGGTCTTTCTTTGTTCGAGGGGGATCCACTTGAAGGACATGCGTAGGAGGCAGAGGGTGCCGAAGCAGGTGGAGGTGACTGAGTTGATTTGCTGGTTCATGCTGAGGTTGGAGTCCAGGATGATTCTGAGGTTGCAGGCTTGGCTGGTAGGGGTGGGCGGGTTTCCGAGGTTGGATGGCCACCAAGAGCCATTCCATGCGGTGGGTTGAGGGCCCATGATGAGTACTTCTGTCTTGTTTGCGTTGAGTTGTAGGCAGCTGTATCTCATCCAGTTGGCGACTGCTCCATGCCTTTGTGGAAGTTGTGTCTGACTTTGTCAGGTTCGTTGGAGAGGGAGAGGATTAGTTGGGTGTCGTGGGTGTATGTGTGTGTGGGTGAATGTGTGTTTTGTGTGGTGCATGATGTGTGTGTGGTATGTTAGCATGATAGGCATCTGTGTGCTCTGGCTGTGTCAGTCTCACTCCTATAAGGTTAGTACAAGCTATGTTTCTGCCTTTAATTTATTTCATCCTGAAAATGTTGGAGGGCATAAAGAAGAGGGGAAAGTGCAAACATCAAAAATCTTAGAATTTCGGGTCAGTGATGAGCTTTGAGCACATGGAGAAAATTACTGATTGGTGGTGCCTCTCCTCGCAGTAACCTGTTTTTATGGTGAGCGCAGAGTGTTATTTCATAAGACTATAGATCAGTGGTAGACACCGTCTGCGACTCGCTATGGGGTCGCAATGACCCACCTCATTAATATTCATGAGGTGGGTCGCAAATTGCGGCCCCATAGCGAGTCTAGGCACTCGCAAACATGGAGGCCTGCTATCGCCAGCAGACCTCCATGTTCGTGACTGCTTTCAATAAAGCAGTTTTTTTTTTTTTTTAAGTGTAGCCCGTTTTCCTTAAAGGAAAACGAGCTGCACTTAAAAAAAAAAACGAAACCACTCCCTGCCCTGAAAAAATATTTGTGGGTCCATTCACAAAGTGGAAGGGGTCCCATGGGGCCCCCTTCCAATTTGCGAGTGGGTTACCATCCACTTCAAGTGGATGGTAACTGCGACTCCGAATCGCAAATAGGAAGGGAACACCCCTTCCTATTTGCGATTCTGAAATGCATATTGCGAGTCGGTACCGACTCGCAATATGCATTTCTGCATTGGGAAACGCGAATAGCGAGTCGCAAACGGCAATTTTTGCCGTTTGCGACTCGCTATTTGTTTCCTACATCTGGCCCTAGGTCCCCAGCTTTCAGTAATTGCTTAGTAGGGGGTCCCCGGATTCCAATAATGATTCAGTGGGGGCCTCCGGGTTCCAGTAATGATAAAGTGGGGGTCCACAGATGTGAAAAGGTTGGGAACCACTGCTATAGATTCTTATGAAGCATCATGTTATGAAGCAACTCTCCATGGCCGCGCAGAATGCTGGAGGAAGAAGTGTCCTCCTCGTGAGACCAGCTGTAGACCAGCTGTGGCGAATTGTGAGACAATGGCCACAGGTAGATTGGATGGCTTCTGTGTGGGCAGGCTCTATCTACCTGTTAACCTAAAATGTCTGGGGAATTTGATAATACTGGGAGCAGAAGCAGCGGGCAAAGTTGATCAGGGACCCTTGGGGCTTGGGAAGGGGCAGCGGGCAAAGTTGATCAGGGAACCTTGGGCCACCATGATGAAGAGACCTAGGACTGATTCTAAAAGGTGGGATTACCACGAATACTTGAGTCTTTATCGAGCCCCAATGTAGACCGTGGCAAGGGGCTGAGACTGCAAACCTGGAACCATATTTAACTGGCATTAGAGACACAATAAAATACCCCGCAGTACCAGGATTTGACATCAGAATATTACACAGAATGCCAGACCACAACGAGAAGACACAAAACAAGAAGGAAAACTTGAGCCTGATGTCACTTAGGAGAGTTCAGATAGGAAGCATGAAAACGCATTTGCTAAACCACGGCCCTCTCCGACATCCCAAAGAGAGCTCTCGTCCTTCTTGTCTAGTGTAATGGTAATGTTTAGGAAAAAAGATTGAAACATTGCACTGCCTTTTTCTAAGCTTGACCTTCTGAAAGACTCAGATTCAGCACAATTGAGAAGGTGGATCAACAGGAGTTGGCTGGACAGTCCTGCACCAAGGAGACCAGAAGGCTTCATTCAGAAAAAAAGAAAACTCCAGATGTGCTCCTGGAGTTTTGAGACATTGCTTTTAAAGTGAAAGGAGTAAAAGAGATAAGTCATAGAGAGGCTGCTAGCCTAAGAGTCACTTCTAAGATGCTCAGAAAATGAAGGAATGGGATAAGGGAGTGCCTATTTCGAGGTGTGGATCCCAGGAGCGCTTGAGCCACATGAGGGATTCCTCTGTGGATACATATGCAGAAGCCACTGCCTAAGACAGAGCAGGCAGAGTTTTAGGGAAGGGGGCCCACAATCATGGAGGCGAATGCATGAGTAATCTGGTATTCGTCTGTCATTGTGGACGATGACCAAGGACATCAATTTGAGGAGGTCGACTGGGTACGGTATGTCATGCTGTGACTGATCAGTCAGATACGGTCTCGGAAAGCTCTGCCGCACGTCGGGCAGAAGTGGTCTGCTGGGTTGGTTGGCAAGAGTTGGCTATGAATTTGCACAGCTCTCGCTTCTTCTGTGCCTGTGCAATGCTGCTCTGCTCATAGGATGTAGCGCCTTTGTTGATACAGCTTAGCCAGGCAAGGCGGTCTTGTGCTAGGATTTCCCAGGAGCCCGGGTCAGTGCCAAAGCTCTTCCGAAAGACTTTCAGCGTATCCTTTTTCTGCCCACTTTGTGTTCATTTGCCTTTACCATAGAACCGTCTCTTGGGGAGACATATGTCTGCCATACGTACAAGGTGGCCTCTCCTCAGCAGGGTGTAGATACTTGGCAGACCAGCTTGAGAGAGGACATCTGTGTCTGGAACTTTGACTGCCAGGTAATTTTCAGCAGCCTTCTTAAGCAGTGCATGTGTAAGCAATTCAGCTTTTTAGCATGGCGCTCATACACAGACCTTGTTTCACAGGCATACAGTAGTGTGGGCAGTACAACTGTGTTATACATCTTCAGCTTTGTGGACAGTTTGATGCCTCTCCTCTCCCACACTAACTCCCTCAACCATCCAAATGCACACCTTGCCTTGGCGAAGCATGTGTCTACCTTATCGTCAATGTTCATAGATGTGGAGAGTGTGCTGCCAAGTGTAAGCTTGTCAACATCCTTCAGGATTTCTCCTTTAGCGGTGATAGTTCTTTCGTATACATCTTCTGTTGCGGGCTGATGCAAGACCTCAGTCTTCTTGGTCCTGATTGTGAGGCCAAACTTTCTGCAGGCAGTGGAAAAACGGTTCATGCTCTGCTGCATCTGGGCCTCTGTGGCAGCGTTGAGTGCGCAGTCATCTGCAAACAGGAAATCGCACACAGAGTCCTCTTCATCCTTGGTCTTGGCCTATAGCCTCCGCAGGTTGAATAGCCTGCCATCAGTCCTATATCTATAAACTATGGGAGATGGCAGAAGGCTAGGGATGAGTGTCATTGAGAGGTATCTCAAATCACTTTTTCCCATACAGACAGAGAGAAGGAAGTGTCTTGCTGGAAATTCTGAAAAGAGGTTCAGGTGGATGGGGAGCAGGTAAAGATCCTCTTTCAAGACACACTGAATTTATCAAGTAAGGAAAGAAGGTATGTTTTTCAATAAGGAGATGAAAGGGACTTACTCAAACTAAACAATGGCAACTGGCCCTGTGACAGTGGCACTAATAGATGTGCAAGAATTTCCTGTAGAGCTTAAGGGACAACCTCTCCTAACTGTAGAACTAACTCTCTGTTTGATGAGATAAAAAGAATTATCTGCAACGAAGAGTGATGGTGGAGGTGAGACACCAAGAGGGACCAGCTTTTGGAACCTTAGTAAGGCAACAAAGCATCACTGCCCTTTCACATTCTTTCCTTCGTTTCCTTTCTCTTATCACTCTTTTATCCACCCATTAATTCTTTAAATTCAGGTCTCCAGCGTACCTTACCCCCCTTTTCCAATCTGACTCTGCTACCCTAAAAACCTCCCCATCTTGAGTAATGTAACCTGCTTTATTCTTTTGCACCCTGAAAGATGCGAGTTCTCAGGGGCAACATCGGAAAGTACATTTGTCACTCGTTTGCAGCAATTACAAAAATGCTTTAAAGTTTCACGCTTAGGTATTGGTATTTCCATTGTTTGAATGCAATTATTTACAATTTTTTGTTATCCTAGTACATTTATCAGTAAGGGGGATGAGGGCTTCTGTCATGTCAGGTTGTGTGTGTAAAGTGGTATGTGTGCCAGAGTTATCAGATACTATGGATGGAATAACGTGGGTGTTGGTATCTGTGAGTTAATGCATATTGGTGTTGGTGTCTTTGAGTTGATGCATAAGTGCTATGGACCACCTGTTTGGTCTTGGCGGGTGTCCTGTGTTTATGTTGCTGTTCTGGTGGTGTACAATCTAGCCTGTCCTTGCTCCATTAAGATCTCTTGTCATAGCATTTGTAGTCTGTGGTGAAAGGACATTTGCTAAGATGAATCAGAGAGTTAAATGCTCTATGTTAAAAGACAATGCCACTTCGCCATTCATCCATTCAACATTGGTAAGCTGAGTAGCAATGACTTAAGTAAGAGTAAACTCTGTTATTTTCAGCACACAGAAGCATGAGAAGTGTGTTATGAAGCATGCAATAAAAATAAGTTAACAATAAAATCTTAAAGAGATGTTATGCAGAGGTAAACATTGGAAGATGTTATTACGTCAATAGAGGAGATAGAGAATAGTCCAAAGTGAGCAGATCACAAAGTGCTATTGTTTTCTTGTCTCATTGTTGGTGGTTATGTCCCCTGAGCCAATGTGGGTGTCGGTGTCTCCCTTGCGTATTGTGGGTTCTGACTCTTTGTCCCTTTGTGGATGCTCACCTACACATATGCCAGTGTGGGTGATTCTTCCTTCCTCTCCCAGTTTTGTGTCTCTCTGCCCCAGTGTGGGTGTTCACCTGGTCCACTGTGCATGTTCTGTGTTTCCTTATCCAGTGTGGATGCTCCACCTCCCTGTCTGAGTTTTTATCTCTGGATATCCCTATTCCAATTTGGTTGTCCTTTTCTGCCTGTCTTGGTTTGAGTGTCCTCTCCCATGTTGGATGTTGTCTGTCCCAAGCTTAGTAATGGGTGTCCTGGTTTACTTGTACCAGTGCTGGTGTACATTTATCCCATCCCAGTAGGTGGGTGTTTTATTTTCCTGTTCCATTGTGGATGCCCTGCCTTCCTATCCCTGTGTCCTGTCTCGTTGCCACATCTAGGGCCTCATTATGAGTTTGATGGGCGGCAGAGGCCGCCCGCCAAACTCTTTGGGTCGGAAGACCAACACTCCGGTCTTTTGCCCGCTTGCGCTATTATGAGTTTCCCCGCTGCGCCAGCGGGAAACTCACCTCAACATTGACGCTAGCGTGTAATCAAGCTGGGAGCAATGTTGTAGTGCGTCGGGTGAGACAGCACCCATCGCACTTTTCACTGCCTCTAAATCAGACAGCGAAAAGTGTGACAGGGCTGTCCGTGGCACTGCGTCTCTCCTAGCCTTTGCATGGCAGTAGAACCACCATGCAAAAGCTGACCGACATGGGAGTCATAATCCCCAAGGCAGCGCTGCCCTGGTAGATTAAGACTGCCAGCACCGACAGGCCGTCGGGTGGCCTAAAAGTGGCGACGCCGTCAGGCTGACCGTGACGCTTTCACCACAGTCGTAATGTGGAGATCGGACCGCTAGTGTGCACCCTCGTAATGAGGGCCCTAGTGTCCTGTCCCAAGGTGGAAGTTACATGTCCTGGTCGCAGTTTTGGTGTACATTTATCCAATCCCATTGTATTTGAGTGTTTGTTTCCCTTTCTCAGTGTGGATGTCCTACCTCCACCATTATTGGCTCTGCGCCACTCTGTTGGCTTAAGTGGAGCTCCCAACAATCAAATGTTAACGTAAGCTATTGTCAATTGCTCTCAGTAAATATCCTCCCCTTTCTGGGCCATGATTTGTGTGTGATCCAATTACTTAGTGTTATTAACTAGCTTCAAGGTAACTTTAGCAACACAAAAGGGTGACTTTAGCAACACAAAAGGATGATGGAAGGAGTGCTGGAACTTTTTAACCACTCACCCCCCGTGACCTGGCCTGGCAGTTTGGGCTGGACTGTTCCCATGGTGAACAGGGTGAAGACTGATTTGCATATGGCTGGGTCCAAACTGGGACGGCATGATGAGCAAAAGAACAATGGATTAAACCCACATCTGTAGCTTCAAGTTAAATCACGCTGCAGCTCTACTAAATGACCAATAAAGAGTGTCATAATTTCTAGATATTTCCTTAAGCCATTCGAATCTATTGCTTTTGTAGCAAAAGTACATCTTCTACATTTAATCTCATCTGTTTCTATAGAAAGCCACAGTTTTTAAGTTTGTGCAGTCGCGCTTATGGAAGAATTGACCGATGCATCGATTGATAAAGCTTGTGCACCAAATATATGAAAGTAGTGAAAAGAGTAGAACTGCTTCTTTGCAGATGGTTTTGTAAGATATGTTTTGTGTTCTTCCCCCCAGATTGGACTTACGTTTGCCATTGTCTTTGGCGTCATCATATACAGGATCTCCACTGCTGCAGCTTTAGCAATGAGCTCTAGTCCGTCGGCACGGTCGAATGTTCGAGTTACCGTCACTGCCACAGCTGTGATCATCAACCTAGTGGTTATCCTTATTCTGGATGAGGTGTATGGGTGCATTGCCAGGTGGCTGACTCTAATGGGTAAGAGAATCCTACCACTCATTCATTTATTGACTTGAAATGTTACATGTATGGTGATCCACCATTTTCTTGAGAAGGCATTGGTCACCCATAGAAGTGCATTGCAGATCTTGTTCTTCCCTCAAGTTTTTGTCTTTCTTGTAACATATCTTCTCTGATGGATATTGCTGCTGAAACATGCAGTTCCTAAAGAAAGAAAAGCCCTCCGTTCTGATAGTCAGTGCATTAATCATACCACAGAACACTTTCTTCTTTTCTGTTCTTTGACCATAGGAATGTTTGATGTTTCTCTAACTTGTACATCCTTTCTTGTCCATAACTTCATTCCATTATTTACATTTCTTTAAAATTGTAGACAAGTACTACCATTAGCCAGTTTGCATGTTTTCCTATGTTAGCCAACCCCTCATTACTGATTCTGAGGGCGATACTTTCAGTATTATTGACCGCAAAAGTCATAAAATTTTTTGCCGTATTCTGTGAAATATTTTTGATACTTGAAGGAGTCCACTCCCCGATCTCTTGCAGCATACAAGAAGAGATAAGGAGGTGAAAATGGACACTAGTGTCTTTCTCTCACCTATACTTTGGGTTGTAAGGACCTACCTAGCAACCACAAGAATACACTCTAGAGCTCATGGTCGAGGCAGAAACCACTTTAATCACCCTCACCCAAAACTTCACTAGGTGAACTAGTCCTCAAGAATCAATTTTGACCACTTGGTTAAGAGGTTTTATGGTTTTACATCACAACCAGGCATTTCTGACATTGTCATGCATTCTTTGCCACCAGACACCTGGATTTGCCTTCAATCTCATGTGTTGCTCTTTTCCTCGGACGCGTGTATGGGTAATAAAAGGGATTAAATCAAATGAAACCTCACAGTGCACTTGGCTTGTATCTTCTTCTTTGTGAACAAATAAAGTGTCAATGCAACTCTTTCATCAATTCTTGTCCTTCCTCATGAAGGTCTCGATATTTTTCTCTCTCTTGAGCATCGTTTTCTAAATCTTTCATAAACTAACTCATTTTGCTGAGCATGCTTACTGCTGAAGAGGAGGAGGGGTTGTGGACTACTGAAATCGACGTCACAAGAATTTAAAGAAATGTTTCGTTAAATTATTTAATAGAAATAATGTCCATCACTTTTGAGGGATATCAACCTTATACGTAACCAGTATCAACCTTTAGAGTTCCTAACAAATTAAATCTCATTATCTTTTGGGGATAATGTTCCAAAAGTCAAGGCAGGCTATTTATACATGTGCTATTGATCTATGAAGATGAACACAGGATGGTTGATACAAAAGTGAACTATGGTTTCCATTTATGTTTTGCAGAGGTGCCAAAAACAGACAAGACATTTGAAGAAAGGCTAATATTCAAGGCTTTCCTGCTAAAGTTTGTCAATGCCTATACGCCCATATTTTATGTTGCTTTCTTCAAGGGGCGGTGAGTAACCTAGATTGTTGTATTTTATGTAAAGTGGTAAACTTCTGAGATCATATTTGCCTTTGTCTGTTTTCATACTTTCAAAGATAAAGGTGACCCCAAGGGTATAGTGGTGGTAATAGGAAGTGTTGACACACTTTCTTCAGTTCTGTTGTAGGCTTTGGATTCCGTTATGAATGTTTAAAATGCAGCCAACTAATTATATTAGGCTTATCCTTTCAAGAGCTGTCATTTTGCAGCCACGAACCCTACAGCACTCTACTTCCCATGTAGCAAATCGCACATTCTTCTTACAAATATGTAATTGTCCCTTGAAATCCACGTACCCTGCTTTGAGTGCATAATTTTAAAACAGCAAAATGTGATTATGATAATTCAGTGGAAATCTGTTATAACATGAAGACAAAAATCTGTAACACATCTGAAATGTCCTGAATCCCACACCCAGCCCATCTAAACTCCTTCGCTCAATCTGAGTACTATCTTCTGTTGAGCTCATGAATCAGTCAAATGTATGCAAGCAGTGGGCCGAGTCATAGCATCACCCTCATATTAAAAAACACATCTGAACAGCGTTTACTAAGGACTGCATCACCACTCCCCAAGATGTCGCAAAACTTTAGAATGCCTCCTACTAACTAAGTACATGTACAAGTACACACACTCTCACAATTTCAATTAGTAGCAATATATATTGAAAAATATCTTAATGCATTTTGTCATATGCATGTGCTTTAAGCATTTCCTTTATTATCATTTGTTAGTATTTATTGCATTATATGGCACATTACTTCCAAAAGGGTTTCCACTGTTAATACAGAAATATAGAAAGGGCTCCAGAAAAACAGACTTCACTTTCTTCCAGAAAAGCCCCAGGGAGGTGGCAGTTCTGAGAGGAAGCATATTCCATAGTTTTTGACGTGAAAATGTGAATGAGGAGTCTCCCTGCCTCGCCAATTTCACCTAAGGGATGACCACAAGGCCCAAATGAAGGGAGCGTTTCGGGATGTAAGAAGTGACCTAACTATTTTTGTATACAGGGGCCTTGTGGTTCCATGTTCCATAGCCTTGTACATAAATCATAGTGCATTGAACTTAACCCACTTCTCAATTGTCAACCAATGAAGCTCATGCAGATGGGTAGAAACTGAAACACTCCGAGCATAGAAGTCTAGCAGCAGCATTCTGCACAATTTGCAGTCCGTTTAGCAGAGACTTCAAAACACCCCCTGAGAGAACATTTCAATAATCCAGGTGTGATGTTATTAGAGAATGTCTGACAGTTCTTTGACCAGCAGCAGGGAGAGCCCCCAGTTTTGTTCGCAGGCATTTAAGTTTAAGAAGCCCAAAGCACTTAGCAGATAATTTATTAATCTGAGAATCCATCATGAGTCTACTGTAAAGGCTAAAAGCCAGATCTTTAACAGCTTGCTTAGGAGGAAGGATCAAAACAGCCCAATGGGCTCCAGAGGTGAGGTTGATTACCCACAACCAAAACCTTAGTTTTCTTGTCATTGAGCTTCAAACAATTGATTTTCATCTATTGGGCTACTGTCATGAGGCATGGCCTCAGCTCAGAGCCACAATTACCCTCTGTTAGAAGACAGAGAGAAAATTTATTGTGTATCATCAACATTAGAGAATAGAGAAATTCTGAATGACTCTACAATGTTAGCTGAGGGTCGAGCATAGACATTGAAGAATGTAGGATTCAGGGAAGATCCGTGAAGGACCCCTAAATACTATATTGCTACATGAGGAAGTTGAAGAGCTAGAGGTAACTTAGAAAGTTCAGTCTCATGAAAATCAAACAGTCAGTCAGTTGGTATTTGTAGAGCATGTGCTGTCACCCACAGGGGTCTCTGGGCCCTTAGGTGCCATGTTTCAGATGAAAATTCAGGTCTTGAACTTTTTCCTGAACTCTGTCAGGGAGGGCTCTGTTTGGAGGTCGAGGGGAAGGGAGTTCCAGGTCTTGGCGGCAATGTAGGAGAACGAGTGGCCTCCGGTGCAGCTGCGGTTGATGCGGGGTGCGAGGCCAAGTGAGGCGGAGCACAGGTGTCTTCCAGGTGGAAGTTCAGTCAATGGTTGATGTAAGATGGTCCTTCATTGTGTAGTGCTTTGTAGGCATGCATGAGGGTCTTGAACTGACATCTCTTCTGGATGTGGAGCCTGTGGATGTCCCTGAGGTGGGGGGTGATGTGAGTTTATTTGGGGAGGCCTTGAATGAGTCTGGCTGTGGTGTTTCTGTATGGTCTATAGTCTTTTGAGGAGTTGGGTGGTACAGTGAAGAGATCATTGCAGTATTCTAGGCAGCAGGTGTTGAGGGCCTGCGTGATGGTCTTTCCAGTGTTGATGAGGATCCATCTGAAGATTTTGTGGAGCATACAGAGGGTGTGGAAGCATGAGGAGGTAACATCATTGATTTGTTGTTTCTTTGTCAGTTGGCTGTCAAATATGATGCTGAGGTTGCATGTTCGGTCTGTTGGTATGGACATAGGTCCGAGTTCTGCAGGCCACCAGCTGTGGTCCCATATGAAGTAGTTCTTACTGAAGAGAAGTACTTCTGTTTTGCTGCCGTTGAGCTTGAGCCAGCTGTCTCTCATCCATTGGTTATGTCTGTCATGGCACTGCAGAAGACTGGGGCTGAGGGTTGTCAGGGTAGTAGCTTATGGCGAGGCCGTGGGATCTGACAACGTTTGCCAGGGGGGTAATTTAAATGTTTAACAGGGTGGGGCTGAGGGAGGATCCTTGGGGTACCCCGCAGGTGATGTCCTTGGGTGTGAAGGAGAAGGGAGGCTGTTGGATGCTCTGTGTGCATCCTGAGAGAAAAGTTGTGATCCATTTGAGGGCGTTTTGCTTTATGCCAACGGTGTGGAGTCTGTTGATGAGGGTTTGGTGGGAGATGGTGTCAAATGCAGCTGAGAGGTCGAGGAGGATCAGGGCCACAGTTTCTCTGTGGTCAAGGTATGCTCTGATATCTGTGGCAGCGATCAGCGTGATATTGGTGCTGTGGTTGGCACAGAATCCAGATTGTGATGTGTCGAGAAGTTGGTTGTATTCCAGGTATTCAGTGAGTTGTTTGTTGATGGTTTTGTCAAGTAATTTGGTCGGGAAAGGGAGAATAGGGAGATTGGTCGGTAGTTTCTGAGGTCGCTTGGGTCAGTTGAGTGCTATTTCAGTTGGGGTCTGACCTCTACAAGTTTTCATTCATCTGGGAAGACTGCTGTGGAAATGGAGATGTTGGGGATGTTCAGTGCTGGTAGGGTTGGCGCCGAGGTTGAAGAGGTGGTGGGAAAGGGGTCGGTGGGTGTCCCAGAGTAAATGGATAAGGGGATGGTCACGGTGGTATGCGCAGTGAGTGAGGACCAGGTGGTGGGCATTCAGTCAGTGCTCTATGGTTGCTTTCTATTGTCGAGACTGGGGATGGAGTGTTGGGGATCGAAGTTGTTATAGATAGTAGTTCTCTTGTTGTGGCAGTAGTCTGAGAGGGAGTTCTTGGTAGAGGAGGATGGAATTTTCTGTGGCAGGAGAGCTGGCAAATCCTTTACAATCTTGAATAGTTGCTTTGTGTGGTTGGATGCTGTGTTGATGTGGTTGGTGATGGCTGCTCTCTTGGCTTCGTAAAGGGCGATGGCGTGGTCGGTCCAGTGAGCTCTGTGAAAAAAGAGCGGGACCATTAAAGGACAATGGCCCTAACCTCGGTGTTGGTCAGCTGGTGAAGAAGATGGAATGGGACACCATATCAAATGCTGCACTGAGAACCAAACGGATTAATGCAGCAGTGTCTCCAGTGTCTAGAGTTGCTCTGAGGTGTTCTGTGACCCGTATCAATGCTGACTCAGTACTGTGACCTGGTCGAAACTCAAATTGTAAGCCTCTGAGAAGATTACTGAATTCAATGTGAGACTAGAGTTGGTAAATATTATGTTTTTACAGAAATCTACCAGTAGCTGGAAAGAGAGAAATGGGATGAAAATCTTATGGCTTGGACGCAACACGTGTAGGTTTTTTGAGAGCAGAACCACCATAGTGTGTTTACATGAAGTGGGGACCAAGGCCTGGGTTATAGACATATTAAGAATGGCCATCCAAATTGGAGAGAGTGCTTCCCGGCCAAGTTAATATGCACAAGGGTGCAGGATCAGATGTAGATCTTGACTTAATGTAGTTCAGCAAGAGCTCAAAGCTTTGACATTCAAGTAAAGTAAATGACTCCAAGGGTGGTGGAGATACCTATTTTTCCCACAGCCACAGGAAGCACACTTTCATCCAGGGACGCATCAAAAGAAGCATAGAAATCTGTTACCTTGTCAAAAAAGGTTAGCTATATCATTACATCTATCTGTAGATCAACTATCTAAAATAGCTCCTTAGTTGGATTGTTGGCATAGCAGATTTTATTGTTGCGGTAAGTAGCATGTGCTACATAACACACTTTGTGATAAGATTTCAGGACTTCCAGGTACTTAGTTTTATCATCAGTGTTGTAATTTCTGTGCCAAATGTGCCCCATACACTTGCAGTTTTTCTTAAGTGCAAGAATCTGGGTAGAAAATAAGGGGGCAGGTGTGCGAGTTCTACTTTTTTTGGCTGTGGTTTGGGGGATAACAACATGAAACATAGATCCTGCCCACCTATTAACTTGCAGCACCCTAATATCAGTAGATACCTCCAACATGGGGGGGGGTATTAGAAAGATAATCTGGGACTCAAAGGCTTGAGAAAGTCCATGAAGTGGGCATGGCCTTTTTTTAACAATCCTATCAACGCATTTACTCACTAATTCCTGTACAGCTATGCCAAATCTTCCTCTCTGACATGTAGTTCCCTGTCTCATAGAAACAATGTAGGTTTCCATTTTTAATCATTGTTTTCCTGTTTTAGGTTTGTAGGTCGCCCCGGAGACTATGTGTATATATTCCAGTCTTTTAGGATGGAGGAGGTAAGTAAGGCATGTTAAAGAACTAGAGTTAAAGAGCTTGCCCATCATGGTAGTCATATATGAGCTAACCTTCTCCCTTCTCTGTGTGTGTAGTGTGCCCCAGGTGGATGCCTCATGGAACTATGTATCCAGCTGAGCATTATCATGTTGGGAAAGCAGCTGATCCAGAACAACCTTTTTGAAATTGGCATACCGTAAGTTATGTGATTAATCTATTGGTAACACACACCTAGTATTGCTTATTTCCACCAACTACCCATGCATTTTTCATGCACATTTATTGCAGGAAATATTCATTAGTTTACAGTGCCAGATTTGGCATCATTCTTTGTTTGTTGCTATAAGTTAAAAAAAATATTTTCAAAAGCACCAAAGGTACAAAGTCAAATTTTCAAATGGTTTATTATAGTTATTTAATTAATCAACGTAGTATGATTTCAATGTGAAGCATTTGCATGTGTGCTGTGGCTATTTTTTCTGTGTGTTCATGGTAAGTTGATGGTAGACTCCAAGTGATTCATGTAATGATTAACAAGATCCATTAGAAGAACTTCCTTACTTATCCTTTAATCAAAGGGAATCATGATAGATAGGCATGCAGCAACCAGGGATGGTACAATGACGCTTGCCCCCTAGACAAAGTGGCATTTGTACCCTCCCCTCCTCCCACCACAAGATCATCCTTTGATGGTAGCTATGGCAATCACACTGTCTTGCAGGTGAGGTGCTACACCTGTTCATAGTCTTGGATAAATCTAAGATAAACCTTGACCATAAAAACGTGTTTTCTGGAAAAAAAACTTTAATTTCGAGTCTGCCACCTTCGCGGAGAGCTGGAAACACGCCAAGATCAATGCCCTCCTCAAGAAACCTAAGGCAGAGCCAAAGGGCCTCAATAACTTCCAGCCTATCTCCCTACTCCCCTTCCCAGCAAAAGTCATCAAGAAGGTTGTCAACAGACATCTAACTCACTCCCTCGAGGAGAACTGCACCCTGGACCCTTACCAATCCGGATTCCACAGCAACCAGAGTACCGAAACTGCCATCATCGCCGCCACCAACCACATCAGAACTATACTGGACAACGGCAAAACTGCGTCCCTCATCCCCTTGGTCCTCTTGGCCACACTCGACACCGTCTGCCACCACACCCTACACTCACGCCTCAGCAATGCAGGAATCAGCGACAGAGCCCTGGCCTGGACCACTTCCTTTCTCACCGGCAGAACCCAGAGAGCCCACCTCCCCCATTCCGCTCGGAGGCTACCAAAATCATCTGCGGCGTACCCCAGGGTTCGTCCCTCAGCCCGACCCTCTTCAACGTCTACATGGCCCCTCTCACTAACACCGCCCAATCCCACAACCTCAACATCATCTCATACGCCAACGCCACACAGATGATCCTCTCCCTCACCAAGGACTCCGCCAAGACCAACCTCCACAAGGCATGAAGGCCATCGCCAAATGGATGAAGAACAGCTGCCTCAAACTCAGTTCTGACAAGGCGGAAGTCCTCATCTTCGGCTCCACCCCTTCTGCATGGGATGACTCCTGGTGGCCTGCCACTCTTGGAGCCACTCCAACTCTCACCGACCATGCATGCAACCTAGGATTCATCTTGGATTTCTCATTATCCATGACCCAGCAAGTCAATGCCATCTCCTCCTCCTGCTTCAGCACCCTCCGCATTCTCCAAAAGATCTACAAATGGATCCCCTCCGAAATCAGAAGAACAGTCACCCAAGCCCTCGTAAGCAGCAAACTGGACTACGGCCATGCCCTCTGCGCAGGAACCATGGCCAAACTCCAAAAGAGGCTGCAACGCATCCAGAACGCTTCCGCACATCTCATCCTGGACATCCCCCGCCACTGCCACATCACAGGCCATCTGAGAGACCTGCACCGGCTCCTAGTCAATAAGAGAATCACCTTCAAACTCCTCACCCACGCTCACAAAGCGCTGCACAACACCAGACCTGAATACCTCAACAGACGGCTCTCCTACACCCCGACCCGGCATGTCCACTCCGCTGACCTCGCCGTTGCAACCGTCCCACGCATCCGCAGAACTACAACCGGCGGCAGATCATTCTTGCACCTAGCCACCAAGATGTGGAACACTCTTCCCACTCACCTGTGTCAGACCAAAGACCTTCTTACCTTCAGGAAACTTCTCAAGACCTGGCTGTTCGAGCAGTAGCAGTACCTCCCCCTAGTTTCTCCCCCCACCAGCTCAGCACCTTGAGACCCTCACAGATGAGTAGTGCGCTTTACAAATTCCTGATTAATTGATTGATTGATTGAATTTGAAGTCAAGATACATTTAAGCTTGTGTTAAGCTGACAGGAAATTGATCTGCTTACGTGCTCAGCTGTTCTTTCTAGTTGAAACTCTAGACTTTGATTTCTTGTGCAGCTTAAAGTCTGCGAAACAGACCACAGCCACAAGCACACTATCAACATTTAGTACGTTTTCTCTTCCAGCGTTGCCTGTACTAATATAACTTTAGCCAAACATGTTTGGGCTCATGCTGACGGTCAAACTAGGAAATGTCAGAAGATTAGTAACCAGTAGACCTACATAAATCCCTATTATGTTCCTTTTGGGCCATGTAATGATGAGTTCGTATCATTTCACCACATTTCGACGCCATATGTCATGCATCTGAGAATGCTTCAATGTTGAACTGTTAAGACTGCTATGCAGCGCCCCCACACCCTGTCTCATAAGGATACTTAGAATTTGGATCTTGATTTTGGTAACAGTGATTATCAACAAAACTGAACCCTAGAGGTAGCTTTGTCTGAAAAGATGGAACATTCAGACAGAATTTAGTGACTTACTCTATGTTTATGTGTAATGACAACTGTAACAACTGGAAAATTGTGTGCATAATCCATAGATGTGAACTGATGAGGTATTACTTTAGGTGGAACGCACAACCGCTTTACATGTGTTAATGGCTTTGCATAGCCAGCTGTTCACCGAGAGTTTCACTGGCATAGCACATATTACTAGCAAAAGAGTGTGAGGAGCTGATCTCTGCTAGAGGCTCTGACCATTGCTGGTGAATGGTTCTGCTGTCACACAGACCTTTTCACCATGGTTCCACCCAAAACTTTTGGGATCCACCGCTCCTTTTCTAGTCCTGTGGGATGGTTACCAGAAGGTATCGAAATGCCTTGTAGGTGCACTGGGATTCACTGATTGCTAACCAGTAGTACTGGAGGGCAGTGGAGAGGTCTGCCTCACTTCCTTTAAATTCATCCCTGGTGGATTGTTACTCCAAACACCTCGTAGGATTTCTGGTGCCAGAATCAAATCAGGCTGTGGTGTTCAATGGCAATGTATAGACAGTCATATCCCGAACTACTGAAAGATGCTAGGCAGGGTCAGACTGGCCTATAGGGCAATTAGCCAGTGCCCAAAGGGCTGGTCTGACAGGTCAATGGTGAGCAGGTTTCTGGTTGTTTGTGGGACAATTTTATGGTCTGCCGGACCTCTTTGATTGTTTATTTCCTTGGTAATAAAAGAAACAGTGCTTGCAGCAAGCACATCTCCGTGCATTTTTCCATACCTTGCTATACAAGTTCAAAGCTCTCCTGATTTTCAAACATGAGTCCCTTTTTGGCTTTCCAAATCACTTATTGGGGTCACTTTTGTTTTGGTATCCGGGTGCATTTTCTGTCACAGTCCGACCCTGGTGCTGGGATGCAATAATACAGCAGATTGTGCATTGCAAAAGTGCAAATAAAAATAACAACAAACCACTCTACCATAGCAACAAATTGTGATGTTGTAAAAGAGAACGGGTAAAGTGTAGCAGTTGTTCGGGGATTGGATTTGAGACATCTGCCAGTAGAAAACTTGCTGTTCCCTTTAAAATTCTATATTTGGCATCTTAAAGAACAAAACTGGAACGAAAAACAATGTAAGACATCCAACCTTCTGTTATGAACGTGAACCTTGAAGTCTGTCAGAGGATTGTTGCAAGAGCTCTTTCTGCCAGGGAGTTTCCTTGTTCTTTAAACCTTCCTTCAAAACATGGGGTGAAAAGTGCTTTGCTCATAGCTTGCCATACAGGGGTTTGAGAAGGTCCTCATCAAAAGCAGGTTGTTGCAGCAGTCCTATATTTCACAGTTAATGAGTGTGTTCCTAAGAAGATTGTAAATATTTTCACCAGTTGAGGGGGTACTCTAGCTGATGTAACAACGATTGGAGTCCAGTCCAGGGCAAAACTTGCCTAGAATAACTATTTTTCGTGATCTCATTCCTTTTATCAGACATCTGTCTTTGGTCACACAAAAACGCCATATTTGTAGTTTTGGAAGAACCAGGTGAAGCCCGCGATGCAGCCTCATGAAATAGCTGAACTACTGTGCCAAAATTATAGCATTTCAATTGCCAAAAAAGATATTCAGTGGGGCTCACCTGCAAACCCAAGGCTACTTTATTGAGCCCTTGCCACACAAGGCCTTCACTTCATCCCACATATCAATCGCCACCATGACCCACCTCTTCATTTAAACTTGTAACCAGAGCTTATTGGTGAATCTCATCTGGCTGCCTTGTCCCACATAGAGCTTTTACAATTGTATGCCTGGAATTCACTACCCCCTCCCCACCCTCCCCCACTGGAGCTTTAATCATAAGCAATCTCCAGGCTGGTCCTAATGGCATTTTCTTGCTCTAACTAAATACTTCCCTTGTCAGTCGCAGAAAAGTTGACCAGGCTCCCCAACAACTTCACTCTTTTGTCTATACAAAGGGACCACCAACTTAAAATTGTCATAGTCCTTTAAGACACGAATTTATTTAGTTGTATTGTTATTTGGTTTGTTACACAAAACACCTCGGCCCTTTTGTTCGATGATTGCTTGCTCTTTTGGGTCGAGGCACAAAAGATTACTCTTATCAATCAATCAATCAATCAAAGAGATTTATAGAGCACGCTACTCACCGTGAGGGTCTCAAGGTGCTTTTGGGGGGGGAAGGTTGAAGGGGGGGTTGAAAATTGTTACTGATAACTAAGTACTGGTCTCTCTTCCCCATGCCTCTCCCCCATGCCCTGACGTGGTTTCTTAGACTCGTATTTGAAACCATATGAAATAGTCCAGCTTTGGCAAGTCTTCAGAAATTATATCAAACATGAAAACTCTATGGTTGCCAGGCACCATGGCGTGCGTCCTGCGTCCCATCTGCTGGGGTTGGCCAGGTTAGTGGCTTCTTTAGGTAGATGGTTCGATACCCCAAGTCCAATGATGGTATCTTAATAGAAATATGAAAACTCTGCGGGAGACAATTTGGGATTAAATGAACTAAAGTAATTTGGCGGGGCAAACTTTTATGTGTTCACTAATGGTCATTAATATATCAAAGGAAATAGAAGGGGGCGTTGTTCCACATATTTTTCTGAAACTATGGTAGAAATAGTGCTTTTATTCTAGAAAGTCTATATTTACCCACTAAAAATAATATTAGAGGGTAGAAAAAAGCAAATAGTTGCTTGACAGGGAGTTAGTAAACAATAGAATGTTCTGCTTGTATTGAAAACAGTGTGATGCTTTTGTCTTTCTGCTTGCATGACCACTGCACCCCTTTCCTGCAGAAAGCTAATTCACAACTAAAACAATGACTGGCAAAAGTCACATGTGTTGTGCAAACAAAGTCTTGAAACAGAGCAATTCAGTAAAGCCTACTTAATTAAGTCTCACGGAAATGATTCCCACTCATTGTTGTGTCTTGTTGAGTCACCTTTCCTATGAAATACAGACAAAGGTTCCTCCCCCACCCTCGCGATTTGTGCCGCCCTCTGTTTTGTTGCACTCTCAACAAACAGGATGCAGCTAATATGGAATAGAAAATCAAGGCACACCCTTCCGGCAGACGGCATTGATTCCAAAACAGGCCACGGCTACCAGAAAATCCCCAGGTATCAAACAGAATCCGCCACCAGTATTTAACGCCACGCTCGCACATTAGGATCCGGAGACCGCCAGAAAGCCCACACCCCCACCACCAGCAATACGCAGACCGACAATCTTACTTGTTGGAAGATTTTTTTTATTAACACAACCTTTAGTATTCTCCTAGCATAAAGTCATAAATCACTTTACTAAAACATTACATAAATATTTACAAAAACATGAGATACAAATCAGTGACAATAAATCTTTTTCTGCCAGGATCCCTTCCTGTCCTGAACCACCATTGGACCACACAAGTGAACCGTATCTCACCTGTCGTGGCCCCGCAAGCTCCAGCCTCCGCGCCACCAAAAGAAGAAGGCCGAGCCTTCTCGGGGGGCCCTTAAATATCCCCCCAACGGTATGTGGCAGTTGAAACCAGCTAGCGGCCAACGCAGCCGCTACGATTCACCCTAACCGACTTCCGCCCCCACGCCTCACGAGGCGTGAGGGCGGAAGTCCCTGGCCAGCCCCTCACACAACTAGTGCGTATGGGAGTGTCGGGCCTCGGCGGCCCATCCCCTAACGGGCCGCACTCCCCCATGTTGGGGGGGGGCTTTACCCGAAGTCAGTGACTATTTCTCTATGGCATCTTTCTGATCTTGAGGGGAGGGTTAGACTTTCATTTTGCCTTCCTCCAACTCTGACGCAAAAGTTTGCACCTTGAACTCTACTACAAAGCACTCTTGACACATTAGGTTACAGATGGAACTCTTTAATAAGCACTTTGACACAGAAGACTGCACCTTGGACCCTTTACTACAAAACACTCTGACACAATAGATTGCAGATTGGATCCCTTACTACAAAGCGCAATATAACAGTGATCTTGGCTGCAGCTCTATGCTCCAAATCATGGTTGAGAAGTGGGCTTGACTGCATACACCATTTTGACAGCCCCCACCTTGGTAACTCTACAAACTTTCAACCAGTCTAAAGGCAACCCAGCAGAAGTCTGTCAGACCAAATCCTAGCTGCTTGGAGTCAGGGAAGAGACTAGTCTTTAGTTTGCTACCACAGAAATGAGAAGCACCTTGCCTAAATTTAGCTCATTGTGTCATGGCACAGTCCACTACAAGTATTGTCCACCATATTTGTCCACTACCCTTTTCTCTCCACCCCAAAAACAAAATTTGTGGTCTAAAGCTAAAGAACAGTGAGATCCTCACTGACTCCGTTTCAGCCCTCAAACTTACAGTAATAATCAAGAGTTGGCAAAGCAAAGGCAAGGCAAAGACTTTAGCTGACAACCTTTTGTATTTGTCAGTGCTCGTATTGCTTTGTCATTTTTTTAAATTCTATTATTTCTTGAGCTGCTGGGCCCTCAACAGTATAAAATGAAAACATTTTCTGAAAACAAGTGTGTTTTGTCGTCTCAAAAAGCACACAAGCTATAGTAGTGCCTTGTTCTGAAGGAAACCACTTTGTGCAGGGATATGCCCCTTGTTAGAGTGCAGAATGCAGTCGCTCACAGTGAACTTAGCCAGTGGGTCAAGTGAGTCAAGTTGGGTGATGTATGCTACAGTGGGCAAAAGGACCAATGGATGAAGAGGGCTAGCAGAAAGCTCCTAAAAAGAAGCATGTTATACTATCATTCACCAATAGGTAGTTATAGTTAGAACCTAGTTTCCTTAGGAAAAGCATTTTTTGTTTTGTCAGTTACTTTGGTGCAGTTTGACAAATCTTCACAAAAGTTAGAATACTAGTTTGCACTGGAGTTCAGCTGTTGTCTTGAGAGTTTTGGGATGATTCATCAAGCGGGGACCAAGAAAAAGGGGGCAGTCCCAAAACACATCTTTCCTATGCAATTTCCTATAGTGATATTAGACACAACTACAGCCCAAACCGCTGGACGCAACTGCTCCAAATTCGGCAGAAAACTAGCTCTTGGCCCAGAAAGAGCTCTTTTTGATTGATTTGGTGTATATCCACTTAGTAGTTTTCGAGTAATTATGGAAAAAAGCTAAATTGTATATCTAGGGACATGTCTCCTCCATGGACCTGACAGATCCCATGCAGATATCTGGTTGGCTGCCAATTCTTCAACCAGGAAGTGTTGGCACCCATTTTGGGACTCAGCAGTCCTAAAAAAAAAGTTAAAAAAAGAGAAGGGTGCAGGGTAGGAATACTTTGACTCCCTAAGCCTGGCAGGAACCACAAATACCCCCCACCCCTGGCCAAAAAGCATTTTTTTTTTTATTCCCTTGAAAAGTAAAAACAAAAAGCAAGCACAGTCCCCAGTGCTTGCTTCTAGTTGAACCCCCTGGTGGGCAGGGTCCTGAGTGCATAAGTATTCATTTAATATGAGGAGGGTAATGCATGCAGCTCCCCTCCCCATAGCCGATATGGCCCCTGTAGTCCGCCACCTCGCCGGACCAGGTCAATGTGACATTATGAGGTGGGGGGCCACACAACCTTTTACAGCCCCAGGGACCATGACCTCCCTGGGGGCAGCCACAATTACAATAAGGGGAAGAGGGCCAGCAGCCCCACTCCAGGGCCATTTTTGGCCCAGGGGACCACTACCTCCCCAGGGAACGCCCTGCTATAAGAAAGGAGGGCCTATGCTCATTTCCCTATGTTCTGAGGTGCCCACCCTCTGGATATAGTAGTGTGCTGTCGCTTGACAGGAGCTATGACAGTTCCTGCCAAGCAACAGCAAACTGTAAGTCCGCTGCTAGCGGGCGGGAGCAGGAAAACTGCTCCTGCCTGCTGGGAGCGGACTTTACATCTGTTTTCTTGCCCGCTGTCAAGGGGGCAGGAAAACAGATGAAAGAATCACTCCCAGACATAAGGAGCAGCATTTTGTGCTGCTCCCACTGAAGGAGGGGAGCCAGAAGGGACTGCTGACTCCTCCAGGTATCCCCAAGACTGCAAACTGGGAGCCCTTGGTGGAGCCAGAGCACCCAGGAATAAGTACCCGGGCCCCATGGGATGGGGTCCCAGACCAAAACTGACCTGGGGATGGGGGTCACATCACCGCTATCCCCCTTTTAATAATTGACCAGGCCCCGGGGATAGGGTCTTCAGGGCCAAAATTGACCCAGAGAGGGGGGCTGTGTGGCTCCTCCTCCCCCTTTCAATACTTGGCTAGACCCAAGGGGATAGGGTCCCTGGGCCAAAATTGGCCTGTGATGGGGGTTCAGGGGACATTGCATGGTCCCCCTCCTCTTATAATAATTCGCAGGGCCCTGGGGATGGGGTCCCCGGGGCCAAAATCAGCCCAGGGAGCGGGTTGAGTTATAGTTACCTTAGGGCACAAGTTATAGTTTTCTAAGATAAGTATAACTATGACTGCTGAATTTCTATGGTTTTGAGCCTTTAAAATTTGAACCTAACTAGAGCGTCCCTGTAACCTTTGACATATTTGCAAGGAATTGACATAGGGCGGAAATGCACATATTTACAAGATACCGTGCATTTCTGTCCTTTCCCCCTGTGCTGGGGCACAATTTGCTGCCTAGCGCCAATGCAGGCACCCTTGCACCATGGTGGAAGGTTGTCTGCATTGTTGGCAGGATTATTTTTGTACACTAAGAAGCACCTTCCCGCACAAAAAAATCCCAAGATACATTTTTCTCTTTCTATGTGTGCTGCAGAACACGCAGATAGAGGAAACAACAAGGAGAAATAAAGGTCTTTCTCTGCGTTGCGCCTGCTCTTGGGAGGCGTGCAGTTTTGACACATTCCCGGGTTTACAGATCTTTGTAAATCTGGGATTTTGTCAAAACTCATGGGTGTTGCATGGGAAAACCGAGCGCAACATCCATGGAACGCCTCCCTGACGTAGTTTAAGGCAGTGCAGCGACTTGTGCTGCGTCGCCTTATATAGTTTCTACAAGGCCATGAAAAACCATGCAAAGTGGCTTTGTGTGGCCTCATAGATATGGGTTTGCACTCTGCGCCGCCAGCGTGTCATAAAAAGTGACGCACCTGTAGTGCAAGGGGGTTGAAAATATGCTCGAAAGAAGGGAAAAACTAAAAAGCGTCACAAAGGGATAAAGTAGAAAGCTGCAAGAGTGAGCTGAAGGGGCAGGGAGTGGCTTTATACGGATTGAAGAGGCCCGAGATGGCTTCAGGATTACGCCGCTTCAGTATTGTGTTCCCACATTTAATTGCAGCAGCCGCTTGTTTAAGAGGAGGGCTTTGGGCACCAGCATATTGTTATTTACAAATTTAGCACTGATAGATATATAGATTTAGATATATATCAGCACGCAAGTTTTGCTGAATGCCAAGATGCTTCCTAAACCAAGGGCGTGCAGCTTACGGTGGATTCAGCTTCTCTGCTCAAACATCCCTCCATCAAACATCCATTTGGAAGGAAGACCAAACACCGGGGTGAAAATATTCTCTTTTGTTTCGTTGCTACCGCTTGACACGTTTTGGCCGCCATGCAGTCTTATTCACAATAACGGGCCCCATTTTGAAATCACATTTTAAAGTGCAAACGTGTAACGTAGTGATAAAATGAAAAACATACTCTCGCAAGAGCGTGAGTCTTTCTTTCTCATTTGGTGTCTCCTTTACCACCACTAAATAATATTTTTCATTCTCTTCTTTCAATAACAAATGTTAGTATTATGGCAACACGTCACAGCGGTTTCAATCCTGCCCCAGTGGACGAATCTCATACCTAGTGTTCTATGACATACACCATTACATATATTTTGACTATTTGTGCAACTCTGAGCTCATAAGAATGATTCAACGTTCTTACAAGTTCCTTAAAAATGTCTCAATCCATAAAAATATTTAAATGTATATAAATGTCTATATATATCTTTTATTTCAGAAAAACGAAAAAATTAATTCGGTACATTAAATCAAAGAGGCAAAGCTACCTAGACAAGGAAGAGAACATGAAAAAGAAGCAACAGTACGAAATGGACTATGACTTGGAGCCTTTTGCTGGTTTGACTCCTGAATACATGGAAATGAGTGAGTGAGTTTTTAATTCGTTGGCAATAAGACATACTCAAAAAGGGAGGTTGAAGATCATGGTCTTTCTGGTAATGCGATGTACATGATTCGGAACCCATAGAGAAATGAATGTATGTGGGCACCAACATCATTAGAACCTATTGCCTTCCTCACTGGACAGGAGCATTTATCCACCTGCTGGTCACTGGTGTTGGCTTAATGGTAATTCCAAATGGAGAGCCTAGCTAGAGGTCTTCTAGCATGCCGTTAATTGACTAAATGTGTGCACTTTTTAGATAGTTGGAAACCGTCTTACAGAGATGGTGTGCTTTATTTCTGTAGTAAAATGGATTTAGAAAAAAAAATGTTTTGATGAATGTATCTCAAGCTACTGATGTACCTACAGCCTGCTGATTTGACAAGCCTTTGCAAAGCCAGAATAGGTCTTGTCTTTAAAAGGCTTTGCAATTGCGTACATTTCAACACAGAAGTACACATGGCTGGCAATCTTGGAATGAAAAGAGGAAAAGGGAGGGCAAAGAAATACATGCAATCCTATTGACAAAACCAAAGAAAATAAAGAAAAGAGATCCCCAAGTATGCTGTGGAAGGATACTAGTCATTCAGCGAGGGCACTGTTGGACCCAAATGCAAGTGGGCCTGGCGAACACAAGAGCATGAAGTAGAGCATCAAGAGCAGACATTTGAAATGGACAATAAAGCCATCCACTCATGAGCAAAGAGCTCACCCCAAGACCTCTTTAATGTTATGTATTGTAAACAATAGGTCCACATATGGCCAAGACCTCACCCATAGGTAGACCTTTAGTGAAGTGGTGGAAGGTATCCCAAAACTTAACAGCTAGCCAGAAAGTAGTGAGACAGACTTCAGCCTGATTCACAAATCGCATTTTGTTGTAGGTAAAGTACTACTGTTAGTACTGCGTAGATGTTACATAATGCAACTCACAAACCTATGAGTGGAAATCCCATCTCTCCTATCTTTTGGAGATGTTCGTTAATGTACTAGTTATTGTTAAATGTGGGATGGATTGGGGGAGTGGCTGGAATATGGGGAATAACTATTACTAAATGGGAAGGGTTAAGGGATGGCTAAGGAGGGGTTTAGGAAGGGAAAGGTACCCCTCCAAAAAGGAGTAGTCCTATTGCTATTCACAGACCACACATCTAAAGCTAGTACAGCCTAAAAGGGCACAAACAGTACTACAACAGTAGTAAATGTACTCCAGCTCAGAACTGCAGCACACCCAAAAGCACACACAAACAACCACTGACATTGCAACACCCTCCTGTTGAAAATAATGGCAGCAGGGACGTAATATAGAACCTATAGCAGACGATGTTAAAATACATTAATTTCTTTTGATTTTTTAAAATATATGCATTTAGTTTTAATGTTTAAAAGGTTATAGGTAAATAATAAAAATAGTTTATGATAAATTATTTTATATTTCAGCACACATTAATGTAACTTTAATTTAAAAATAAATTAATTCCATGCGTAGCATTTTGTAATCTTTAATACTTAGTGATATAAGTCTTTTCTTAATTTAGGTGGGATTTTTTAAATAAATCTTTAAAAAATATTTTAATGTAATATATTTACATTGAATATTTAATTCAAAATTAGGTTAGTAGCGCGGTAGCATTTATAAAAAATACTGTCTCATGTTTAAAATAATTATCTAAAATTAATTTAGTCATATTTTGCAAAAACATATGCTTACTATTTTTTTCAATGTTTAATGACTTTTTAAATGTTGTCTATACTTTACCATAGGGAGATCTCTCTGTCACTGTGGTGGAGAACTCTGCCTAAATGTGAAGAGTTACTACTAGTAACATTGGACTATTAACTTCATTTTTATTGATTTGAATGAAGAGATGTGGATGAGGATGGAGTAGCTATGATAATGGTTAATATGTTTGTATGCTAAATTTGTAAGTCAGATGGAAAATGAAGTGTGCTCAAACCATATCTGCCTCTTGCACTGCTAGCTCAGCAGTTTTGAGGTCTTTAGTAAGCATAAGGTCCAGTGTGTGCCCAGCCATGTGTGTATGGTCGCATACCACTTAGTTGAAACCCATGTCTTGCATATTGTTGAGGGGGTCGATATCAGGTTTCGCTTGAGGAAAGAAAGTCCTTCATAGTCGTGATTTTGTTTACTTTGATCTGCCGATGAAGGAAAATTGAAGCAATTCATCCAGGAAGATGGGGTTGTATTTGGGACAGCAGTAAATATCTGCTGTGATGAAAGAGTAGGTAGGGTCAATGGCGCAACAGGCCCCATCTCTTGCTTCCCTTCTCGATTCTTCAGTAGGAGTTTGTAGTCAGGAAGAAAAACATCATTGTTGAGAGAAGTGATATCTTTTTTTTCCAAACCCTATTTCAGTGATGCCAGCTACGTAGCATTTGGATTCTGATACGAATTGATGATGTCAAAGGTAGTATGGGAATAGTAAGATTACCATATATTCATTAATCCAGGTTTAAGGTACAAGGTGGATGCTTTAGATGGGAAGGGTCACATATTTTATACAGGGTGGCTGTGGGGAGTTCAATAATAGGGGTTCTGATTAGGGGCGAAGAAGCATGATGGATAATATGTGGAAGCGTGCCTGAGGTCGCAGTGCACAGCACTAGGAAGTTGGTGGGTGGAGATTTGACCTCAAAGGAGTGAGTAATGCTAAGGGGTCGACCAGTTGTGATAGTCCATGATGATGCTGTAGCCAAAAGTGATGCCTGGTTTGGTAAATGGCAGAGGAATTGATCTGTTGGCCGGAGCATAGCTGGGGGTAGGTCCATCCATATTCCATTCTAAGTTTTTAAGACTGGAAGGGCTCTTCAAAGGCCAACAGTCTCCTGTTGGTTTGTATAATTATGGTGACTGACATTCAAAGAATCAAGGCAAAAGTGCAATACAAGAATCTGTGATATTTAGAAGGATGTGCCTACAACTAAGAAGTCACAATATAAGAATGGCGGGTGGGGGAGGGAAGCAGAAATTATTTTTTATGAAGTGGAAATGGATGCATTGAACAGTTCATTGCAGATTTAGTGGGGATGTAAACAGTAAATGTATTCATAAACAGCATAATGAAAGCACAGAGGAACAGAAGCAGAGTGTAAACAAGGTGCCAGCTGCTGATTATGTGTTTGGCCTCTGTTGTTGCTGCTGTGAAAGACCTGCCACCACTCTGAGCCTTGCTGGGAATTTTAAGGAATCTGTTAGCATTGCCAAATGACACAGAACAGCTGGGTTCATAAGGTGTACATTTTGAGGTTAGAAGGAAAGGGCGATTGATCTAGAAAACCTGTTAGACAAAGTATAATGTCATGAATTGTATTATTTTGGCCACCAGGAGGCGCCAGAGGGACCACAGCCCAAGATGGAGTCTTGTTTTCGGTGTTCTGAGTCATGAAAGTTTGAGGGATGACTTTTGTATCACAAGTAATCTGTAATTGTCTGACTGCGGAGTTGCTAAGACCCTTTATCTCAAATAAAATTGTCTTTATACCTTATGCTATGCCCTCTTGTTTCAGTTATCCAGTTTGGGTTTGTGACGCTGTTTGTGGCCTCTTTCCCGCTTGCCCCGTTGTTTGCACTTTTGAACAACATCATTGAAATCCGCCTGGATGCAAAGAAATTCATCACAGAACTGAAGAGGCCAGTTGCAGTCCGAGCAAAAGATATTGGTGAGTAGGAAGTCACTGCAGTGATGTAAACAGGTAGTGGCATGTGAAAAACCTATTGCTGTGAGCTCTGACCCTTTCCTATGATTTGGAGGACCAGACTGGAAGTAGAATTTCAGAGCCTCTAAGATGAAATGCTTTGTAATAACTAAAATATTTAGGGCCATATGTACGAACACATTTTCCCATAGACACAGAATGGGCAAAACTGCTTGCTACATCTGGCCCTTAATTCTTCCAGTGAATGGCAGTTTTTTTAATACACTGTGTTCAAAATATGTGTGAGATGGCTACAATACTAGGATTCACCCTGTAAAAGGAAGAAGATGGTACAGTGCTTAATTTGTGCAGGCGGGTGCAGATGGTAGTCATGAGCACTCATTTTTGGAGAGCTGGACATACATTATGTCCCAAAGCAAGAGAGTAAGAGGCATAAAAGGAAGAAAGGAAGATGAGGAGAAGTATAGGAAAACAGGAGAAAACTGTGAAAAAAGGAGAACGCATGTATGAAAAAGAATCTGCAAGAGTTAGGTAAAGAGACAGGAAGTATAGGGTGGTGGAAAAAGAATCAAGAGGATGAAACAACATTCAACAGCCTTGGTATCTTGCAACCCCGGCGTTCATCAACACTGGCAGTGGACTCCTAAGAAAAACTTTGGGATTCTGAACTCATATTTTTCAAGGTAAGTACTGAGATTGTGTGTGTGTGGCCTCCACCTCACCCCACTATGGGATGGAGTGCCCAGGAGGGAGTGCTTTTGTTACTGTTTCAATATAGTCACAATTCAGAGTAGAGTGAAGTGGCAGTGCCCTCATATAGCTCCCTGTGCCAGAGAATAGCTGATATCTCGATTGGGCTCTAACACGGGGTACTATAAGGCCTAAGTTGGGTCTCCTATCACTGCCAGCTAAGGCCAGCTTTCTGACTATTTTTCGTACATCAGGGCAGATTTTTTAAGGCATGGGCAAAATTGGAAATTGCCCAGGTGCCCACCTTCCAAGGAGCCGCGTAGGAAACTGGACTTTCCATATTTGACCTCTCTGATCTATTTCTCTATCTAAACCTCTCTCCCTCTCAGCTTCCTAATACTGCTGTCGGTTTCTCTTAAAACTATTGTCATCTTAATGTTTTTTGGCATCCCAGAGAAGACATATTTCAACTGTTTTTGAAAGACCTTGCTAAACTTTAAAATATAATTTAGTATTGTTTGGCAATATGTGGACTTGAAATAGGTTATAAAATTCTAATTTGTCTCATATATGGACCCCCAAAATATGTTTTCACAGGAGTCACCAGAATCCTTATGATAGCGGTGACATCCACCTCTTCACAAGTCACACTTTGTCAAGTTCACATTCTCCAGATGTGGACATTGAATCTCCAATGTTGACCCTGTCGTTTCCATTGAGGTGCTACCCGATTCTGTTGAATACTACTGTATTGCAGACTTTTCGAGTGGGATGGATACTGCTCTCCAAACCTGCATCTACTGAATGCATCCACTCATGAAGTAGTGAAATAGAGGTCCCCAGCTTTAATTTCGTATGAGTCCAGTGGTCACATGCACCTCTCCAGGTTGTTTTTAGTCTACAAATTACATCAATTGAGGAAACACCCCTGCAGAAAAGTCACCATCTGCTTTGACAATGAGTCTTACTGAACAAATGAAAGGAACCTCTGAAGCTAGATTGAGATATAACACAGAACTTGATAATTTGGCATCAGTCCTGAGCACACTTTCATATGCCTGCCATTGTGTGTCTCTGATCTATCCACTTTTAACAGACAATTCCTTCAAAATTAGGAAAAATAAGTAAGGAGATTCCATTAATTGAAAAGCAAATCAAAGGTAAACTTAATTTTCTTTCCATTCCTCCTTACATGGTGTGAGGCATATTTGCATGGACCACTTTCGAGGAGCTGTTTCTCTCAGTCTCTCAGTCCTTGGATCATGAGTCAGACCTACATCTTGCTTACTTTGATCATACTGGTCTGTGATGTTCCTTGAAAAAAATATCTTGGTCTCCTCTGCTCTACAGTCATTATGACTTGTTCAGAATGCACCCCCATCTCATGGTTCTCGCTCCTAATGCACCAATGATCGACTGCACTCTCCATTTTAAAAAAACAACAACAAAAAAACAAAGCCTGTCTAGAAAGCTCAGTACAACGATTGGCCCATCACAAGCATTTCTTATTGCAAAAAGTCTTGCTATCGCACTTCTGGGATAGTGAATTGGCCTAGCAGTTCTTATCCTTGACTGGCGTACTCCTTGGTAACTAGCATAACTTGAGCAGTCACCACACCGCCTTGCCTCTGATACGATTGACATGCGTGGTTACGCAAGGTTGCATCCTTTCTTACGTTACCATGGAGCGTACTCATTACTTTTCTACTCCACTTCAGAAAGGAGCTAATAAGCATCTCTTTAAGGAGCATCTCATCTATCCACTATTCTTAAGGAACCTCCTGATTTCCCTTCTCTTGATATGGTCATATCTTGAATCATTCCACTCAACCTTGAACATTTAGGTTTGCTCTACAAAAATTCTAGTACTTCCACAAGTATAGAAAACTGTGGGTGGTCTTATAGTATCGTGAGTCATTTCCATTCCTTGATATCCCAATAATATCCAACATTATATTAAGTTGGTAATGAAGGATGAGATTATCCAGGAAATATGGTTGTCTGTGATAGGAAATTGGATGTTAGCTCTTAGTGCCTTTCCTGTCGCATCAGTAGCACGATCAGTTGCCTAGTTATGAATTTCCCTTTTATATGTAGATGGAAGTACTCACACACGGGTTTCTGAATCTCAATTTCTGTAGATTTCGAATTGCTAGAGGGTTGCCATGGGAAGAGCAGGCCAGCAGAAACAGTACAACAATTTTCAAGTTTCACCTCAAGGAAGTGGCAACCAATCGGTACTCTTGGCTACTATGATGTTGTCACACTCCAGAATGAGTGTGATATCAAAGTAGCTGAGAGTACTCATTTGACTCATTATCAGCTTTTATTGATCACATACAAATAGTTCCTTACATCCCATACCAATATTGAGACTGCACTGTTACTGGGAATTCCAAAATATGGTTATGACCTCTATTTCACAATCCACCTAGGGGTGGAAAATCTGATCCTTTTACCAAGTACTGATCCCCTTACATTGGTTGCAATAGGAGACTAGACTCAGTTTGGCATAGTTAATTCTGCCTAATATCCCTTTATTTTATAGAAATCAACTTACTGTGTCTCAAAATGGCTCCGAGCGGGGCTGTGCCAAGAGATGCCAACAAGATCCATGCTTAGTCTGATGTTCCGAAAGCTTGGAAGTCTCAAGCATCAAAACAGGCATTTTCATTTGCCACAGATTCAAGAATACCTTACCAAGGAGAATCCATCTGCCTTTCTGATAGTATTTGCAGAGATTTAAAAACATACGTCTTCCTCAGATAGGATAAGTAGGTCGTGATTAGCAGAATATTCGTATAGTTTGTTGAGATAAATCTACTGAGCGGGACTACTGTCTAGAGATGCTGTTCGTTACAGTGAACAGATGTCTATTACTTCAACATCTTTTAGAATATGCTACTAATCTCATGCCTTATAGTATGTTTTAGTACTAGCTGTTAACATTTTGTGATGTAACGCTTTCCCCAATTTAAATTGTATTTATTAGATTTGAATTTAAATGTAATGGATTTCATATTTTGTTGTGTACTTCAAGTGCTCCATATAGCAATTGAGGCTACTGCAGCGCTATGTCAGCTGCTCAGAAGGAAATAAATGCAATGGACAAGAGTACCAAAAATGCTGAGATAACAAAGCAAGCAGCAAAAGATAGTGAATTTTGAATATATAAAGTAGTACTCGTTTACGTACTCGTAGGTGCCTTTGTGACTGAACTCAAAGCACCAAAAATGGAAATAAAATGGGAATATTCCGGGAATTTTAATGTGCAATCAACATGGAAAAAAGGCAGTGTAGTCTTTGCACTTTAACTACTAGGGACTTGGGGCCAGATGTAGCACGCAGTTTGCACGTCGCAAACAGCGAATTTCACTGTTTACGACGTGCAAACTGCACTTGGCAATGCACAAAACCCCTTTTGCGATTCGGTAACCTGGTTATCGAATCGCAAAACGGGTTTGCGAGTCGCAGTTAGGAAGGGGAGTCCCCTTCCTAATTGCGAGTCGCAGTGCAATGCCAGATTGCTTTGTGACCGCGAACCCCGTCGCAAAGTAATTGCAGTTTGCACCCATTTCAAATGGGTGCTAACCCATTCGCAAAATAGAAGGGGTCCCCAGGGGCCCCCTTCCCCTTTGTGAATGGCATTAAAAACATTTTTCCAGAGCAAGCATTGTTCCTATGGACCACTGCCTGCTCTGAAAAAATGAAACAAAAACGTTTCATTTTTTATTTTTGTAATGCATCTCAGGACTGCATTACAAAAAAAAAAAAATGCTTTATTTAAAAGTAGTCACAGACATGGTGGTCTGCTGTCTCCAGCAGGCCACCATCCCTGTGAGTGCCGCAAGTCTCAATGTGGTCGCAAATACGAAATTTCCTAGCTATCGTGAAGGAAAGTTTCAATTCTATTAAGGACACGGAGGCGAGGATTATGCAGATCTTTCTTCACTTTTAATTAAACAGCAAGTTCAAAGTAAAACAAAACATGAACAAAAAAACTACAAGTTCCATGAGCCCGCCGCCATGGTAACGAGTATCCAATGATGTGCGCTCCTTCACGTTGGTATAAGTATCCCGAAATGCGTCACACTTCCTCGACTTCACTGCGGAAGGAATCCTGGTAGAGTCAATTGGTCGTAGTCTCGGAACCTACCAAAAAAGGTATAATTAGATGCAAATCCGATAAAACACAGATACATACTGACTGCAATAAAGTCATGAACCTTAAAATACCTCTAAATAGAATGTGATCACATCTGAATCAAGTACAACATGATGTATTTAGAACATGATCAGAATGACAATAAATAAATGTACAAACTCAAGTATACTACCTTGTTACGTAGGTAGATGTAATCGGGAGGGGACATACCAGCGTAAAGTATGTTGGTGGGATAATCCTCGCCTCCGTGTCCTTAATAGAATTGAAACTTTCCTTCACGATAGCTAGGAAATTTCGTATTCTATCACAGGACCGGAGGCGAGGATTATGCAAGTTTAAAGCTTACTCACCACAAGTGCGGCTGCTTCATGAATTGGTTTAAAGTAAAACTTTTTAAAAGTAGACTCTGAAGACCAATCAGCAGCATGCATGATGTCCTCCAATCTGCCCCCCACCTGTATGGCTTTGGAAGCCATAGCTCCCCGAGTAGAATGGGCGCCAAAAACCCGAACATCTATTCCTGCCTCAGAGAGAATCCATCGAATCCATCTGGCAATGGAAGGGGAAGAAACCGCCTTAAACGGTTTCCTTATGGAAATCAATAACTGCTCGACTCCTGGAGGTCTACAAGAACTGGTTACTTCCTCATAGACTTTGAGACAACGAACCACACATAGCTTCGGGGAATCAGGAAAAGCGGGATAGGATACCGACCTGGTATTAGACTTTGTCCTCCTTGCAATAGTAAACGTGACTCCCTCTGGAGTAAAGATACGAGCGGAAATATCCAATGCTCTGACATCGGACACTCGCTTACAGGAAATGAGGCAGAGAAGCATGGCCAATTTGGCTGACAATTCCTTTAGTGACAAATATTGGTTGTCCCGCCAAGAGGACAAGAGAGTAAGAACTAAGTTCACGTCCCAGAGTTCCGAATATCTGGGTTGCGGAGGTCTGGAGAGTCTAATACCCTTAAGAAGTTTACAAATCCAGGGATGCTCCCCGATCGGGAGATTGTTAAGGGGCGGGTGGCCCGCCGAGATGGCCGAACGAAAAGAATTGATAGTGCGATACGCTAAGCCAGATTCCCCTAATTCTGCAAGGAAATTGATGATGTCGGTAATACTGGCCCCCATGGGATCGCAGTGTTTGCCCACACACCAGCGAGACCATCTGTTCCATGCAGATCTATATCGTTTGCATGTACCCGGGGCCCAGGCCTGTGCGATGAAGTTATTAGCCTCCTGCGAAAGTCGGTTGTCTTGCCAACGATGCCGGAAATTTTCCAAGCTATGAGGGAAAGATGACCTTGAAGGACCAGAGGGTGATAGGAACCCAACGGATCCAGGAGTATTGAGGGAAAATGCGGGAGGCGAAGAGGACACTCGCACGAGAGTTCCAACAGGGTCGGGAACCACGGCTGTGACCTCCACCAGGGGGTTATCAGAACCACCGTCGCCTCTTGGCGGCGAACCTGAGCCGCAACCCGCGGAATGAGGAGAAATGGGGGAAAAGCATAACCCTGAAGGGTACCCCAATGCTGGAGAAACGCATCTACTGCCGCCGCTCCCGGATCCGGTCGCCAGCTGAAGTATAGGGGAAGTTGAGCATTCCAACGAGACGCAAAGAGATCCACTGAACAGGGACCCCAGCGATCCATGATCGGCTGAAAAATCGAGCGATGTAGTCGCCAATCGCTGGGATCCTGGAGAAACCGAGAATTCCAGTCTGCCCCTACATTCTGGACTCCCGGAAGATATTCTGCTGTGACTGAGATTTGGTGTTGAAGGCAAAAATGCCAAAGATTCTTCGCCAGTTCCGCTAGGGCTCTTGATCTTGTTCCCCCTAAGCGATTTATGTATTGTACCGCCGATACGTTGTCCATCCGTAGTAGAACAACACATGAGACTTTGTCTCTCGTGAGAGATTTGATCGCAAAAGATCCCGCCAGGAGTTCCAGGCAGTTGATATGCATGGTTAGTTCCTGCGGGGTCCAGCGTCCCCCGAACGATATGTCTCCGCAACGAGCCCCCCATCCCTGGCGACTGGCGTCTGATTCGATCACCAGATCCGGGGCTGCACCAAAAATGGCCCTGCCATTCCATGCCTCCATGTGGTCCAGCCACCAAAACAACTCCGTCCTTGCCTCTGGAGACAGGGAGATCAACTCGGAGTACGTGACCCCTCGGCGAAGGTGAAACGCTTTCAAGCGTTGCAGGGCTCTGTAGTGTAGGGGACCCGGAAAAATGGCCTGAATCGAGGAGGAAAGCAGGCCGATCACCCTGGCTAATTGACGTAGCGAAATGTGGTCTCGTCGAAGGACTTTCCTCAGTTCCTTCTTTATCTTGGAGATCTTCGGCGTCGGGAGACTGAGAGACGCCGATCGGGAATCCACTAGAAACCCTAGAAAGACTAACGATTGAGTCGGAGTAAGTTGCGACTTCTGTTGGTTGATCACGAAACCAAGGTCCTGGAAAAGCGCAATAGTTGTGTTCAGATTGAACATCAACTGAGACTTGGACTGGTCCATCAAAAGGAGGTCGTCCAGATAAATTATGAGGCGTATGCCTAGCAATCTCAGTTTTCCCACTATTGGTTTGAGAAGTTTTGTGAAGCACCAAGGTGCCGATGACAGGCCGAAGGGGAGTGTGGTGAATTCGAACATCTGGCCGTTCCATATGAATTGCAGGAATCTGCGATGGGGCGGAAAAATGGGGACTGTGAGGTATGCGTCTTTGAGATCCAGACGAACCATCCAGTCTCCCTGTAAGAGGAGGTCGCGGAGCATGTGAATACCCTCCATCTTGAAATGTCTGTAAACCACCCATTCGTTGAATGCCCGAAGGTTGATAACGGGGCGAAACCCCTTGTCCTTCTTCTCCACCAAAAAGATGTTGCTCACGAAACCTGTGGGGTGAAAGGAAGTGAAGGAAATGGCTCCCTTGTGGAGAAGGGCCTGAACCTCTAATTCTATGAGCTCTGAGTTTTCTGCCGAAAATACGATGGGCGGAGGCAGTCTCTCCTGAAGTGGGGTACCCCAGAATTCTATCTGAAAACCTGAGACAGTTTGGAGAACCCATGCGTCGGAGGTAATGCGCCTCCAATTGTCCTTGAAAAACCTCAATCTCCCTCCAAAATTTTTTGGGGAAAAAGGGATAAGCCTCACCAGAGGGACCTCCAGGGGCGTTAGATGCTCCTCGCGTGTTTCTGGACCCTCTGCCTCTTCCCCTGCCTCTGTTGGGGAAGAAAATTCCTTGTCTGCCGTCCCTCCAACCGTTGTTCCGGAAGGAACTGGGGCCTCGCTGGAAAGGACGGCCGGAAGAGCGACCCCTGCCTCGCCCGGCCCCGCCAAAAACCTTGTTGGGGAAAATCTTTTTAATGGAAGATTGCGCTTTATCCAAAGCCGAAAACGTAGCCACAAACTTCCCCAATTCTTTGACAAAAGGGTCGCCAAATAAATTGCCTTGGGCAACAGCCCCTGCCTCCGAGTTAGATAGTTCCCCCAATTTGGGGTCGATTTTGATTAATAAAGACCTGCGTCTTTCTGCAGAGATGGCACAGTTCGCGTTGCCCAGGAGACAAACAGCTCTCTGAGCCCATCCTGCGATGATGTCCGTCTGTAGGGGAGTGTTTGCTTGCCTGGCACGCTCCGCCAATTGAACAATCTGTGTGAGGGGACCAAGGACATCAAGAAGTTTATCTTGACATGCTCGCCAGGAGCGGTCAATCCCTTTTTTGGGATCCTTGGTATACTTTGCAAAAAACGTACACATTTTAGGGTCAATATCAGGTGTACAAGCGACCTTATCCGATAAAGACGGGCGTGGGCACTCCGCCCGTAGCCGGGCCCGCACCTCCTTGTCCAGAGGTTGCCTAATTTTGCTGGCGACATACTCAGCCACCTTGTGGTCTGGGCGCCACTCCGAGGAACGTGGATGGTAGATACCCTCCGGTTCAAACATATCAGAGTCAGAATCAGCGCGATCCGAAGGATCTGGTAAGGTAGCCCCAGGGCGCCAAGGGCGACCTGAGTCGTCATCCAAAGATGATGAGTCCTCATCTGAACCTCCCATGAAGCCTTTGGGGGATTCCAAATCAGGGTTCCATAGGTGGTGAAGCTTGTCACCCATTACCCCGGGCAAACAGCCCTCCCGGGAGGGTAAGCACGTATGCGCGCGCGCACTCTTGGGATGGGAAAAAAACTCGCCCTCCTCCAGGTGCCCCGCGTCGCGCTTGCGCAGTTTCCTGGGAGCCGAAAGGGTAGAGGAATCACCCTCCGCTCCCGTCACACCAAACATGCCCGTACCTCTGGACACCTGTTCAGTAAGTTTAGCTACACTATCCCTAAGAGGGGCTAAAGCGTGGGAAATAGCCTGTGAAAACAAAGTGTCCACCCCGGGGGGGAGGGTACGGCGAGAGGAACCCTCACCTGGGGACATGTTGGGAAAAGGCTCATTTTCTTGAGAGGAGTGCATAATGAGGACTGGACAGAGTGCACACCCAACAAAAAATATGATATATAGGGTAAAATCCCTACCCACTCTGTCACTGTAAGTGCAAGAAAAAAAAAAATAATATCTTCCCTAATGGGGTAAACCTTACCCAAATGGGTGTCACAGGTAGGGACAAAACTGTACCGAAGGTACAAACGTGTAATTGAGGGCCAAAAAACCCTTAATTTGGAAAAAAGAAAAACAAACGCGAGGCGCGAGCGCCGAGCGCTGAGAGCTACATGCTCTCCGAAAGAAAAACAGCGTGCGCGCGCCCTCTAGTGGGCCCGACGTGTATTTAAACACGCCGGAGGGAAGAAAACGAAAGAAACGCTCGAGCGGAACGTTCGTTCCGGCGAACGAAAGACAGAAAATGCAATTTAGCAGAGACGCGCCAAAGCAAACAGAAACCCCCGAACCGGAGGCAGAAAGGCACTTATCTGGCTCACAGCAGTGAAGAAAGAGGAAGTGTGACGCATTTCGGGATACTTATACCAACGTGAAGGAGCGCACATCATTGGATACTCGTTACCATGGCGGCGGGCTCATGGAACTTGTAGTTTTTTTGTTCATGTTTTGTTTTACTTTGAACTTGCTGTTTAATTAAAAGTGAAGAAAGATCTGCATAATCCTCGCCTCCGGTCCTGTGATAGAATTGCGACCCACCTCATTAATATTAATGAGGTGGGCCTTTGCGACCCCTTTGCGAGTCGCAGATGGTGTCAGGGACACCATCCTACATTCTGAATTGCGACTCGCAAATTGCGAGTCGCTCTGACTCGCAATTTGCGGGTCGCAATTCAGAATCTACTTACATCTGGCCCTTGGCCCTTTCGAAGCCTAAAAGCATGTACAGGAGTATTGTTACCCGTACAAATAAATGCTTTGTGACTCGTCCCCTACGTTGTTTGTAAGGGACAGGATGGCTTGTTGAAGTCTTCAGGAAGTGTCCCCCAGTTGCCTGGGGCTGGTGCCAGGGAGATTAGGCACTGGGAGGGCTGCATTTCTCGAACTTCTCTTAGAGGTTAAGCCTGCCTCTTAAATGAGATTACTCCTTCAGTGTCAGTAATGAAAGAATGTCTGTAGCTGAACAGACAGATGAATAAATATACTTGAGGGGCCCAGTGAATGCAGTTCTTAACATTAATTCTTTCTGGTAAATCTTTGGCTTGGAAACATTTGTTCGTTCTGAAAGATCTGATGAGTGGAAAAGGTGTTGATGGAGTGCACACGCAAACAGCCCTTCCCAGGAAGCTGTCAGCTCAAAGGGATATATTCAGTCCTTGTTGGACACTCTTCGCTTACCTTCTCTCAGTTGTAAAATCAGTTTTTACCTTGTGAGGTAAAGGCCAGGTTCAGCCTTAAAACCCTAGGGCATAAGTTGAACCGTTTTCCTAATTTGTTTCTAGAGGGATGAACTGGTCGAATGGTTCCACTTCTCAAAAATGCACCCTTGGAGCATTTGTGGATTTTGGGGCAGGGATACTGGGTTCCTGACTCTGATACACCGGCTCTGTCTAGATCGCGCGCGCAAGCGCTCTGACGTGTTGTAGTCTCTGTGGGCTATTAACCACGCCCACTGCATACCCATCACTATCACTCGTTCATTGGCTTGCCTTTCAAAAATCCTTTGTTATCATTGGTAAATGCTTTGCGTTTGTCCCTGCTTGGGGCACTTTTGTTACCGCCTTGGCTATCGACCCTGTTACATGGATAATTTCACATTTGCCAATATGTTTGACTGCGAGAGAACTTCTTTTTCCTTTTGCGTCTCTCCTTCGCTCTCATGGAGGCCATGGCACTTTGGATCGTCTGCTTATGTCAACTGTTTTACTTTTCATTTTCAATTTATATGGCAAGAAAAGTCCAATTAGGAACTTACAACACTAATAGCTCAAACGTGAGACCCATTGCATTGCAAATGTTTGTTTCTTATAGCTTTCTCCTTTTTTGAGGAGAAAAACACAGAAAATGTTCCTTTACCTCTTTGCAGGCGGCAGGTCTCAGAAAACGAGCAAGTAAGGTTCAGGGAAGGGGTTGGATGGGCAGATTGTCAGGGCAGGCTTGTGCCTGTTTGGGGGGAGCATTGTCTGCACCCCTTGTACTGTACAGGTGGGGCCTGGCTGTGCTGCCCGTTCTGGTGTCTCCTGGCCTGGAATTATCAGGTCCGTAGCTCATAACTCATGTCCAAAAACGCTTGTCATCCAGAGTCATCACTCTGGACGAAATTCCAGTTTGTTTTGTGGACCATAGTAATTTTTTAGCCTTTTAACAGGCCACCGTGAGGGAGCCTGTGCTATGAAACCAGAGAGGCAAATCTTCTGAAACATATCAGTTGTTGCCATCATATACCAGAGACTCCTACCAAATACAGCACAAGTACGCACATATGCTCATGTACACACATACTCTCCAGACACATACATACATACATTTTGAAGCACCTCACCAGGTAGTCTAGTTGTTATAATATATGTACCTTCTCTTACCTCTCCTGGCCGTGTACTTGTGCACATTATTGATTATTGCCTGCCACTACTTATGTGTGTGAAATCAGCCCAGCAGGTGTGGGACAGGGACCATCTTATATCATGGCCATATAGGGCTGCCTATGGCATGAGCTCAGGAAGTGAATAATTATCCTCAGAGGTCATGCAGCATCAATACCAGCTCAATGTGTGTTTTGTGGCAAAATGTGCATAGCGGTTTTTAGTAAATTATGATAGAATATTTATTTCAATAAATATGAGGAAATACAGAGATCAGCAGCAGCTAATTATTCCCCCCCCCGCGTTTCAAGGGGGTAACATATATTTCCTGAGGAAAAATGATAGATTGTATGCAGCAAGTAACCTCTTTCCTGGGCCATGATCATTTTTGGTAACAATTTCATTTTCTTTTTTAGGCATTTGGTACAATATCTTACGAGGAATTGGAAAGCTGGCCGTCATTATAAATGTAAGAGTTGTCTGAGTAATTTTCGAAATAGCAATTTTTAGACTTTTCTAAACGGTTATATGGTGAAAGATGTGGGTGAATATGTAATTCAGTATGTGAATGAATGCAGATTTTGTATTGTTTTGGTGGTACTGTAAGTATGTTAGTGTGGAGACATTTTGTCGTATTAGTAAAACTATATTAAAAGATTAGCTACAATAAATATGTTGATTTTTTTGATTTTATGACTAGCAATGCCTACCTTAAATCAACTTTTCACAAGAAATAACCAGATAAAAAAAAACTGGACCTGTGTCTTTTGCAAGTTCATTTACTACTTGCCCCGGCCACAGGATCTGCTATATAACAGAATGTTTTCATTAATGTGCACAATGTAGTGAACTGGTAATCCAGTTTAGTGTGTTCCGTGCCTTATGCTAAAATCTGTGTCCAGCCTATAAATCACAGGTCTGAATCCTTGTGACTCCAAAGATCCTTCCATCCTATCAAGGGAGGGGTCAGTTTGGGAATGACCTGAAAGTTATAAGGTAGGGTAACGAAAATAATAACATTCCAAAATATGACTAGTGCTGCTGGCAATCCAGTTGATGAGAAGAAATTTATCAATTTACAGTCTCTCTAAATTATGTTCACAAATATTATCCACAAAACACATCTTTTCCTGCTTCCTTTCCTGGTCCAGAAACATGTTGACAATAACTTTAGGGAATCCATCACACTTTTAATGACTCCCAAAGTTCTGTGTTCTCAGTGGGACCCAATGTCACCTGAAGGATTATGGCTCTACGCCCAGGAGGCCAGAAACATGTGTATTCTCTCTTCAAATAATTTCCTTTTACTTTGTATGATAGATTCTTTATGCATAGGCACACAGCTTCAAGACATAGGCCATGCTGAAGTATTTCTTTTGTGAAGTGAAACAAAACTATAGGATGTGTCAATGTTGTTTTTAGAACAGCACGGGAAACTGTACAGTGTCTAGCAGCTATGTTTAGAAGTCATTTATCTCAAAGGAACTTGACTTTCTTTTTAATTTTAGCTAGCAAACAGCTGGATTAATAGTGAAAAATTACGCAGACTAAAAGGCCTATCATCCCACATTCTTATAAACTACTAGTTTCTGCAACTGGTCTAGACCTGGAGATTGAGCCAAAAATGTCAGTCTGTATGTCTTGTGCAAAGAATGTACAAATTTGTAGTTGAATTTTTGATTATCTGCTTTGTAATTTATAAAAAATAAGAACCATTGTGCCTTTTTAGCCAGAGTAAATTCATGTAGTTGCTGCTATCTGGGGCAGAAGAACAAATCTGTAACGACAAGTAAATGCTCGAAAATATATTGTTCCGCTGTCATCAATAACACCAAAATGATGCAGTTTTTTTGTTCACCGACCAATGCACGAATCTTGACCCATTTTTATTAACAAAATGGGACCGTCGACTCAGTAGCAATGAGTCTGAAATAAGCTGAAACGCGTCCACTAAAACAGCCAACCACATATATTGTGCATGCTCACTCACACCAGCATCCTACACCTACCTAGATAAGTGTGGTTATGCACCATATAGTACAAAGTCCAAGAAGATCAGGAAACTGGGTATTTTACCATTCAACCGAAGTGGTCCAAGTGGAGGATCAAGGAAGCTTCACTCCCACTGAGATGCACCTCTCAAAGAGACAACCACAAAAACACTTCAACCATTGCACATTAGGTCTGGTGGGTGACAAGCCCCATCTCAGAACACATGCGAAGGGGCATGGAGCACAACAGCAGATGCAACACAGTGGAGTCCATTGTCACCACTTTTGGAAATTGTATGTGGGCAAACCCAACCGCTGACTCCTCCAAAAATTCTAAGGGGTTGTCATGGAGGACATCTGCATGGCTGGGGAGGAGCATGATTTTTCTGTAACTATTGGAGGTCTTTCTGTAGAAGGTGGTATCCTCTCTGTGCTTTGTCTACATTGGAATAACCAGGTTTCTCGTTTGCTTTTTGTGGGAAGTTTAAATGGTTAGGAAAGGATTGTTGGTTTCCTGTGAGCTTGTGTGGAGCTGTACTGTGGCTGTCAATTAAGGTTGCGCAACGAGAGACTCAGTTGTGCTGTTTTTTGTATCAATCCTCCATTTTAAGCCTGTTAACCACTCTTCATGGTAGAACAACATGGTGGCCTGGCAGGACGGTTTGGGCTGACCCATTCTGTCATGCTCAGTTGCAAGGGGGGAGCATCAGTCGATACCATGTGTTTACTCTGCTGGCATTACAACTTCCTGCCGAAATTACTACCTCCTAACTACAAATCAATCCCTTTATCTATGAATTGTATGAAGCACTGCACAGCAATATTTACCAATTCGTTTTTTTTTATGTCACAGGTATCAAAAGTATTTGTTTACACATAGCCACAATTTTATGAGCATGCATTGGCATGGCCGAATTCCCAATTTCCGGACATCTCATGACTAGCATGAGATGTATAGCAATGGTGACATTGTACTGCGGAGACGTTTAGTGACATATTTTAAGATTGTGCTGTAAACTATAAGAGCAGTGAAGACTGTTCCAGAACACGAATTCGACATTTCTCAAAAGGTCAGTGCTTGTAAAGCCCAGTATGGGGGAAGGGCAGTGTTTGCAAGCCTCTTTTTCACATTTGCCTGACTCGGCCCAAGCCCTGCCTGCCACCGATCTGTCAAGAATTTCACCCTCTCTATATAGGCCTGTGCACGTCACACCCACGGAGGGGGTCAACTGTTAGCATATGTATTACTCTGGGCTCAGTTTACCCTACTATCCAGTGCTTCATTTGTGCTTGTTGTTTCCGGTGCAGAGCACCGGCACTTATTTTTGAGGGCTGGCGCTTATTTTTCTGCCTCATGCATTTTCTGCCAGCAAAATACTTATATAGGAAAGACGGAGGAAGAGAATAACGAAAAAGCGTCCCAGTGGGAGAAAGCAGAAAGCTGCAAGGGTGATCTGAAGGGGCAGGGAGTGGCTGTAAATGGTCTGAAGAGGCCCGAGATGGCTTCAGGGTTACGCTGCCTCAGTATTCCGTGCTCTCACATTGAATTGCATCCGTCGCGTGTTTAAGAGGAAGGCTTTGAGCACCGGCACTTTTTTATTTACAAAGTAAGTACTGCTATTGCCCTATCGCACCAAAAATAACCATTTAATAGCTAGACATTTTATGTACAGAAGCCGAAATCTGGATAGCAGCAGTGAAAGTCATATGGCATCATGTGAACACAAACATAGAACTCAGGCTTGTGGCATGCCATAAAAAGAATAGTATTTTTGTGATAAATGTTATTATCCTTGTGAAATATTTTCCATATGCGTATTATTGTTACGCCGGATCCGGGATCCCTGCAGCTACGCACGCGTCTGATTGTGTGACATAAACAGCTCGTGGCGCTCTCCGGCAGAGTGCCACTGTGTTCACACCTCCAGTTGCCCTCCCGCCCTCACACCTCCGGCGTGGAAAGAGTTATTTCTTCGAAGAGTGCTAATTTGCAGCACGCGTGCCTCGGAGCGCTGATTAGCGCCTGCAGAGCTGGCTGGGGAGCTGTGATAAGTGGCGCCCAGGGAGGCTCCCCGGTGTTTGCCACTTCGTGATCTCGTGCCAGCAGCAGGGCTCCTCCAGTTGTGAACGCAAATAACACAGCAGAGATCCACCTGTTACCATTAGGGCTCATTATAGGGGGGAGCCACCCCGGCAGAGATGGTGGGGGGCGGGTGAGCTCCGAACAGCAGAAGCCACAGGGAGGGCACAGCAGCTTGCCATCTGCTGAACGTGCAGCACAAAAAGGGTAACGCCTCGTTACTTTGTGCTGAGCTGCCTAGACCAGCAGCAGCTGTCTGACCTTTGGACACAAAGCCTACTTTACACCAGTCTAACACTGACAATTATAAACTATTTGTTTAAACAATTTAGCCTGAGAAGCTGAGAAAATATATTCAGGCGTAAAGTTTTTTGTTTGTTATTTTCTGAGATTATTGTCCATTGGTGTTTGGGGTGAATGTCTGGATTACTTATTGGTAATATTCATTACTCCTATTCCTTATTCCTCGTGCCATTTCTTAAATCCCTCCTTTCCTTTTTATTTTGGGAGTACCTCTGGAGGCTTGGTAAATTTAGGAAGTGCATAATACTTGTTCCCCTTTAATTCTGAAGGGGCCGGGTTGTATTTTCTGTATTTTAATTAGGAGTTGCTTATTAGAGGTGACTGTGGTGAGTCCTCACCTCACAGTTAGTGGCGTAACAAGGCTCCCACAGCCCCTGCGGGGTGGGGCATCCCCGAGCTCTACGGGCCCCCCTCGGCACAGTACCCTGGCCGGAAAGCTCCTGAGTCATGTGGGGGGGACGGGGTTGGGGGTCCATGTAGTTTGCAGAGGGGCCCACTCAAGTCTTGTTACGCCACTGCTCACAGTATGTATATAGTAAGGAATGGGAGGAGGTAATGGATGAGGGTGGACTGCCCCCTCTTTCGCTCCTGAGTGGACCCTGTAGGGCATTGGTTCCCAGCTTTTTGACTTCTGTGGACCCCCACTTATCCGTACTAGAAACCGGGGACCCCACTGAATCATTACTGAAAGCTTGGGACCTAATCTGTTAATATTATTACTTTTTCTAAGCAGTCATGGACCCCCTAGAGAGGCTTCACGGACCCCCAGGGGTCCCCGGACCACAGGTTGGGAACCACTGTTGTAGGTCACTTATCTGACTGTTAGTAACCAGTGCAGGCTATGGGCTGTTAAATATGGAGGAACCCTATGGGACTCTTGTCCTGTGCATGCCATGAGTGGTTCCTCTCTCGCTCCAGGGTGGACCCTATGTTCATTTATCCTGCCTATCTGTAACCGTTCAAGGCGCATGTTGCTCCCCTGTCGCCCCGATATGGGCGCTAGGGGCTTTTAACCAGGCTGCCTGTAACAAATGTATATTGTGAGCTGCGCCTCTGACATTTATGGAGACTGTGTAGAGGTGCTGCCTGGTTGTCCTTAACCAGTCCATGACAAGTGCTGGTCCTGGGTTAGTCTAGGGGCATTTATCCTGACTGCCTATAACTAACCAGCATTTAGCCCCAGCAACGTCTCAGATAGGAGGCAGGGACACAGAATCAGACATGAGACAGGGATGCAGGAGCACTTGTCACAATAACCTCACCCAGCAGAGAGCACAGGAGGAGGCACAGGACCAGCCAAGCAACCACAAGGGTGGGAGGACCACACATGTCCACCAGTGAAGAGCCATCCTGTTCCCCAAAAGGAGCGGGCACAACCCAGCCACAAGCCCAGTGGGGAGGCAGTAAATTGTAGGCCAAACATGGGGTCCAGGACATCATAGCCAACAGTATAATTATCAGGGAGGTAGGGATGAACACAGCCATGAAACATGGTCCCGATCCTAGCAGGAAACGCCGGGTAAAGCCCGAAATCAGCCCAAATCCCAGGACAAAGTGAGGGTGGTGCATACCTGTCCATCAGTGAAAGGGCTCCAGTGTTTGTAAAGGGGAGGGACACAGCCACCAGAAGCCCAGCAGGGAGCATACTGGGAAAGCCCACACTCAGCCACTGCAGAACCCGGGGGAGGGGAAATTAATTTATAGCAAGCACAGAGGTCCAGAGCTTCACTAGCAGACATACCCAACACTAACCCCCAAGCATGTTAGAGAGCATTGAAGAGCAGGCCAAGCACCGGAAGTGCACTGAGTAGCCAACAAAGAGCCAAGTAAGGGGGAGTGGCTATGACACAATAAGCAGCCGGAAGCAGTGAGAAGCAGAGCTCCTGTCAAGCGCCTAGTCTAGCAGGACCCAAGCCCAGCCCACATCTAACAAAGAAGAATGAAGCACTCACCTATGCTCCAGCAAAGGGACTCCAGTGCTCACAGCGGACTGGTGCACCCTAACTCCAGCCCAGAGGGGAGCAAACATGGAAAGCCCCGCCCCAGCCTGCGGGAGGATCCACATTAAACAACATAAGAAGCTGGTAGAAATACTTAGAAAAGGAACCATAACTATAACCTCACCCAGACGGCAGCAATGGAAGGTCAGACCAAGTACAGGAACCATCACCAAACAGCCCCAAGCAAGCATAGAATGGGGATGAGGATGCACGTAATGCCAGCAGATGACAAGCCCAGCATTGACCTAGGAGGCTACACAAAGTCAGGAACACAATCCGTGGCGTGCAGAAAAGGCTCAACCAAGAAGTCCCATCCAGAAAGGAAAGCACAAGGTAACTAACTTTCAAATGAGACAGGCAAATGAGGAGGTTTCTGGGCAGAGGCAGCCATTATAGGCACAGCTGGAGGATTTTTTTTGTTTGTTTTATATTGGCAACAGGGTGCCATTCTCTGGACTGTGGACACACCTCATGAGATAAAGACTTAGATGAGGAAGTGAAGAGGAGGAAATGGTATTCCCGAGGAGGGGCTATGCATGACTTTGTTTGAAAAAGAGTAAGATTGCACAGTGGGCAATCTAGTAGACTGTAGATGCATCAATGTATTAGCACTGTTGTAAACATTGTTAATCAACTGCAGAGCATCCTGTTTAATTTGTGCTGGTCTCATACATTTTTCACCGGTTCTACAGAATCTACGGTTGAGAAATGTCTCACCCAATTGAAATGAAAATACCCCTGGACAAAATATTTATTAAGCTAAAAAGATTTGCAAAATTCATGAAATTTGTGAATTTCTTTTTACTCAAATTTCACAAAATATCATATTAATCAGAATTATGTAACTTTCTTTAAGCAAGCAAGCCCTTGTATGTAAACCCCCCCAGAAATGGCAGCTGAATATTTGTTTGTACAGAAAATGTCTCACTGAGGGACATTTTCTGGTAGAACCAGTCTCCTGCTGTTATGGCACAAAACTTTTTTACACAATGTGTGTGCTTGCCTAAAAAAGTCATAGAAGCAGGCAAGCCATATTTCACTCTGAACCATAACTTTGTGAAATTTTCAGGCAGTTCTCTGAAATTTCACAATTACAAGACACAGTTTAGAATACACTTCACTCTATCACTCTTCTAATGTTTGGTTTGTTCTAGCCAAGCAATGTGCAGCCAAGGAGGGAGACTGGACAGTTGAGATGGGACCAAGGAGAGCAGGAATATCAAAGTTGTTCTTACTTTTTTTTCTCACATTTTTGAGTACACAGGCATTCTCAAAATCCCCCTAGCATCGCTGAGACTGACTTGGAGTGATACATGTATATGTTCAGCCCCATAGATCTTTAATATGAAGACTAAGATGACTGGTTGATAACCAGAGAAGATGCCATCTACATTTCTTCTTCTTCCTCCACAAAGTATAAATATGGGCCTTAGGCTTTGCATTAGCGAAGGTAGACACTGGAATAACAACACTGGGTTTGCAATATTCCATAATAGTGAATTTGCCAACCTGCTCAGAAGGATGGGACAGAAGTCCCAGCTCTGTATCCACTCACTGTAGCCGAATGAGGTGGCAGCGTTGCATTAATGGTGTTTTTAAATTTACCTAAAAAGGCAAAATTTACTCATTGTAGCAGGGAAATGGCCATGTTAGTATGATGGAATGGCCTGAGCATCCAAACCTTGACTGAGCATTGCTCACTAGGATTTCATATACACTAATACTGTTACCTCGAGGCTAAGCTTTCCAGCATTCATTGCTTCTGAAAACATATGTGTTTCTCAATGATATCGTCTGCGGCAGACAGCGCATTTTAAAGGTACTGAGGGGGGAGGGGTTGAGGAGGGGGCAAAGCATGAACGGGGTGGTAGAAGGTGGGGTTAATAATAATAAAAAAAAACTTACCTGGTGTCGCCGGCTGCCTCGCGCTCCTCTTCCTGGGCTTCCTGGTCCCAGCAGCTTCGAAGACTACCTGTGCAATCCCTGCACTACTCATGCTGTTACCGAGCATGAGAGCAGCGCAGGGATTGGCCTGAGCAGGCTGGTTTACCACTCGCTCAGGCACAGGGAGTCTGTGCTGTTTCTCCGGTCCAGCTGTCAAATACAGCTGGGTTGGAAAAACCTAAATGCACATGTCTGTTTGGCCGGCTTAAGACGGCCGGCCAAACAGACTTGCGCTCTTAAGCGCACACACAACTCCACTCCTCCTCCCCCCCCCCATGGCCCAGCCCCGCCCCTCCCTACACTTGCTGGCTAAACCAGCAGCTGAAATATAAAACAATTTTAAATTTGTTTTATTTTTCAGCTGCTGGCTCTGAGCCAGTGGGGCAACGCTCCGACACCATGGCGGAGGAGCCGCGGCTGGATATCTTGATGTCCGTGACTGGTGCCTGTGCTAAGGTGCATATTCCACAGAGCATTTATGGATGAATGGAAGCCTTCATTATTTAGGTCCTTATGGATACTTGGAATGACCAATTCTTCACCTTGTATATTTCCCCAGGTGCCAGACTAGATCCAGAAAACTGAAAAGCAATGCTCCTGGATGCTAGCAGGTGGAACTCCACGCGAATGATTTTACACTCTGGAAGTGTCAAGTGGAGTCACGCTGGTGTCAAGTTCTTTTCTCTCTGCCCCTTCATAAGCAACCCAGAGCTCTACTCTTTTTTTCTTTACTCTGTGAATTGTTTCTTTCCTTCAAAAGTTTCCAGTGTGCAAGGCAACATGTCACACCCTAAGGCTATAGTGTTAAAGCCTCGTAGGGACTGGTGCAAACAGATGTCTGTGGCACACCGCTATGAGGTGTGTTTCTGGTGGCTGGGTGTAGATCACGATTCCTAGGCCTGCCATGCCTGCATCCAGATGAACCCGAAGGCCATCTACCCTTTCTACCATGTGTGCCCCTTTAACACCAGCATCTGTGCCTACTTTGGTTTCAGCACCAAACTCTGTGTAAGTCCCGCAGTTCTTGATGCTGGAATCAATGCTGCCTAGCCGAAGGAGGAGCTGCAACCCATTGTGGCCTCATCCCATCACCTGCACAGCAGATCTCCCAGTCCTTTCGAGATCAGGGCCATTGGCAATAACAGACTGCACCAGGCCATTAAGAGCAGCATATGTCCCAAGTCCCATCCCCTCTGGCAACAACCTCAAAAACCTCTTTAGTGCACCCTTAGTGTCACACAGCCATCTAGTAGGAGACATGGTCAGCTACTTCCTTTGAGGGTGGCAGAGCATTATATCTGACAAGTGGGACCTCCAAATCATCCAACAGGACTACTCCCTGTCATTCCTTTTTGACCTTTCACCTACATTACAGCAGCTCTCAGAAGATCATCTGTCCATTTTGCTCCAGGAAGTGCAGGCCCTTTTAGCAAAAAAAAGCCATAGAGACAGTAAGTGGGAACTGGATGTTATTCCTTCTAATTTCTCATGCAAAAGATGGACAGAGGCCTTATGGTCAGGGAGTCGCCAATGTCCCATGTGACCCACCCCCACAAACTCAGTACCTGCCCACCCGGCCATCAATGACCAGGCCTGCGACCAGCTCTTTCTTTGGATTAGAGGGCATAAGACCTCTGGCTGTATTTATTTTTACACACACAAACAAGTTATTAGTAATCACAATCTTTTGCAGAGTGACCACATTATTTACATATTTGTTTACAAGTGAAAATAACCTAACAACAGAGACGCTAGTACATGGGGGTTACTTAACCACAGCTAGTTGTCTTGCTGTGCAACCAACCACATTACCCTTCCTGAGTGAGATCATGACTGATTCAGTTACACTTCCTCTTAAAACCCCCATCCAGAGGATGGGGCCCTCCTTTATGGGAGGTCCCTATCTTCCCTTTCCCATCCTGGGAACTCTCCCTTACCGGTAGCACTTGTACAAGGGGCCTAACTGCCCTTAGGATTCCTACCTCGGGCATCCTCTACCCCCAAGTATTTTTTTCCCAAAGCACCTGTGCTAGTTTGCCTCAACTGTGCTTGCATGGGTGGATGGCAAGTAAGGGCCACATGCCAGTAACCACCCACAAACCCCGTGCCACTACAACCTCATTCCGACTTACTGCCAGCACCCCTTTGAGGATCCAGTGAACCTGATGCTGTTTTTTGGGGTGTAAAAGGATATAAAGGGGCTCAAAGTGTCCCCACCAAACATTTTTTAACAAATGGCATTCAACAGACACCGCATTACTTGCTACAAATTCTAGCTTAAAATTCCTGCAAATAGAAAGCATTAAACAGCTGTACCAATTCAAAAATCTGCCCCATGCTCTCACATTCTCCTTACTCCTTGCTCTGGGGATGGTGGGTGGGGAAACAAGGACTCAGCCTGTGCATCTCCCAGAGGTCAGTGAAGCGGAGTGGGACCATAAGAAGTGATGTGACCTCTCAGCCAAAGGATGGTGGCTGGGGGTGGATGTAGAGTGGAGCCATCCATCTTCGGTGCCCAGTGGGAATAGAGAGACCAGCTCTCCACCTCTTGCCCCCTTTTAAAAAGCGGTCCTCGCTGAGTGTCCGTTCCAACCATGGGAACACCTTAGTGATTCTGAGCCAATCTAGGTGTAAGCAATCCTCATTCCTGGCAGCCTCCAAGGCCCGGGTTGAGTGCCACAAACCCAGTCCCCTGGCTCCCCAGCTACTCAAGCCGGCTGTCCCAAGTTGGGAGAGCCTTTTCGATTGTCGTTTCTGGCATTTTCACCCTCTGAATCCCTCCCGCAGGATGCCTATTTTCACATCCCTGTTCTGCAGGGCCACAGGCACTACCTGTGAGATCCAAGGTGGGATACAAGCATTTTTAGTTTGCAGTGCTCTCTTTCTGCCTCACCAGTGCCCCTCGGGTGTTTACAAAGGGGATGGCCATGGTTTCTGCCCATTAGTGGAGGTTAGGGGGGGGCAAAACAGTCAGTCGCAGATCACCTCCAGGCAACAGCAAACCTCTTCACATCATTGGGGTGCTTAACCAGTCTTTGAAGTCATATCTCCTTCATCAGAACTATCCTGTGTATGGTTTACTTTAGCGACTTTCTTCTGGACCAACGAGCTCAGGATATTCTGGCAATAAACCCAATTTTTCCTCTCTGCTGAGGATAATCCTGAGGCTTCTTGGCCGTCTTGCCTCCTGAATCCTCCTTACTGACCATACCCAGTGGCTCATTCAGCTCTTCAGTTAGACCCGAAGTCTCAAAGGGCCCAGCACTATGGAATCTGTCAGATTTCATCCAGGTTTTGGAGGAAAAGATTTGCAATGGTGGCTTCTTAACTGCAGCTGGAGCAGTGCTAGACCCCTTTCCTACCCCGCCAAGAACAGACGGTGGTGAGAGAGGCAATACTATGGGGTTGGGCAAGCCATCTAGGAGATGTAGAAATCAGAGGACTCTGGTCTCCATTGGTGTCCCACCTCCACATGAACCTGTCAGAGCTTTGGGTTATTTACCTGATGGCTGGCCTTCCTGCCAACCATCAAGGGCTGGAACAGGTTCTCACAGTCAACACCACAGCCATGTAGTACCATAACAAACGGGGGGGGGGGTCTTGAGTCCTGTGACAGGATGCATTGCTTCTCTGGACCTGGCTGAGCCATCAGGGCATTCCTCTGGTGGCAAACCACCTTGCACGATCTATACCCGCCAGGGCAGACAAGCTCAGCTGCCGACGCAGGTCAGATCTAGAATGAAGTAGGCACCTGGAGGTGACACAGGGCATCTACCAGCAATAGGGAGAACCCTGAATCGATCTCTTTACCACAGCTGGGAACACACAGTGTTTACACATTCACTTGAGGGAGTTCCAAAGAAAACCCTCCCTCGGAGACATATTCTGCCCGTAGTGGGGCAAGGTAGTCCAGTACGACCTCCCGCCACTACCTCTCTTGCCTGAGTTTGGGAAAAGATCAGGAACCAAGCTCATCCGATCTAAGAGCCCCAGTCAGGATGAAACCGATCTTGTGTTTCTTGTGATCCAGTTCAGGGAGGACCTAGCCTGTTCTGGCTGGACTGTTCCTATTGGAGCAGGGTCGAGACTGATTTTCATATGACTGGGTCCAAACTGAGGTGGGATGATGGACAAAAGAGTGATGAGACTGAATGCTACGCCAAGTAGTTGCCAGTGGATTGACAAATTGCATGCATTCTTCCCGTAGCCTTTTGTTTGTTTGATGTGCCATACTAAGTGGCAAAGGTATGTCCAGACGTGGATCCTTTGCCTACTTTTCCACTGGAACCAAGCTACACCTGACTAAAGAGCCCCAGTCAGGGTGAAACCGGTTTTGAGCGTCTTGTATTCCAATTCAGGGAGGACATGGCCTTTTCTGTGTTTGAAGATCTGGTTTCAAGTCATCACAGTGGCTCTGGATTGGCTACAGTGATTATTGTACCCGAAACGTCTGGGCCTGAGTTGGTGTCCTCTGATCAGGCTGCCTCACAGCAGCAGGGTAGGGTCTTGCACCCGGGCCTGTGTAACTTACTTCTCTGAGACCATACTAATGGCAGTATGGCACTATACAAACCTTGGAGAACATAATGTTGGTTAACTAGGACAGTATGATGTACTCAAAGCTAAATACAAGGTGTACTGTCTGGCTTCACAATACATGCAGGCTTCACTACTAAAAGCAAGACACACAGAAAGCTGGTAAACAAGAGACACACAGGCCCTCATTACAAGCATGGTGGGTGGTGGAGGCATGTGCGGCCAGAACACTGCTGGCCCTATTAGGAGTTCACCGCAGGGCCTTAACATTGACACCGGCTCGATTAATCAAGCCGGCTCCAATGTGGCGGTGCGGCGGGTGCAGCAGCACCTGACGCGGTTTCCACTGCCCATAACTCAGGCACAGGTAGTGGAAAGCGCGGCGAGCTGTCCATGGGAGCCACTGCACTACCCATGTCAAGTGCATGGGCAGTGCATGGGCCCCAATGGGGCCCCCGGCACCCCCTTTCCGCCAGCCTTTGCATGGCGGGGCTACCTCCATGCAAAGGCTGGCAGAATGGAGACTCGTAATCCCCAGCGCTGCCCTGGCAGATTACAACCACCAGGCTGTCGACTGGGGGCAACCTGGCGGTGCCGGAGGTCCAACTGTGGTGCTTTCGGCACGGTTGTAATGTCGCGTTCAGACTGCCTCTTTGGCGGCGGTCCGACCGTGACCCTAGCGATCTGGTGATCGCCAGGGTCATAATGAGGCCCACAGTCTTCACTGCCTAAAACTAGATACAAAGACCTCACAGATAAAACCACCATGAATAGAGGACTCTCCTCTACACACCAGCACCTAGGTCTCACTGCAGACAATGCCTCAGAGATAAACAACAGAGACACAAGCCTCACTGCTAAATACAAGACACCAGCCTCATTGCTAAATAAAGCTCACAGGCCGCACTGCTAAACACGAGACCCTCAGCTTTCAATGCTGCACAGCAATGCACAGCTGCTTAAAGAGTATGAAGCACTATATAAACACCTTTGAAAGAAGTACTCAAGCAGCAATATTACCTATAGTTTAATTAAACGTGGAATCACATTTCATGTAATTCAGGCTAAGCATTTGGTATAAATGGGTATGGGATCCTATTGATTTGTCTAATCTGACATCATTTTGAAACTATATCACTTTTGATGCATAAGTGGTATTCTCATTTCTTATGGATAGCTGTCTAGTTTGTATGTAAGCTTCTCCTTCTCTATAATTTATCCATATCCTGGACATGCAAGTCCATTTTTAGCACTGCCTCCATATGTAAAATTCAGTATATTGGTCTATTCACTGTCTAGAATCTAAAGGTGATGACCAGCATTTCTCTAAATTGTGCATTTTTTCCAAGTAATCATATTGAATGCATTCAAAATGTTGTATTTGTTAATGTTGTGTTTTTATTATTTTGCTAAGCCAATTTTACGGCTGATAAAATGGGTGGCACTGCTGATTTAAAGCATTAAATTCTTTATTGGTTGGATGATGGTCATGTGTGTTGAGTCGTGTTGGTTGGGGATTTTGTGGATTTCATGTCTCTTAACACTGCACTCATGCTGTTTACTGTCACGGTTCAGGCATTTGTGATCTCATTCACCTCTGACTTCATCCCACGCCTCGTGTACCTGTACATGTACAGTGCAGACGGCACCATGCATGGCTTTGTGAACCATACCCTCTCGTATTTTAACGTCAGTGATTTCCAGCCTGGAACGGATCCCATTAACCTGGAAGAGCTTGGCTACAATGTGGAGATGTGCAGGTAGATCATTTCTTAGAATTGCTGTAACATGTTCTTGTGTGTCTTTTTGTTGGATGTTTCACTTAAAATTTTTAAGCACCATGCTGAGTTCTTCCATCATGCTTTAAATTTCCAAAAGAAAGTTTTTGTGGAAATAAACCTCCGTATCATGCATTAACATAAACATCGGTGTGCTGATTTTCTGTCTTACAAATGAATACGTTTTAATGTTGAGGCTAATCATAGATACGTATCAACAAGATTTAACAAGAGGGGTGTAGACTTGGAATGTGTGGTTTCTCCTTGAATGTTGATTGTGTTTAGCAACTTGGCATAGAAAGAACCCTTATACTATATTATTGATAATGACTCCTGAGTAGACCCCCTCAATAGACTTCCAATAACTTGGTAGCAAATGAAAAGATATTCCACTTGAGAAAGTGTATGCATGCATTTGCAAGGAGATTCTGACTAGAGTAATCAAGAGAATGAAAGGTACATGCATGCATACATGTGTTAGGGACCCTGAGAAAACACCCCAGGTAGGCAAGATAAACCTGGTTTATTAATTAAACATAGGCTAAAATAAATCTAAAAAAAATACACATATTTTGTTTGGGAGTATTACATTGAGTCTGATCTTACCAAAACACAAATATATTGGGAGTACATTCAACAGACCTTAAAGGTATAATTCAGCAATATTTAACAAACATGTTGAATTAATTCCTAAAACCTCTGTTGTATGTGCAATACATTTGAGTTTTGATAAGACTGGAGAGATTGGATTCAATGTAATACTCCACACCAAAATATCAGTATCCTTTTGATATTTATTATTGCTTTAGTTCCGCCAAAGTATTTTAGTCCCTGATAGGAGATGTCCTTCAAGCGAGCTTTGTACCCAACAGTGTAGAACTCTGATTCACAAGGGTAAAATACATGCCAAATGTTCAGTATACCCAGAATCTATGTAAAAGACTACATTTTATATTTATTTTATGTAGATTTTATGTAGATTTGAATCTAGGGTATAGCCTAAAAATCTGACATGGCTCTGGGTTTGTAGAACTAAGTTGGCCACCCATGGTCCTATCTAAGTTCTAAAATAAATTAAGTGAGCAGCCATGATTCGAAAAAACCTCCAGGTGTCCTTTTCCAAAGGTCAGTACTCTTCCTCCATGTCTTTGCCTTGAAGATCAGTTTGCTAAACTCTTGTATCAGTAAAGACTTGTCTCTGGTCCCCAATAAGTCTCTGAAATATGGAAGACCACTTTTAGTTCCAATTGTAGAACAATAGATACATCATTTATGTAGGAAACAAAACAACTAATAGTTGTTGCTATTCACTAAAACTTTCATGTTGCTATCACAGGGTCTGCCTTTCCAGCTCTTCCTTTTAACTTATGCTAGAACTTGCATTTGGAACTAGATACTTTTTTTCTTAAAATGTACATGAGCAGTTTTATCTAATGTGGAGTGCCTCATTGCCCATCAGGTGTGTTTGTGCTTCATAAAATGTTAAAAAGTAATTATTTATAATCCATTGTTGGACCCCAAACAGAAATATAATTGCTTCTATTTGGAGTTATGAAAAAAAACATGGACATGGAGGAAAGAAAAATTCTCACCACAAATGGAAGATCCATGCCATAGTCTCAGGATAACCGAATGATCTTCATTTATATGTATGGTGTCTACATTTATCAAATGTGGCTATTGTGAAAATCAGCCATGGATATGCCCATCCTGAAAAACAAATTTACACCTCTTTTCAACTCTATATTTGAAAATCTAGAAAAATATGAATTAAGTAACACAAAACTAGAAAGATTAACAGGAAGTGACATCACTGACTTTCTGCAAAAACACCTTTAACAAGAAGAAATCAGACAAGTGGAACCCATTTCTCACCACCCATCTTAAGAGGAAGTGACATCACCACATTACAGCATCTACCTTTACAGGAAGCAAAACTCTGGTTTTGTCACAACAATCTTTAAAAAGAAGAAACTAGACAAGCAGACCCCATGTCCCAAAATCCCTTGTGACAGAAAGTGTCATCACTACTTTCCCCAGCATCCCTCTTTACAGGAAGGGACTTAGCCACATTTCCCAGCATCCCTCTCTATAGAAAGTGACATCACTGGTACTCCACCAGAAACATCTTGCCTATTCCCTTGTTTCAGTCAACTTCTCCTGTTGTCCCACAGCCTGGCTATGCCTAGCTAAGGGCAGTCATAGACGAGGTTGCCTCCTGTATGGGTCTGTTAGGGCCAGGAAGAGCTTTGGGCAAGAATTACTTACTCTGGGTAATATACACATCATATGTCTCAAACACCATATACCACAACCCATCCCAACACAAACCCTGAGCCCACACATATCTAATTTGCATAGCAAACACTGAGAGCGTCATCAACATCCCATTTACTAGCATACATGTACCACCAAAAAACAACATATGCTCGTCCTCATTCTTATCAGCACGCACTCAGCAGTTCTCCACACCCCTATAATTGCAGACATTGTGACATAACATCAATTGGATGCACTATTCATCACAGAAACATGGCCCACACCAACATCCACAAACATTTGAGATGTTCTTATCTCTGCAAACTACAGCATTCATTCTGATCAAGAAGCCTCTCGAACCGTGAGAGCCCAACAAGGATTTCTCCAAAATATTACTGACCTTGTCATATCTGTTTCCATGAAACATTCCTTGTAGGTTCCATCACCATGGTAATTAAAGATGTGCTTTATTCTTCTGAAAAACAAGCAAGACATCACAAAGCATGCAAACATCAAAAGCAACACACTCAACTTTCTCATAGTAGCCCTACACTCGATTTATTGTGAGTTCCAAATACCCCTGGGCTGGATTGCTTATCTCTCCATCCATTTCTTTATTCATTACATCACACCAATTCACCAAGATCAAGTGATATCAGAATATCAAACTTACCCAACTTTCAGGGGAATTTTCAAGGACCTCACTGCAATACAGACACAACCATCCTTCAGATAGTTGACTACACCCTCCTGCTCGCTAAGAAGAATCATCCTTGCCTCATGATTCTACTGTCTGCAGCCTTCAACACAGTCAGACAAAAAGCACCTTCTGCAAACATACACGGAATTTTGTAGCACAGCCCTACAATGGTTAATTTCATAGCTTATTAGCCACTACCAATTCATCCACACGGGAACATTGGAGGGTATCTACTGTTCCATTTCATTTTCAACCTGTACATGCAACTGCTGTGAAATCTACTGCTTGAGAAGAGCGACGAGATCCATCAATATGGCAAAAAAACATAACTCTACCTAAAAAGTTCTCCCACTAGTGACTTTCATTGACCCCCAAACCTGTCTCTCAATATCAATTGGAATTGAATATCCTGTACCCACCCAGAATTCAAGACAGAATTCTTCATGTTCTCCGTGGCTCTCCAAATTCAACTTGGTGCTCACTTCTAGCTGACCTGAAACACAACATCATTTGGTTTCACACTTGCCAAAACAAAAAACTCACTGCCAAGGAAATCATTATAGCTTGGTATCACCTTCTCTCATGGGGAAAGTGAAATCTGGCACCCCGTAAAGCAACCCATGTAATGTTTGCTATATGCCGAACTACATCTCATCAAAGGAACAAAGAATTTTATCACTCAACCTTCAAGATAAATTGATCACATACAGCACCACCAGAATGATCAACTCTACACGCTTTACAGAGAAATTAACCACCTCAAGTGGACAACACCTCCCTAGAGCCCCAGGTTGGAAACAAAAACTGCAAGAAGAGAAACACAGAAGAGAAACTTTGTCCAGCTATACTCCCAGGATCTGTAACAACATCCCTTTCAACATCAGAACTGCTCTTCCCTTCTGTAATTTAGAAGGAACCTAAATACCCCCTTTGTCAAGAAAACACTACAATCTCCATACCGTAGTATTCACCACATAAGGACATCCTCCTTCATTCTCAGCTATGCTGAATTGTACCTCATGGATCCTTCCCTAATTCAGTCTTCTGTTGCTCTCTAACTAGGTTTGCACTTTACAGATACCTATTCAGCCATATGTACATTCATGCCAAAAGTGTATCTATGTTTTACTCCAAAATTACTCCAGCATTCAGACCCACAAGATTTAGACAATCAACTGAAGTAAAGATAATCTATATTATGTCTGGCATAAAATATAGATCAGACATGAAACAAAAGAAGATCCTTCCAAAGACATAAGCTTTATAACAAATTGTCATTCATTGATGACTGTCATGTGCCATAATATTTGACTTTACTTTTCTATGCTAAGGAATTAACTGCAATTTGCTGTGGTCTCCTGGATCATGGAACATGTTTTAGCAGTTAAAGTGTCATATTTGAGTCACACTTTGCAAGATCAGTTCCCAGAAAAAGGTTGATGTTTGATAGATGATATTAACTCTAATACAAATAATTATCAAAAAAACTGCTAATTAACTTAGAAGCATTATATGACATTATCTTTGCAGTAGACAATACCAAGATCAGGTATTTAATATTGAACTGAATTGGACACTGAGACCATGGAAATGTCAATGTCAAGTTGTTAAATGGGATGAGTACTGTTATTGTCCTTTTCGGAAGGCGGCATGAAAAACAATTGGTTTCCCATTCAGTTTAAATACTGATTGGTAAAACTTAATTTTCTAATCTAATCAAGTTACACGTCGACAGACATCCCCTTTATTAAAGGTTATTTCATTAGTAGTCACACAGCAAATTTAACTATTTTAGGGCACTCAAAAATGGTGGGAGATGGGCTCAGCAGTTATGGGACACAAATGTAGCAAAGTAGCAGTAAAGTAAAGGATGGCCTGTGAGCTTGGTGAACAAGATTGGTTTCACAAATAGACTTGTCTTATCTTTGCAAGGCTTGGTCATCAAATAGTTTTAGGCTCATATGGTAGACAAGGAAAAATACTAGCAGAGAGCCTCTTACTCACCAATACCAAACGTTATTTTATGAGGAATCAGACTAATACCAGGTTAGTATCACACCTGAAGAATATGTAGACCAGTGGTTCCCAACCTGTGGTCCGGGGACCCCTTGGGGTCCACGAAGCCTCCTCAGGAGGTCCGCGACTGCTCAGAAAATTATATAATATTAGCAGATTAGGTCCCAAGGTTTCACTTGTGACTCAGTAGGGGGTCCCCAGATTCCAATAATGATTCGGTGGGGGTCCCCGGGTTTCAGTAATGATAAAGTGGGGGTCCACAGATGTCAAAAGGTTGGGAACCACTGACTGGTAGATGATTTACAGTCACATTCATTTGACCAATATTTTAAAATAGGTCTTAAATCTGCACTCATATGTTTATTTCTATGACAGAATGCAGGTTTAGATATTCATGAATGCACACATTTCTGAAAGATAATTCTGGAAAACTATGCCAGTGCCAAGTTTCCAGAAATACTCCTTGGAATTTTATTTCAATGTCCATTTATTTACATCTGAAGGGTGTTCAGCATGCGTTATTTACCGTCCTATATGGGAACATGGCTTGCATGAGTGTAGTTGCCAAATTCTTTTCCACTGAGAAAATACTTTTCCCTTTGGATAGCACTCTTGCAGTACAATACTGCGAATTTCGTGTTGTTCTCATCCCAGTCCCTCTCTTAAAAGGATTTGCTCTGTCCTTCATGGAAGTAAACATTCACCCTCAAACATTAAAAAGGATTTAGACACAACTACAAATCATTGTGGGAGTAACTGTATTTGTAAGTAGAACTTCATGTTCTGTGACCTGCAAAAGTGGTTTTGCGTTCTTAAAAAAACTGTTTCCGTAGATGAACTGAACTTTCCCAAAAAGCTTTGAGAACTGGACCCTTGTATGAAAATATGGGCCAGGCGTACAATAATCAGGAATTGTGATTTCTAAATTGTGATTCTTACCTAATTGCAATTAGGAAATTGCAAATCCTAATGTAGGCAGACTTTGCACTATTTCTTAGTGATTCCTACTGTGTTGCAAAGCGACCTACCTCATGAATATTACCGAGGTAGGTCTCAGTTTGCGACCCATTAGGAATGATAGCCATTCAAGGGGATGGCATCCTGCTGGGGTCAGCAGGCCACCACGTCTTTGATTACTTTTAAATAGCGCAGTTGTTTTTTTACCAATGGGGCCCACTGCCTGATCTTAACAAATTTTTGTTTACCTTCACAAAGGGAGAAGAGTCCTTCGGGAACCCCTTCGCATGTGCGAATGGGTTTCCACTTCCTCACGGTGTCAGTAAAATATTAACATTTTGTGACTGTGATTTGGTCAGGCCTTAAACACCCCTTTCCAATACCGATTATCGAAGCCAAATTGCGATTCAGTAACAATTTACAGAATCGTAAATTGGCTTTTGCACATTCCAAAATGCCTTTTTGCAGTCACAAATGGCCCGATTCGCTGAGTCGGGTAGTTGGCGGCCTCCAAAAACGTTTTTGTGCATGTGGCCCTATATCTTAAGGGGATGACTTATAATTGGCAGTGAGACTGAGGCCCTTTTGACTACTGCTAGCCAAAATCTCACATCAGAGCCAGTTTCCTAATCTCACTTCAGAGTCAGTTTCCAAATACACCTTTTTAAGGCACTGTTAGCTGAATGATGTCACAGTGCATCCGACGTCAATCTACAAAGCAACAATCTAGAATGCCCATTGTTGGCGATTGTTAGAGATGCAGGACTGAGAAAAGATAATAGTTTTATTTTCTCTACAATGAATTCCCCCTTTAAAGTTAAATGTAATGACAACATTCGGGGTGCTAATCATTTTGCTAATTTGCACTTTTTAAGCACTGTTGGCTACGAAATCATTAGTAGTATTATATGACTGTAACATTTCACTAAACACAGCGTTTTGTTTGTTCTTTGTCTTCTCGTTTGCAGGTACAAAGATTACAGGGAGCCCCCATGGTCTGAGCACAAGTACGATATCACCAAAGATTTCTGGGCCGTTCTCGCAGCACGATTAGCCTTTGTAATCGTTTTCCAGGTATTTAAATGCCTAATTTACATTTGCTTAGTGCATACTGCGAAACGTAATTGGTTCCAGGTGGTACTGAGTGGAGAGCAGGCGGCAAGCTGATGATTCGCAGTATTGGGAGGTGTGGCTTGTAAAGGTCAAAGGGCAGGGGACACTGCATATGGGAGGGGCCCTGGCTCGGATTAGTTGCCTTTTTAGTTTCAGTTTCAGTCTCACTGTCATTAAGCTTGGAGTGTTGCAGGTGTGGTAGGAAGCTCCAAAAATCGAGGTCAGCACCTGAGAAGCGCTGGTTACCTGTGTTTTTCATTTAGTTCCAGGAATCACCAAGAGGTGTGTTATAATACATTCTGTCTTATAGTGAGCAGAACGAGCTGATTGTGAGCAAATAGAGTGGTATTGCATTCCAGTCTGACATTAAGTCAAGCTGGAGACTGGCTGCACCAGAAGAATATCGATGATACAGCAAATATTGGTAATAAATTGGCATTACAACCAGGCCAGCCCTCTAAGATGCATAGCCTACCATCACAAAGCTGTAGTCTGCAGGGAGCAAGCTGTTCTCTCAGCAATTAATCACCTATAACAGGGCTGCAGGTCAAAGTTAATCATGCTATTAGAAATGATTAATCGTAGGTGGATCCAGCTGGCACGATCTTGCCTCATTTGCATCACATGTGATGCTATCCCCCTCTTATAGAAGAGATGCAGTGATTGTGTTTAAAGGAGTAGTTCACGTCTAGATACTCTTACGAATCTTTCTGATGGGAAGATGTTTGAGGCAATACCTCCTGTTGTGAGATTTCCAACATAAAATGCATCATATTCATAGTAGAATACCTGAAGTAGTGGCCAAAGGGTGCACGCCCAACAATTTTCCAGAGTAATAAACTATTATTAGAATCAGAAACAGTCCAAATGAAAAATAGCATGGTGCTGAACTGTAGTGGAAGCTTTACTGCCCGAAAATATACAATGGTGACCACAGGGTGACACCATAAATATGATCCTAGAAATACCACAGCACTCCCAAGCAGTCCATAATAATAGTTCTCCAGATGAGTTCAGTTGTAGTGAGATTTTATTTATTGTTGGTACTGATATCAATGTGGCGAGATGAATATGATTCCACAATCCCAGCCAACATGTGTTTCGTCCCACTTGTGACTTTTTCAAGGCTTACTAAGTCTAAAACCGTTAATATCATGAAAGCAACATCATGCCCGTAGGTAAGAATAATCTGATGTCTCACTTACTGACTAACTAACTAACTGATTTAGTTAATTCAGCTGTGAAAAGCCCCCAGACTAAAGACAGAGACTTCATGTTAATATGGAGGAGGACCAAGAGAAGGGGCAAAGAAGGAATATGTAAAATAGCAGTTTGTTGACATGCCAAAGCACGATATAGATGTTCTAAACTTCGAACCAAAGCCATAATAAGCTGAGGATGTTTTTTTTTTTGCCCAGTATACATTGAAGATAATCTCCCTCTGGACGATGCAATCAAGAACGTCTTTCTCAAAGAGTTGAAAGACATTGACTGGGCATCCTTTGCAAGACTTTGTACTATCTAACCTGTAGAAGGATCTGAGGATTTCTTTCCGCAGACTCTCAAGGTTATTTCTATCTTGGTCAGTAAGGCATCTTCCTCCTCTCTAGCTTGTGAAGAAGCCTACTCTCCAGATGCAGTAGAAAGGAAATAAAGACATCATTTATAAAAGCATACCCAGCATCTAATTTTGTTCCAAGAACAGAAACATATGCAGCCTATGCATCTCAGGACATGCTGAATGTTTTTCAGTTCTATGATCCCTGACAGGAAAGAGGAGAACCTACTCAGATTTTGGTAAATATGGAATTATTAGCTCAATTTCTATCTGGCACTACTTTTGACTCTTTTTGGTCTTCATCAACAGTGACAGGTGCGGCAGTAGCAGGAAGAAGGCTCTTGTGCCATAAGCTCTGGACAATAGACTAAAGCCATAGATCTTAGATTCATTACCTATCATTTCTAGGGGTAAAATTGTCTGCCTGAAATGCTTGACTTGGTGCAGAAGTCAGCCGGGGAAAGGAAGATGTTACAACCTTTTAGGACCCTTGCAGTAAACAAATCTTTTTGTTTCTTCTACAAAAGAAACGGTCACTTTTTTGTTCCTTTTGTGGTCAGGCCTGTGGTTAGGGGGCCACCCTGTTTCAGAAATCCTGGTCACAACCACCTATCCCGCAGCATTAAAGTATAAGTGTATGGATGATGCAATGGGAGGAAGAACTGTGCATTTCTGTCTTCAGTGGGAAGGTCCACCAACCAACAAGTGGCTGCTGAATATTGTAAAAGTTGGTTATTTCATTGCATTTCCTGACTATCGTAAAGTTTGGTTATTTCATTGAATTTCCAAAACCACCTCCAGACAAATTGTTCGGAGTAGTGCCACTTCCGAAAAGAGCAAAAAAAACAGGCAGTGCTGTCTGGGATACATACTCTATTGCAAAACACAGTAATAATCCAGGTCTGCAATTGCAGAGAAGATATGGGATGTATTTGATAATCCTATTAGTGCCAAAATTGGAAGAAATCTACAGATCCATCCTGGACTTGAAAAATGTTAGCAAGTTCGTCCACAGCACTTCATTCAGAATGATAGTATTGGAACCTATAATAATTTCTTTAAAATCAGAAGGAAACTTTTTTATTAATATCAGAGCTACAGAATACTTATTTCCAACGTATTTTATGTTAATGGGAACTTGGTATAGCACAGCAACTCACTCGCAAATGGGTATCTCACAAGGTATCCATCAAAATAACTCAGGGCCTCATTATGACCCTGGAGTTCCTGAGACTGCTAGGGTCGCAGTGGAGGTTGGACCGCCAAAGCAGCGGTCTGGCCTCCACATTGCGACTGCCGACACAGCCAGTTTGCCGACAGCCTAGCGGTGCAAGTGGTCTCAATCCACCAGGGCAGCTCTGCTTGCAGCACTGCCCTGGGGATTACAAGTCCCCTTTCTGTCAGCCCTGGTAGCCCCATCATGCACGGGCAGTGCAGGGGCCCCCATAGACAGCCCCGTTGCGCTTTTCACTGCCCGAATTACGGGCAGTGAAAAGCACAACAGGCGCTATTGCACCCGACGCAACGCCACATTGAGCCGGCATCAATGTTAAGGCCCTGTTCCCTGCTGGGTCGGCAGATGGAAACAGACAACTCTAAATAGGGCCGGCGGGCAGAAGAACGGCGTGGTGGTCTTCCATGCAAAAGAGTTTGGCGGGCGGCAGAGGCTGCCCGCCAAACTCATAATGAGGGCCTAAGGCTTCAGATGTGTTTTTTAAAGCTTTTCAAGTCTAGGCAAGATCGAATATGAAGAGGAAGCTTGTTCCTGTGATGAGGGGCAAGGCAAGAAAAAGACCGGCCACCGTATCTTGATGTACAAATACGCCAGGGCACAGTAGCAGTTTATCTTTAGATTTAAGGTTTCAGCTAGGACAGTAGTAAATACGTTTGTATTGAGAATCTTCCTGGACAAGGTTGTCTGAAAACCAGATCCAAAATTTAGACTGAAGATACAAAAGCAGCATTATTTGCCACAAGAGATTATTCTGCTAGTTTTTGAAGGGGACTCATCGGGTTCAGTTCCTGCATTTTGGTACAGAGAAGATGAAAGATGTTCAATCTACAAATTCACTTTTTGTATCTTATGGATCGCAAAACAAAGGAGAAAAGGTTTCAGTATCACCCCCTAGTAGATGGGTCTGAGAAGCTATGGCTCAAGCTTATCAGTCGGCAGCTCAGGAGGTAAATCCCATCAGGACATCAACATCATGAACAAAAATGGTTGGAGTCTCTTTGCAAAACTCAACCTCTCACCTCCATTATTGAATTAGCTTGATATGTGCAGGTTGCCAGGTTGGAAGGAGGGCTCTTTCATGGTCTTAAACCGTGGAGACATATATGATATTATACTGGGCATTTTAGGAAGAGAAACTTGCAAAAGTGTCTGTCTTCGGGACTGGACCACCTCAAAATGTAGACTAGGACGAGGAGCACCTAACCTCAGTGTAGCCAAGATTACTGGCAAATAAAAGGTTCATTCTTATATCCATAGTTATAGTGCACATATGCTATCATTTGTCATTCCTCTATTAACTGTTATAACAGCTTCCAATTTGTTTTATTTTAATCGTGTTTCTTTTTCCTTTTCTGACAGTTTTTTTATTGAAATATCATAAATACAGAACACATTTTCAATATGAACTGTTAAATGGTTGTTCTATATACTTTAAACTAAGAAAAACCTAATAAACCTATGCACTGTGTACGAGTACCGAAATTATTCAGTAGAATACTGAACATAAAATTAAAATGTAGGTTACTAATTCTCTCATAAAACTCAAAATATTAATTCCACTCCTCGTTAAGAGGTCTAACGCTTTTCTAACCAATTCCATCTTCTATCGTAACTTAGCTTTAACTTTTGAACTTTAATAATATACACTTCTTACCTGTCATAGAAGCTTTCTGCTTTTAGTGTCAAGTCACAAATGGGCATATTTACAAGAAAGTGGTGCATCAGCTTTGATGTGCCACTTTTCTTGCGCCCACCCCCCAACGTCACCATGGTAGCTGCGTATTTACAATACAGTGCACCATGGCGCACGTCAGCACAATAGTATCAACATTTTTTACGCTAGTGTGGCACATTCGTCAGCTAGTGGCAAAAATGATGACGCTAGTCCACCAATGCGTGGGGAGGCCCATTGGAAAAAATGGGAGCATCATTTTAATGCCTGCCATGGGCGGGCATTGAAAATGACGGGAAATATGATGCAGTGAAATCCCGTAAATGTCACTGCAATTTTCCTGGGCCCCCCTAATGGGGGAACACCCCCTTGCATACATTTTGCTGGCGCAGGCATGGGGTGATAAAGTGGCACAATGTTTGTACTGCGCCACTTTGTAAATCTGGCGTGGGGAAAAGGCTTCCTTGACGCCTCCTTAGCGTAAAAAGAAATGACGCTAAACCAGCGCAAGAAGGCGCTACGAGCTTGTAAATATGCTCCAAAGTATTGTATTACTTTGTTAGATGTATCATATCATTGAATATGATCAAATAATTGTTTGTTTTCTTTCACCCGTTAGCCAGAAAATTGGTCATACAGGCTCTATTAATTTCAACGCTGGACTATGGCAGCGCTCTGTACAGTACTTAGGCCTCCCTGAATATTTGTCCATCAAGTTGCAGGTGGTCCAAAGTTCAGCAGCCCACACTCTCTTAACTTTAGCACTGAGAGTACGTGTCCTTCATGGGCTCCATGTGAAAAATAGGATTTTATTTAAGACTCTTGTTTTGGTTCACAAAGCACTGTTTGAGGTGAAAAAATAAACTCTCACCTCCACATGCACACAGGGTCAGACTACATAAACAGCAATGCAGAATGAGAGCAAGACAGAATAACACATGGCTGGGACCCAAAAACACAAGCCAGCTTGAGGTCCAGAGGACATACAAGCTCCATACAGACACCATATAAAACCTATTTTTATCACTATGAAAATCTGGTGCCCACCTTAGGGATCCGCTGCCATCCCCTTCCTAAAAATGTTACCAGTACTAGAATTTAACATGCACCACCCAGCAGGACTAGTGTGTGGCATTTCTCAGTCATCCTCTCGCCAAATACTCTGCTAAGTTATGGATTCTTTACAGAGAGTGAGTGACCAACATACACAGTTCCACTTGGACACCCACACAGCTAATGCCAGCAAAACTAACATTTACAACACTGCAGGGTTTCCAGACATCCTGGGGGTAATTGTCTGCACTCATGTATATCTGTTGGCCTCACAGAGACAGGAACAAGAATGTTGAAACTGTAAAATGAAGCACATCTTGTGGGATGTGGAACTGTAGAAACTAAACTGCTGTGTTAGATACTGTGGATCAAACCATAATGCCATGATCCTGAGGAGATGAAACATTAGTCATGCCGGGGTAACACATCACTCTTAATGTACTGGGTAGACAAATCAACCCTTCCTCTTCAAGACTGCAGTGTATTATGATTGTTGTAGTTCAGTCTCAGTACATGTCAGCAGCCCCATAAGAGAGTTGTTAGCCCCACAAGCTCACATATGAATATCAATGTGAATGTATGTAATAAATTACACTGGGCACTCTTCACAATGATGATTCTTATTCTAGTCAACTTTTTAACAACAACATGAACTTCCATGACTCCTACCTTGGGTTCCTGTGACCTCAAGATGTTCTTTCATGTCATCCAGTGACGACGTGTTGAGGATGGACATATTGTCTTCTTCCCAGGGTTCGAGGTAGAGCTGAGGTGGGGAACTACCACCAGTTGCCATGCCTTTGTGCTTGTACGTGGCAACTCGTTTAAGTACCTAGCATTTCAAGGCTTGAAACCTGTTTTTAATGTTCTCAACATCATGTTGCTTCGTTGACACAGTATGATTTAGTCCATTACCACCTTCTATAAGCATGTTTTTGTTTGTTTCCCTGGCAATTTCAGCATAAGATGGCCTTTTAGATGGACACGGTGCCTTATCACCTCTTTGACCTGCAACTCCAGCTCAGAATCCTTAAACTTGCACTTCCTTTCTCTGTCTGGGTTCATGATGGGAGAGTGTGCCAGGTGTTTGATTGTGATGCCTCAGTGATATCATAGGATGGCAGTGAATTCTGTTTGTCGTGTTTCAAGGTGCTTTGCCTACACAAAATGAATGACTGCACACTCCCACACAAGAAGGGGTTGTTGATGTTTTTCTGGGTGTCCCAAGGTCCTTCTGTGTGTTGCTCAGGCTCTTTCTGTTTTCTAGGGATTCATTTTCTCACTCGGGAACTTTCAATGCCTGAAAATGGGCTCTTGATGTGTTATTTGCCACATGCAGTAAATCTCAATTTCCTTGTGTACATAAAAACTCACAAACAGTGTTATTTAACATGTGTTATGTACCAAACACTATGAAATCGTATTTACCCTGTGTACAAGTTGGGTGGTTTTTACCACCAAACTCGTAATCTAGGCCTGTGAGTTTTTAAATGTGGGCATTCTGCACCCAATTGGAAAGAAAATTTATGGGTGCATATTTCATGCTTTTTTGTAAAGTGGGCCCTCTGACTTCACTGCAGAGTGCCTTTCCGAATGCACTTCTTATTTTTCAAATATTTCTTGCTTTAAAAATTGGTGCATTTGTTTTTGTAAAGTTAATTTGTGCTCATGAACCAAAAATGTTTAATTCCCAATAAAATAATGTCCTGATTCATAAAGATTTTGCTGCTACTTACTCTTATAGTAGGAATGACTTACTAATGTATTCCAGGATTAAATCAGGAATATTACTTGCTCATGAAATTCAGGTGTGTCAAGAGTGCTCCAGTTGTACGCCACAATTACTCACAGCAACGTATTTGTGAATCAAGCTTTAATTCTCTCAGCTTTGGAGGATGCCTGTTAACATACTTATCTACTAAAGATGTACTGATATTGTGACTAAATAATTCATAATGCCATATTTTAGCTTGCAGAGAATGGAAGGATAGGGATGGTAGGAGCAAATATTAATCTTTCCTTTTTTAACACATCTTTTTTCTCTCCCCTCCTCGAAGAACCTGGTCATGTTTATGAGTGACTTTGTAGACTGGATCATACCCGACATTCCTAAGGACATTAACGAACAAATACACAAGGAGAAGGTGCTGATGGTTGAAGTGTTCATGAAGGAAGAACAGGGCAAGCTCCAACTTCTGGAGACCTGGAAGGACCAGGAGAAGAAGCAAGAAGAAAGCTGCAACAACCACAGCCCCACACTCTCCAGAAGCCATCGGGGGAGCACATCATCTCATCACACTTACAACGTGGATGTATAGTGGGGACAGCATCCTCTAACACTGTACATCTGGGCATTCCACTAAGTGAAAAGCCACTACTTAAAGGGCAAGACTTGATCCAGGGACAAGTTACTGGGGTAGAGGCACATAAGATGCATTGCTTTCGACCCCCACCTTAGTGTGAAACTTTGTTCTTACAAAAATATGGAGGACCACGTTCTGATCTGGCGTTTCTGTGTTTTCTTTGCACAAACTGTAAGGCAGGGAATTCTGCTGCATGCTGGGTTGTGTGGCAAAATGGACATTGGTATGGTCAACACATGCACAGATACTATGTAAACTGTTCTTTTCTGGGTAAATATGTTATCCTTTACTTACTGACATACACACACACACACACACACACTGGTATGTACATATATATTTATGTATATATACATATATGGATATATATGGATACATATATACATATATATATAATTTGTATCTAGCTCTTAACATATATATACATATATATGTATATCTATACATATACACACAGACGTGTGTGTTTATGTGTGTGCTTAATTATTTTATACATATTTTTCTAAATGTGCTTCTTTGTAATAAATTTACAGAGATCCTCCAACATGTTCATTATTTATTGATGCGCTTATTTATTGATGCGCGATTAAACTGAAAAAACTTAACACGTGCTTCCTCCTGCCAGAAACTCCATGGCACTTATTTTATGTACATACATTTTTTTTAAAGTTCTGCTTGCAGCAACACAGATTACTTCTACATGTATTTTTCCTACATTTTAATAATAACAATCAGACAACAGAAACCACTACATTTCTGAAAAATCAATTTTTCTGCCAAGGTACTTTGAGGATAGAACGAGTATCCAGTATTCTCTCTGATCTCATGACTTGTATACTCTTTGGAGTTTTTAATATTTATTAGTTTTAAAATGAACGGGATGTGGTAAACTTGATTTTTCTTAGCTGCTGTTTATTTCTAAGGGTGTTGTATGTCTAAGAATTAAACTGGTAACCAAAAAACTATAAAATGCATTCAAGTATGATCTTACCAAAGATTTTTATGTAACATGTTGATAGGGGTAGGGATTGATGTACAGAAGGGTTATTGTGAATTTTGCTATTTTGTACTTTTTTTTCTTGCAGGAATGTCACTATTGAAAAACAAATAATCAAAGGTGTTAATTCAGAAGTTGTCCTTATTTTGCAGTTATATATATATATATATATATATATATATATATATATATATATATATATATATATGACTTAGGGCCAGATTGCGACATTGCTGTGGTGGCTGTTGGACCGCTGCAGTTGTGGCGGTCCAACTGCCACATTAGGCCGCCCACCAGGATCCTAGATTTAGATACATATATGACTTAGGGCCAGATTACGACATTGCTGTGGTGGCTGTTGGACCGCTGCAGTTGTGGCGGTCCAACTGCCACATTAGGCCGCCCCGCCAGGATCCTAGATTTAGAGGAGCTGAACTCACCGCCGCCCTGCTGATTACAGCCTTGTTCTCCACTAGCCTTTAAAGGTTGTTTCACCACCATAAAAAGGTTGGTGGAAAACAAGTGCAGGGGGCCACGGGCAGTGCAGGTGTTCCCTGCCCAGCACCCTCGAAATGCTGTGCAGACAGTGCTCATTTTGAGGGTGCTGGTGCCCCTTGCATGCAGCAGCCTTTTCGCCGCCTCTATTACGAGCTGGAGACAATGCTGCCACCACTTTCCCACTGGGCTGACTGGCGTAAACCTTGGTTTCACCTGGTCAGCTCAGTGGGAAAATCCTAATGGGGTTGGTGGGGAGGTCACCAGAACGGCGACGTTCACCCCTTCTGGAGTTTGGCGGACGGATGTTCCCGTCCGCCAAACTCATAATTGGGCCCTTAATGTATACAAGATAGTAGAAGTACTTTGGGTCGAAGTGAATAAAATTCCACACATTTTGTAGATTCACATGGTTACAAAGAAATACTTATAACTATTGTGAAGATCTGAATTGCCGCACATACAAATGAAAATTATTGTTTCAGTTACCGAGGACTATATATAGACATCTGTGGAAGTGTCATTTCTAAACAGTCTGGATTATGCTTAAATTATGTTATTCCTATCACTTTCCTCAGATAAGCTATCAAAGTTTGTGAGTTAGAGGGTTGGGTGCTTTTGCAGCTGGTCATTACTTTTTTAAATGGACATAAACCTTAATAACATGGTTTTGTCATGCTCTGATCAGAACAGTCCATCCTAGCCTCATTTTCAAGTTTATTTGTACTTTATTTCATTCCTTACTTGAGAAGAAGACTATTGAGCCTCTTTAGAGACCAACATTGTACATGCAAATAAAATCAGAAAATAAGCTTGCAACAACGCAACTAACCTTATAAGAATTCTCAGTCCAAAAGCACTGAAAGAAATCATTTAGTAAACCCTACCAAAACTATAAATGGTATGTGAATTTGATATTGTCAGTTGTATATTTGTACACACTCCAATCATTCATACTTGCTAGATTTTGTGTATGTCCAAAGAAAATACACAGAGGAAAAACGTTGGCTGAAACATATTACCAATAACAATCAATAGAGCCTGACATTTTCAAATAAGTCAGTATTAGAAGATGTAACAAAATGGATAGTACGTGGATAAAAAATAATATGTTAAGAAATTTATTTGTTTCAAGCGGCAACACATATTGGCATAGTATGTTAATAATAATCAATGAAGTGTGACACTAATACACAACACAAAGATCTTTTGAATCAGATTTCCCAGGTATGCCTATTTTTGATAACCATATAACTTGAAGATTATCCACAGAGAAGAGCTGCCACAGGCATTGAATTACGGGAAGTTTGTATTTGTTTAGGTATTCCCTTTTTCCCTATCCATTATCCTATATCTACTAAAATGGAAGAGGGCTACATCTCATACCCAATGCCCCATTTGCAACAACTTTACATACTTGTAAAGTAGTTCAATGGGCCGTTAGGTATGAGATGTAGTTGTAAGTTTAGAGGTATTGTGTATGAGGGAAATACATTGTAATTATTTGTGAATACCAACTCAGTTACCACTTTGTGGGTATTTACCACATTTGCATTTTCCACTCATGACATTTCATAACAGTTGTCTAAATAAACACAGTCTGACTACAAATATATCTTGTATCTTGATTTTGGAGGTCATGGTATAGAATTTCAGAAGCATGGATTTAACTTTTCATTTAGATATGTTACAGTTACACATGCAAATAATTTTGTGAATCAGGGTTTTCATTTTAAACCTACTAGTGCTAAAAGCAAAATGCTACATGTCGCCATACCAACTGCAAATACACAAATAGTTGCATGTTTTACATTTTAAAGATAGGGGCAAAATCTAACCGTTCTAAGATAGGAAATACTATTGAAAACTAATGCATTACTGATAACCTTAAAATTATGACAAAATCATAATCTACTCATTCATCTGATGGCTCTTCGGGGATGTTTTTTATGTTATGGCCTTTTCTGAGAATCACAATGTGGGTTTTTCAATGGATGTTTGTTCTTCCCTGCTAATTATACTCTACTTCAGATGTGTCCTCTTCTTAGGGAAACTGCATGGTAGCATCCTTCCATAGTTAGATTTGAGAGAGAGGAAGGGGCTCTGTTGAAGGAATTTTTTAAAACCCACAATTTGAATGCCCTCATTAATTCACTACAAATCTTAAGTGGGAAATGACTATGTTTCAATCTACATCTTAAATAGGTTTGGTCAGAATTAGCTATTGCAATGTGTTCTCTCCTTTTTTTTACAGCTGTTGATTAGTGGTGCTTGTATAGATGATCTCATAAAATCAGAACATTAAATAGCATGTTTGGCTATTCGCTTACTTGTAGTTTAGCTAATGTAAACCATTTTGGCATTTTTGTTAGATCATATGTATGTTTCCAAAATGTATATGCAAGGAGGACTTTGGGACTGATGTCATGTCACAGGAGTGATGTGTCTCTCGCTCAATGGGCATACATGGTTAGAACAAAGAGTGAACTGAAAGCGGTTCTGTGTCTCCAGAAACCTGTCGTCCAGCACCTTAAATAAGCCAGAGCTATTTCTTTGTAACTATATGCAGCAGGTGGTTTGCTTTAGTATTAAAAACATACTTCTGATGTGTATAGGTCACCTTGATGAAAGGAAAATTAAATACCTAGTTAGAAACTGATGATGGAGAGAGGAAGTCATCACTAGAGAGGCAGAATATAAAATGAAACTTAGGCTACACTGGCCCATCAACTCATTAAAGGTGGCAGACCTTAAGGATTATTTTATTTGGATGAGTCACATATTTTGGTATTTTCAGTAGAGATTGCTGTGTGGAAGGGATTATGCTTCCTGGCACTATGTTGTGAAGGAAGAAAAATCACTTCATACACTTTTCATTTGTGAAAATCTATGTATATGATATTGACATTCTTGTAATAAACTAAAGTGTGGCCCAGGTACAAAGAGGCTTCATACATGATGAATATAAGCTTGTAATATCAGAAAATATAAACTAAGGGAAGAAGCTCCTGTTCTCTTGTAAATTGCGTGGAATGCTTTTTTGTATATAAATGTTGTATAACAAATTAAAATGTTATATAAAATCTCAAAAGAAAGAATTTTTCAACAAGAAATATGCAAATGTGTTCTAGATATTTTATTGAAGAGGTATTCATAATAAAATTTAACATAAAATGACCTGTTGGGAAATGTATCATTTGCATGGCCTTTGATGGTTCTGCTGGATATGCCTCTGCGCGCTGCTTGAGCTGTGCTGGGTTGTCATTGTTTACAGCACACACCACTGAGAAGTACATATCACAAAAGGAGCACTTGCTTTTTATGCCTTCAGATAAGATAGCTTTGGCTTATGATACTAATATGAGCATGTGTCCCTGACAGAGAAAGGCCTAAAAGTAACCTTGAGAGATGCTCAAATCACCAACCGCAATCAACCAGTATGATAATTTTACAGGTAGAATAATAGAGATGGATCACCGTCATGTGAAAACTCAAATAGATGCAAAGTTTTGTGCAGTGATTGATCAAAGTTTGGGAACTAGCTGTCACAACCTTACCTCTCAGAAGATCTTGTTGACCCAAACATGATTGCAGTCAAATTATTGTTTTCTATTCCATCTCAGTTACTCAGGTGTATGACAGAAGTACTTGGCAGAGATACATCTTTATGGTGAGAAACATTTGTGAAAAAATGTTAGTAGCATGGGACATTACTTTGAAATCTCATCTTGTAGAATTCCTTGACATAAGGAAAATCTGCTTGATGACACCTAAGCTGTAAGTGAAAGTTCCACTTTCAAATACAGATGCAGAAATATTTTTTTACATCAATGTAGTGTCATGTGGCAGGGCCTTATTGTGATGATACATGTTTCATGCAAAACAGGCCAGATTGTTTCACTTCATACTAGAGAATATTTGTAATAGACACAAGGCCTAAAAACAAAAGCACACTAACTCTTTGGAAGGTAATTCTAACAAATATGTGTTTGGTCACCATGTTTTCCAGTTAAGAAACCCCATTTTACAACATTCAAAGTGACAAGGCGAAGAAAGATAACTTTACACTTCTCTGGTGCACATGCTGTAACTGTGGCTGCAAGGAAAGATGACCTTGCAGAGATCTGTCTTGGAAGGAAGAAGCAAAATGGAACATTAGCTTCCTCATCTTCAGTATGCTTCAGCAAAGGGATATTATTTGCACCTTTTTGTAGCAAAGGGGAAGCCGAGCATGAGTGACCTCTCCTTGCTCCATACGACATCACTGGTGATAAACGATATGAAAAGTTAGTGGTGCAGGGGTACAATTAGGCACATGGACTGGTGATTGAGGGGAGCTGTTGAATGGATAAATTCTCATCTGTTGTCCCGATGACAGCATAAGCTACGAGGAGAAACTGCATAGCCTGGCAAAAGTTAGGTTTAGTACATCAGCATAGCCATATAGATTAGATACCTGACAGCATATAAACACTTTCAACAGGGGCTAGGTTAACAGGATAGGGAGGGGCATATCTGTCACTGGCCTTGATCAGCATATTATCTGCAGAGTGATGTATAATATTAACAATTAGTCTGACATACATGATTTGTAGACAAATAGTGCAAAATAATCGTATTCCCGTAAAATACCAACCATTGCATGCATACTGATCTTGAGTACAAGAGCAGGGCTCCATTTGTCATCACCTCAAAATACGATATTCTCGGACAAGTTTATCTTACTCACAATAGAGCATAGCTTATTAGATGAGTAGTGAGAAACACCTGCCTGTTCTCTTCTCCAAAAAGTGTGAATTTCCTTTTTGTCCTAATGGGTTCTACCTGGTGAAATGATCAATAACATTAGGGTGAAAACAGCAGTAGATTTTCAGGGTTCTTATATTCCGCTTTTGGCAAACTTTGTGGACTTTCCCAGATTAACTTTAACTATGCCAGTGCAAAAATGTTCTGACATTGCCAGATAATATTTATCTTGTTGTGAGCTGATTTTAACTCTTACAAAATGCAGTTACTTATCTGCAAGTATACTGTTTGCAGTTTTCTATGCTCATTGAAAAATGTTTGCAGAATTATTTTCTGCAATATAACTATTGCAACATAACCTGTTTCACAGGTCATAATTTTCCCTCAAATGTGAGATTAGGAGTTCAATACATTTTCCATTGAATTTTGTCAAAGTTGTCAAAAGAAATTGCAACCTTGCAATACTCTATTTTCCACCTTCCTGACTGTGACTTGTTTTAAAACACATGTAAAACATTTATGTTAGCTTTTTTCAGGCCACAAAGTAAGCAATATATGTTTTAGAGATTTGAAAAATAAGCTCTAATTAATTGCAGATAACTTTCTTAGGATCTGCTCCCCAAACAAAATTCATATATATATAGTAATAGTGCTGTTATAATAGGACAGTGGTTTCAATGTTAGGTGCAGAAATCTGAATTTAACCTATTGGCCACCCTTTGGAAAAAGATACTTGGCATGCCTCATTAATCTTTGTCCATATCCACTTTTGACCAAAAGCTTTATTGCTTTACATTTTTTACATTGACAATAATGCTTCAATCCCACTACCTTATTTCAAAACTCACAGAAAAATCCCTGTGTCCACCCTAAAAAAAGTGCAATTGGATTTTCTGTATGGAGAACATGGCCTATAATAAAGACTCAGGTAGGTTGAGTCGACTATACATATTTTTGGGAATTTCTTGTTTGATTACTGCTTTCTGACAGCCAAGGAAGACAAAAGTGGCATTTCCCAGCAGATAAAAAAATATCCATAATATTGACTGACCCAGGAATTGGAGCACCAACAGCAACACCTTTTAAAGATATATTTTCAAAGGTTAGAGGTGTTCAATTTTAGAAATTATTTTTAGTTATTTATGTAATTCATCAGAAGAGAAAAGTTAGAAGTTATTTTTTAAGCTAGTTATTTTTGCACAATTTTTAAACAATCTTTTTAGTGAAAATCATAACTAATTTTAAAAAAAAGTCATGTAATGAATTTCAACCAACATGTTTCATGACTTATAACTTTCTCAAGCTGAAAGACAAAAAGACAAAATCAAGGAAGAACTCACAAAGAGTGAATACTTAAATCTAACAGTGGGACGTATTGATAGTTCTGAATTTTTTGCATCCATAGATCAGTGATTCATAAGTGTACAGTTCAAATTATATACATAGGGTGGCATTAACAGAGAAGAACAAAGTTGTCAACAATGTTATATCCAGACACAGTGGTCGGGCCAAGGAGTGATCTCACCATCATAGTTGGATTCCAAATGTGTACATTCATTTTATCTTAAGTGCACCTATCAAACTTGTATAAATGTATACAGTATATAGATGGCACTCCTCCTCCATACGTATTGTAACTGTTTAGTACCATTATAATTATTTTTTGGCTTGGTTGCTTGTTGACAACCCCTTCCTGCATGTTGGTGTTCATTGTACAGCTATATTGGTCAAGATGCACTTTATAAAAACAAGAGATAAAATAAACAATAAATGTACATGGGGATTAGTGTAATGGAATTGTTACTAACAAACGTGCTGGTTCTTTTTCTTTGAGAAATGTAAGGAACCAATCTTTTAAGAGGTTCAGATTAGCACAATGCCAGCAATGGAGACTCTTATTCTTACCTGATTGAAATCAAACACATAGAGCTCACAATCAAATAAACAATGTCAACAAAACAGTTTTCAAAAAATCAAAATGACAAAAATATATTACTGAATGTTTTAAGGAAATGTAAATGTATGACATTCTCCTTAAGATCTTAATAATTGAGTAGGAAAACATATGAGTATAAATGCAAGATGTTATGTGTTGGGTTTAATAGATATGAAAATATAACAATTAAGGACATAGTTGTACATCCACCTGGGGACAGTGAGACGACCTTGCAGACCCAGTCACAAGCCAAAGTGCAAGACACCCTAGACAAGATACTGGGAGCTATTGAGGACACAAAATCAACATTGCAACGTGGCATCAACCAAGTGGCGATAGAGGTGGGCCTCCTGAGAGCTGATCACCATAAACTGGCCGACAGAGTTAAAGAAACAGAAACAATACTGTCTGATGTTGTGCCGAAACAAAAAGACGTGACGGCGGAGGTAATCTCTTTGGCTGGCAGAGTGACAAGGCTTGAACAACGGGCTGAGGATGCGGAGGGAAGAAACAGGAGGAACAATGTGCATGTGGTGGGCCTCCCCGAGGGGACGAACATGGTGGAATTCCTGGAGAAGTGGCTGAGCACGGTTGTCGCACCGGGGTGCCTGACCCCCTTCTATACACTGGAGCGAGCGCATCGTGTGATGTCGAGACCTCTTGCTCCTGGTAGGCCCCCGCGTGCTGTAATCGCTAAACTCCTGCATTACAGAGACAGGGACATCCTCCTACAGAAAGCGAGGGAAATGGGCCCGTTTAAAGTAGCCAACGGGGAAGTGACACTATTCCCTGACTTCACTCTGGAAGTCCAGAACAAGAGCGCCTCATTCCTTGTGATTAAAAGAGCCCTGCGAGACGAGGGGATACAGTACTCGCTGCTTTACCCAGCAAGACTACGAGTGATTGCGGAGGGGAAGACCACGTTCTTCCAAACCCCGGAGGAGGCATGGGAATGGCTCGAGAGGCATGGGTCACAAACGGCGCTGCCTGCGCGCGAGAGCCCTGGAGCGGGCAGGACCCGCCGGGCCCCGAGGGGGAAGAGGTCCAGAGATTGCCCACGACTGACGCCAACGCAGACACAGAGGGAAACGGGCAGGAGGGAGGCCCTGGAGGCGGCGTCCCGGGTGGGTGGAGAGGTGTCCCCCCAAGAGGGTTCTGAAGAAGAATCCGATGACACAATGGTATCCTCTGCTGGTGGCTCCGGAAGTTTGACTTGCGCACCGAGGGTGACCCCGCAAACGGCTGACGAACTCGGATAAATTTGACCTACGTTGGCGCCAAGCGACATGATGAGCCGATTGAACGTGTGGCCCCTCTGGACCTGGCCTCCCCCCCTGACTTGACTCTCGCCTGCCCGATTTGGCTGGCGAGTATTGCAGTAATGTGTTTGAACAAGTTACACTGTTGCACAATTTTCTGGGCAACCTACAGTTCAGGAGGCGCCCTGGGGATGGGGAGTTGGGGTTTGCAGTTACGAGTTAAATCGGCTACATGTGTGGAGTGGACCGACCACAGTGAAGGTACAAGCTTGCGGGGGGGTCAATCAGGATCCCGGGCACGCCAGGCTCACATTCATCAGGCTTTAAGAATAAGATGGCAGACCACAATATCATAACCTGGAATGTCAGGGGGATGGGCACTCCGGCCAAGAGACATTGAATTCTTTCCTTCCTAAAGAGAAGGGGGGTGCAGGTAGCTATGTTACAGGAGACCCACCTGGCACCGGGAGAGGGAGAAAAACTAAGACGGAGATGAAGGGGGCAGGTGTTTGCTACAGAATATTCAGCTTATGCAAGAGGCGTTCTGATTTGGATTATGGCAGGGGTCCCCCTGACAATTGATTCCTCCAACATAGATAAAGAGGGAAGGTTTGTCATATTGGAGGGGAAGTTACATGGGTTCCCGTTGGTTCTGAGTTGCATCTACGCCCCTAATCAGGACCAAATTTCATTTATGATGGGCCTATCTAGACACCTCACTCGCCAACACACAGGGGAAGTACTAATAGGAGGGGACTTTAACGCAGTATTAGACATAAACATGGACAGGTCCACCCTGCCACTGCAGGGGGCAACATCAAGTAAGACAGCACAAAGGCTAGTTGAGTGGCTAGGTACTTGGGGGCTAGTAGATGTCTGGCGGATGCAGCACCCGACCGTCAGGGACTACTCGTTTTACTCGGGCCTCCACCAGGTGCACACCAGAATTTATAGGATGGTCTGCACAGCGGGATTGGCTCGAGGTGTGACCCACTCTGAATACCTTGCCCGTAAAATATCGGATCATAATCTTCTACTGTTGACGTTGAGGGTATCACAGGACAGACCCCCCATACCGTCATGGAGACTGGCCCCCGCGGCGCTCGAGGACCAGGCGTACAGGGAGGCGCTGCGCTGCCACCTGACAGAACACATTGAAGCCAATAAGGGATCCACCCCTTCCAGAGCTGTGGAGTGGGAGACACTCAAAGTGGTGAAGAGGGGTTACTGTCTTGGGCAGTCTGTGGGGGTGAGGCGCACACTAGAGAGGGAACTAAATGCCCTGGAGAAGGTCATACACGAGGGGGAATTGAGATAGGGCCCTGCAGCACAAGTAGATGAAGAGTATGACCGCGCACGCAGAGAACACTCCCAATTTGAAGAACGGGTCAGATGCCATAGCATGCAAAGATACCTGGCATCCCTACAGTCAGAAGAGGGGAGATAGGGTAAACTCTTGGCATGGCTGGTACGCCCGAATGGGGACAGCGAACCCATCACAAGCCTATTGGACAGAGGGGGAAATCGTAGACTCAGCCCAGGCCCCATTAATGACGCATTTAGAGATTATTACATACACTTGTACAGGAGGCCTACCAGCCTGGAGACGGGAACACTTGACAATTTCTTGACCCAGATCCCCTTACCGGTGCTGAATCTAGAGGACAGGGACAGTCTAGGGGGGCCGTTGACTACGGAAGAGATAAGCGATGCAATAGCGCAGCTGGCCCCTGGGAAGACCCCTGGCACGGACGGTCTTCCTATGGATTTTTATAAAAAATATAAGTCCTTATTAGTCCCCAGATTGGTGGAGATGTATGCGGAGGCGGCACAGAGTGGAGAACTACCGAGCACGCTGGGTGAAGCGCTGGTAGTGCCACTCCCCAAAACAACCAATAGGGAGGCATCAGTGGCTGACTTCCGCCCGTTATCAATGCTAAACAGCAACTTTAAGATCCTCAGCAAGATCATGGCCAACCGGCTGCTTCCCCACATGCCCACACTGATACATGATGACCAGAACGGTTTCATTCCTGGTCGCAGCACCTCCCTGAATCTTAGACGAATTTTCTCCATCTTACACATGCCCGACGAATCGAAACCACCAGCTGGGACCCTGTTGGCGGTGGATTTTGAGAAGGCCTTTGACTCAATCAGGTGGGGCTATCTGAGGGCGGCAATGTTAAAAATGGGCTTGGGGGAGAGTTGGGTTAGATGGGTGGACCTGTTATACTCGTCCCCACTAGCAAGGGTAAAGACGGGTAGAACAATCTCTAGTGCATACCCGGTGCACCGTGGAACCAGACATGGGTGCCCCCTATCCCCGTTGTTGTTTGCCCTGGCGATAGAGCCTCTCGGGGCCTGGTTATGAGGAGAAGGTGTGGGTAAGGGGATTGAATGGGGGCCAACTGAGCACATTATCTCTCTGTATGCAGATGACATACTGATCTATCTCAGAGACGGAGCTAGCGGTCTCCCTTGGGCCCTAGAGGTTCTAGAGGACTTCGGGGAGGTATCGGGACTGCGTCTTAACCGCGGCAAAACATATGTGTTTCCCTTGACGCCTGGTTACATGCGCCCAGCAGTATGTCCGATAGACTTGAAATGGGCCCCACGGACCTTTAAGTACCTAGGTATTCAAATATTCCACGAATTGTGAGACCTAAGAGAGGGTAACCTTGGCAAAGCGCTCCGATCCTTGCGGTCCTCGGTGGGGTTTTGGCGCTCTCTGAAATTATCAGTGATGGCCAGAGTGGCACTGTCCAAGATGATCATGCTTCCCTGACTTTTCTACTATTTTGCCAACTTGCCACTGCTGATCCCCCAGGCATGGTTCCGCGACCTGAACGCGTTGCTCAGAGAACTAATATGGGATGATGGACGTAGACGCACTGCACTCACGACTATCTGTAGGCCGTCCCGCATGGGAGGACTGGGAGCCCCTGACTTTGAGGCATACTAATTGGCATCCCAGCTACAGTGGGTGTCCGGCTGGTTGGCGGGTAGGGGCCACCTGGATTTATGTACTGCCCAGGGGGTGACGGATACGGCATGGATTGCGGCATGCATGGCAAACAGGAAAATAGCCCTCCCTGGGAATAATATAATGATGAATGTCGCAATGGCATGCTGGAAAAGGTGCATGAAAAGGGTGGGAGTAGGCCCGCCATACTCTCCAGCTTTGCCACTGTCGGTGCTTGCCCTGGAGTCTGGGGGGAAGCGACTGGGAAGTCTGGGGCTTGGCCCTTGGCCGACTGCTGGAATAGAGACAGTGGGTGGGCTCTTCGAGGAGGGTGTACTGAAGGGATTTGCTGACCTAACGGGAGGGGGTGTTCCCGGGGTCAATTTTTGCTTTTCGGGAAGCTAGTGCACACCCTTAAAGTTCACTGGGGCACAATAAATGAGGAGCCCGCAGCCCACGGGGTCCTGCACCTACTGCTGACATCAGGGGAGGAACCACATCTGATCGCCAAAATATACCGGGCCCAGGTTGAGGCAGCTTTAGACCCTTTACAGTCTTTGAGAGAACGATGGGAGAACACGATTGGACGGGATTTGTCTGACTCAGAGTGGAACAAAACATTGGCCTATCCCCGTGTGATCTTGCGTAACACGCGGTTAAGATACATCCAATACAATTATCTACATAGGACGTACCTCACGCCCCACAGACTGTTCCGTATATACGGGGGTCCCTAGGACATGTCCTAAAGGCAGAGGAGGCCAAGGGCATCCGCCGGGTTCCCATTGCCCCGGGATGGGAAGACTTAGTGACGAGCTGGGATAGTATACTCAAGAGATTAGCAAACCCCGAAGTAATAACAGGCGTTGACTAGCACACCCTAGGAAACTGACCAAGTGGGGATAATTCCCAAATAGGTGCCCAAAGATGGCCAAAATTATAAATAGACCCCACCGTGAGTAGCAATATGAAGACAATCGAGCCACTAACTCCCACTCCACCATTAGAAACAGCGAATGGCGTGAGTGGCCCCCTCTGTACGTTGTTGCACCCTGGACTGGCCCCCTCCTCCAAAGTTGCTATGCTCTCGTGCCTTAAATACCAACAACTACAAGTTCCACCCACACAAAGCCGTAAAGTTGACCTCTTGTGGTTTTTGTTTCCTTTCCTTTTTTCCCTTTTTCTCTTCCTTCTAATACCATCGCTTATATATCCTTATTTCCCCCCCCCCTTTTTTTTTTCTTTTTTTTTTTTCTTTCTTCCTCCCCTTTCTTCTTCCCCAAGTTATAACTTAGAATAGACTTAAGTTCATTGTTTGGTTATTAGTTCCAAAACAATAGTGTAATGAAACGAGGAACACATTATAGTATGTCAATGAGCGCAGTTTATTAAAATTAGGAGCAAACATACACATAAAAAATGTTCACAACATCAAAGTAATGAACAACGAACCAAAATAAATGTATATTACAAATGTGAATTGTTAAATGGTCATGTATAATAAGTGCAAGATATTAACATGAACAGACATACAAATGTAAAACAACAAAATGTTAATAAAATATATTAAAAAAAAAAAAAAAAAGGACATAGCTGTACAGTGTGATAATGGATAGACATGTTGGAAACCTAGAGCTGTGGAGTTTGTTTAGAAGATATGTAAACCATTAAGTGGCTGAGTAATGAAACAGTACACTAGTTGCAGACTGGCCACAATCTGATTGTAATTGTCACAATCCACTGTTGTTTCTTGAAAATAATAAAATATGTTGCACAGAAATGTAGGGAAATGTTCTGCAGTATTAGTAGGCAGCTAGAAAAGTGAATAGGGAACTAGAAATGGGTATTCCATATATATATATTAGGGCACAAGTTATATTTACTTCATATGACTCTATAACAGGTGAATTTCTACAGTTCTGTTTGTTTCAAATGTGAGCCTAACTATAATGTCCCTGTAACTGTTGGTTTTTTAAATAAAAATAGATAGGTAGATAGAAACATAGATAGATAGATAGATTGATAATGTTGCAGGGAAACAAGATAAAAAAGATAGATCTCCTCTTGGCAAGGCAAATTCACAGCCTTTTACCGTTGCAGCAGAGAGAGTAGTTATCTCCAAACAGGTAAATAGCTGGTCTCAATTTGCTGCTTCACAGGCAGCCACTTGTATAGTCAATTGAACAGTGCTTATTACAAAAGGTTAATCAGTAAGTTTAGCAATTACATACTTGTGGCCAAATCACTTCACTGGTATCCCTTAACCTTTAACCTATTTCTAACACATTCTTTATTGCAGTTCTAATAATGCTTAACAAACTAATCATTCACTGCTCTTGAATGCATGTATGTTTGTGTGTGTGCTTTATCACTCTGCTCCTAAGATCTCTAATCGTTTTTTGCATACCCTAGGCTAATTCAATCTCTTGCTCCCATTCTTCAATCATGTTTTTAATTTACTGAGACAACAGAATACATATTTGTGTGCTTAAAACCATGTATTCCTTTAGGCTCAGAAACACAGGTTTTCCTTTTATTACAATCTTGCTAGTCATGCATTCTGTTTTTGAGTGAAGACTTCACCTCTCTGGAATCAGTACAAACTTTAGGCCTACACTGCTCCTTTACCACATATGATTTTATATTGTTTTCCACTGATGTCTGATGTAGCGTAATTGCTTCACAGTTTATTTACTCTTCAACATTCTCCAACATTGATATTTAAACTACTAACTCTAAACCTTGGTCTGCACTTGGCTCTAGGTTATATATATTGCTCTGAGCATCTACTATTCATGTTGGTGACCTAACTGGAAACATCCCTCCCACCACTGTACTAATCTTTCTACAATATGCTAAAATTAATTGAAAACTGAAGTATATCAACAACAGAGCCACAAGAACTGGCAACTAGGCACCCAACAGTCCCGACATCCAGGATGGTAGTAAAGAAAACCAGCCACTAAGCCAATTATCTGGGGCACCTCCTTCATCTGTAATTTTCTTCTGTAGAATATGCAAAGTTTGTATGGCCTCTGACAAAGTTCTGTCTGCAGTCTTTGCTGACACACATGTACAACAAGCAGTCCCATTTTTTACATACCCCTCCATCCATGATCATCATAAGATCAAGTACATAACAGTGCTGCATTATCATCATTCTCATAGCGTAAATCGTTTATGGCATTCAATCCGTCTTTTGTAGTGTTTATAGACTTCATAAGTTCCCATCAAGTTATCTGGAGCCATCAAGCAGTTGCCTTTTCCTGAACAAATGGTAGAATACTTTCCAGATTACAACTGTGAATCATTAAACAACCAGTACTCTTGGGGAAGATCATTCCAAGAAGTAGTGCCATAATACTCTGCAGTTCTTCTTTGGGGGTGGTAACAAGGTTGTTTAACAGGTCATTGGATGTTCATGAAGCTTTGACAAATTGACTCCAGGAATTAGCAAAACTGGGGCATGCAAGGTGACCATGGCACATAGGCCATTACAGTTCGGTGGGAACTAAGCGTACAGTAGTTCTCCACACTGTCAAGAATAGTCAATGAGGTTATTTATTGTGGCACTGCAGTTGATATTTCTGAATATATTAACAGTGATGTTTCCTCTGAAACATAAAGAAACAGTCATTAATTTCATGAATGTCTGAAGACTTAGGCCCTCATTATGACATTGGCTGTAAATTCTGAATATTGCCGCGGTGACTGCCGCCAACATACCGCCGTGGAGGCAAACATCCATCTGCCAGATTATGAAACAAACACACAAAACCGACAGAAAACAGCCACAACCACAAATCTGCCAGACCCACTGAACGTGATAAACTGTCAGTACCACCACGCATACCGCTACGCCACTAAAACAACATCCTCCAAATTATGACCCACAAATCACCACAGCGGAGATTCAATGGCAGTAAGCCATTGGCTGTGCACACCGCTGCTGCGATATGGCCACCCAAAAACAAAAAAAGATAACATTGGCCAGAACAAAAAACCCACACCTGGCACAAATACACCCACCCACCAACAGCACTATAAAACACCCCCCCACATCTCGAACAATCCTTAGCAAATACGAGAAGACCGCTATACTTTGCCACTTTGCTAATCCCAGAGAGAATTGCACACACATATTACAACTACCCATTCATCCGTTAAGCACTGCACACCATACACCCCACCACTTCACACATCACCCTTTGCACAACACACACACACCACACAACACCCATGTCCCCACAAAGGCACCAGCGGTTCACTGATGAGGAGTTGCGGGTCATGGTGGAGGAAATAGTCAGGATAGAGCCACAGCTGTTTGGAGCACAGGTACAGCAGATCTCCGTTGCCAGGAAGATGGAGCTATGGCAGAGAATCGTGGACAGGGTGAACCCCGTGGGACAACATCCATGCACAAGGGTGGAATGACCTACGGGAAGGTGCGTTCTATTGCAGCAAGGCACCAGCTCACCATCAGGAGGACTGGCGGTGGACCCTCACCTCCTCCCCCACAGCTGACAGCGTGGGAGGAGCAGGTCTTGGCAATACTGCATCCCGAAGGCCTCACTGGAGTACCTGAAGGACTGGACACTGGCGAGTTACCTCTTAGAATCTATCAACCCCTCATACCTGCATGCCATCTCGACCCCTCACCCTGACTCCCTTCACCCCACTCCATTCCACACAGTGCACCACCACAATTACCAAACATAAATGTCAAGCCCTGCATGCCTAACTCACTGCATGCGCATCCCTTCCAGCTCTGCATGCACACCCACCACCAATGCATGCACAGCGTGGAGAACTAACAATCCCACAATACATCACCATACACAACCAAAGGTGGGAGTACAACAGCAATAATATAAGGAAAGCTAAAAATGCGGAATATGTCATAGACGTACCATAATACATCACTTACATCCCCACTGGTGCCCCAGCCAATGTCAGCGGTGAGGAGGTGCCACGGCTACCCAGTCCCCCACCAGATGATACCCCCAGTGATGACAGCAACTCAGGAGCTCTGGATCTGGATGAACTCCCTGGCCCATCTGGGACCAATGGTCATTTGGCTAACCCATCCCACAGTCAGTCCACCACAGAGCCCCCCCTGAATCTAACACCACAGCAGCCAGCCAACGTCCGCAGGACACACGTCAATCAGAAGTGTGCCCACCTGTACTGGCACCCGAGTCCACACCACATAGGCAAGACAATGAGGGTCCTGGTATCAGTGGAAATGGGCACACCGTTCAGGGGGCACAGGCACAGGGGGCCAAGGACACGCGGAGGACAGCTGTGTGCCAGGGAGAGGACAGGCCCAGGGAACCCACTGCCCAGGAGACACTCACAAATGCCCTGGGACATACCAACAATCCCAGGTCAGAATGGGTCAAGTGATCAAAATCATGCGGGGTGCAGGAGGTACACCACCAGGAGATAATTGAGCATTTGCAGGGCCTAAATGCCAACATGGCCTTCATTGTAGGGGTGCTGGGTGACATGGCCAACACCATGCGGGAGAACAGAGCACACCAGCGGGCCGTTTCCACTAACCACTCCAACCCGGCAGACATCAACATCTGCTGCAACTAGTGGACAGGAGGCCCTGCCACAGGACCCACAGGCCACCAGCACCCCTCCCCCTGCAGAAGGTGAACCACCCCACAAACATTCCCTGTGACCCAGACAGACACCAGAGACAGTTACCAAGACTAAGAACACCGCCAGGAAATTAGCCCCTCCAGAATGTCCCCCTTGTGTTCCACTGTGTCACCTTGTCCACTTTCAACTGCCATTGCTCCCCTTAGACACTGGACCTGTGCAACAAACAGACTGGCCCACTACACTGGACTTTTCCCAACCACCACCCCACTCTATTGCACTTTCCATTGTATACCTGATTCATTAATAAACACCCTTGGACACAACTTGTGTAACAGTGCTTTATCTGAAGGTAATGTACCATGTATTGAACTGCATGGTCCTGTGCAATTGTCCTGTTATATGTTGTTCCATCCTACATATGTGTCTCAGCAGTCTGTACACATCACAGCATTACACTGTTGTAACCACACTAACATCTGCAATAAGGGAAGGCATAGGTGACAGTCAGTTGGGATGCAAAGGTAGTGAATGGCATTATGCTACAGCCACACAGAACAACACTTAAATGGAGAAATGCTTAGTTCAACAGTCTTGCCTGAGTGTCATTGGAAGTACTGCTGTATTATATGTGTCCTGTTGTCCATATCCTCCTCCTTTCCCTCCTCCTCACTGTCCTCACTGTCCACTGCTGCCACAGGTGTATTTATTGTCACCCCCCTCCTCCTGAAGATAGGGCACATGGCGTCTGAGGGCCAAATTGTGCAACATGCAGCACACAACAACAAACTTGCTGACCTTCTCAGGGGAGTAGCATAGGGATCCACCTGTCAGATGGAGGCACCAGAACCTGGCCTTTAGGATACCGAAGGTCCTTTCAACAATCCTCCTGGTATGCCATGAGCATCATTGTAACTATTCTCAGCCCCTGTTCTCGTATTCCGAACAGGGGTCAAGAGCCAGGACAGGTTTGGGTAGCCGGAGTCACCCAGAAGAAGTGAGGGACACACATTAGCCTTGCACAATGGCATGGGGTATGACTCCTGAAGGCATACACTGACATACATTGGGTGGGGACTCAGGCTCACCTATAAGCCACACTCTCTGTAGTTGTGCCATCAGCTGTGGGATGCTGCTAGTTCTCAGGACAAAGCCATCATGCGCCGACCCAGGATACTTGGCAGTGACGTGGGAGATGTACTGGTCAGCAAGGCACAGCATCTGGATATTGAGTGAGTGGAAACTCATACCATTCCTGTGCACCTGTTCATTGGCCCTGGGGGGACTAGGGCAATATGGGTCCGGTCAATGGCCCCAATCACATCTGGTATGTGTCCCATTGCATAGAATCCAGCCTTCACAGTGGGCAATTCATCTACCTGGGGGAATGAGATGTAACTGCACATGTGTTTGAGCAGGGCAGCCAAAACCCTTGCAAGCACAATCAAGAACATTGGCTGTGACATTCCTGCAGCCAAACCCACTGTCACCCAGAAAGAGCCTGTTGCCAGGAATTGGAGCACTGATAGTAGCTGCACAAGAGGGGGTATTACTGTGCTGCAACGGATAGCAGGTAGCAGGTCAGGCTCCAGTTGTGCACACAGCTCTGTGATTGTGGCCCTGTCCAGACGATAGGTGAGTATGATGTGCCTGTCCTCCAGTGTAGCCAAGTCCACAAAGGGTCTGTACAGGGGTGCTTGCCTCCTCTTCCTATTCCTCCACAGTGGTTGGTACCTAAGGGACCCAAAAGTAAGAATGAAGTGAAAACAGGAACAATGGACACACAATATCAGTGAACACAGAGCAAGTTTGTATGTTGGTCACTGGAATTGTCTAGGTGTGTATAGACAATCAATCAATCAATGCTTAGAAAGCGCGGCTACTCACCTGTGAGGGTCTCAATGCGCTGTGGTGGCAGGCGGAGGTACTTCAACCAAAGCCACCAGGGTTCCTGGCGCTGGGCGCAGTCCAGGCATAGACGGACGCAGATGGGAGTGTGGTCGCCATTAAGAAGAGGAGGGGGTGGGGGGACAATCATCTGGGAGGCGTAGGGCGGGAAAGGTGCTTTGCGGGGGAGAGAAGGCAGAGGAAAAGGGGAGAAAGGAAAAAGCATTAGTTAAAAATGAGGGATGATAGAAGAAAAAGGCAAAAAAGTGAAAGAGCGACAGAGAGAAGAAAAGAAAAGGCAAATAATAGAAGAGAAAGGCAGCAGCAGCCAGAGGAGCCGGGGAGGGCAGCAGACACCGACCAGGAGGTCAGTGCATCTGCCCTCTCACAGTGCTGCAGCTGCAATTAAGAAGGGGAGGGGGTGGGGGGAGAAGTCAGCTGGGAGGCGGGATGGCAGGAAAGGTGTGTCGTGGGGAAACAGAGGAAGAGGGGAGAAAGGAAAAAGCACTATGGAAAAATGAAGGGTGATAGAAGAAAAGGCAGAAAATGCCAAAGTGAAAGAGCGACAGAGAGCAGAAAAGAAAAGGCAAATGATAGAAGAGAAAGACAGAAGGCAGCAGCAGCCAGAGTAGTTGGGGAGGGCAGCAGACACTGACCAGGAGGTCAGTGCAGCTGTCGACACCAATGACGCACATTTAAATCAATACATGTATACTAGCAGTCGAAAATGGCAACCGCCTGTCCTGTCTGCAGGGACAGGTGGAAGTGACCTCACTCTGCCTGCGGTAGGCATCATGGCTGGAGGTGGTCTGCGTCGCTGTACAATACCTCATTGGCTAACATGGGGCTCTATGGAGTACAGGATCCAATAATGATCAACACCAGCGGTGACGGTGTTCACCGCCGCGGACGTGACCGCCATTTTCTACCTACTACTTCACTTGATTCCTGACTTTCCACAGGACTACATCTCCCCTGCGTGTGCTGCTGTGACCTATGTCTGGTACCTGCTATGGCCTGTGCTACTGGGGAAAGGGCCCCAGCCTTCATGTCGGAAGAGTTGGAGAGGCTCGTGGATGAGGTCCGACCCCTGTATGGACAGTTGTATGGGTCTCCACACCAACAGGTGAGTATATCATGGGTACGTTGCATGCGACATGGCTGCATGTAGATGTGTGTGTGTGATGGCAGTGAGTCATTTGGGGGTATGGCTGGTGGCAGTGTTAATGCAGAGGTATGGGCCATGTGTGTGCCTGATGATGGGCAAATGCAGTATGTAGGCCATATGTGTGACAGGCTGGATTGTCTGGTTGATGGTGTCCCTCTGTCTGTGTTTCATCTGCAGGTCAGCGCCCGTCAGAAGAAGGGTTTGTGGCGTGCCAACACTAAGGACGTGCGGACCCTGGGGGTCCATTGCTGGCGGAGCACCCACTGCAGGAAACAGTGGGAGGACCTGGGACGCTGCGCCCAGAAGACCTCGGAGGCCCAGCTGGGGACGGCCTCCCAATGAGGGAGGAGTGCCCTTCGGAACCTGACCCCCCTAATGCCCTGCATACTGGTGGGGGCCTACCAAGAGCTGGATGGGCACTTGAGAACATCACACCAGCCACAAAGGGGTGAGTAGAGTGTGTGTGACAACCATCATTTGTTGCATGGCATGGGATTTGGGTGCAGGGTTCTATGCCAGTTTAAACATTGCAGCGTGGTCCAGCTCAGGTATTTTGGGTGTTATGCATATTGTTGATAGCTAGGTAGCTGGCTTTCCATATCAGACAGGGCTTAATTGGTCCCAGTTGGTGTGCATATGGCAGTTGTTGGTTCCTACCTGCTGTAGTACCTAGCCAGTGGTATGCCGGTGTGGTCCATACGGCCCACTCTTTGTCTCAGTGAGTGATAGTGATGTGCATGCCATCTGCACTGTGGGTGCTGCCCCCTCTCTCCTTTTGTCATCCTGTCCATGTGTGCAATAGCATCATCTGGCAAAGGATCAGGGGCACCGATGAGTGAGGGAGCTGCAGGCCACGGGACCCAGGAGGCATAGTCGACTGACGATCAGGGGATCAGTGGGACAGAGGGCCAGGGGAGCACCACGGGGCACAGGAGCTGATACAAATGACTGATTCCTCCTCTGATGGGAGCTCCCTAGTGGTGGTGGACCCCTTAGGGATCACCCCAGCTATAGGATCTTCTGCCACTCCCGTACCAGCACCGCCCTCCCCATAGCCCTGCACCGAGTTGCCTGTGCCGCTCACCCAGGAGGATGGGTGTCTCCTTTGCCCCAGGTACCTCATCCCTGCCCCAGTCAGCCCTGCTGCCCTCAGTGAAGAGGCTATTGACCTCCTGAGATCCATCTCTGTAGGGCAGTCAACCATAGTGAATGCCATCCAGGGACTGGCATCCCAGATGAAGCAATGCAATGCCTTCCTGGAGGGCATTCACAGTGGCTTGGCACTCCTACAGAGATCGTTTCAGGCTGTGGCCTCTGTTTCTGATGTCAGCCTGTGTCCCCGTTTCTTCCTTCCCTTCTCCAACTACCACTTCCCAGTCCCAGTCTCCTCTCCACAAGACCATCCCACGCACACACATTCTGATAAGCATGCACCCAAAACAAAAGACTCGCCCGACAAACACAGGCACCACACTTCAGTCCAAAAGCACTCACTCCTGCATGCACAGCATCAACAGTCCCAGAACCTGCCACCTGCACTGCCTTGCCCACAGTCACCACAACAGCAGACCAGGACATGCACCCCACACACCACATACTGTCACCACCATCACCACTTCATGCAGCACACCCACCTCACTTGCAGACACCACCACAATATCCATCCATAAGTCCTGTTCGACCTCCCACAACCTGTCTGCCTCCCTCTCCAAAGACACACAAACGCTCACACTCAGACCCCCAACAGCCATCCACCTCACACATGCACAGCGTTCATGCACCTTCACCCAAGTCCAGCACACCTCCTCCTACAACCACTCCCTCTACCTCCACTCTCATACCTTCTCCCACTGCCCACCTTACTGGTCCTAAGGAGCTTTTCCTTTCCCACCTTGACCTCTTCCCTACCCCTACCCCCGTCCTGCCTGTATGAGAAAAGTGCCACCCCCCAGCCAAGTACCTCCAGCACCAAATCTAGCCCTATTCCATTCCCTAAGACTTCAGCTGCCAATAAAGGGCACATGAGTGAAACTTCAGCCCCCCACCCCAAGCCCACTCCTCCTCCCCCAAAACAGAAGGGTAATGACCCGCCCCCTCCCAAAGCCTGGCAGAAACAGAGCACAAAAGTCAAAGGACTCACCATTGGAGACACAGGGAAGAACCACGCCGCCATGGAACCCGAACTGCAAGTCTTCCCGATGATCTTCTACGTTATGCTCCACCTGGAACACCAACACCGGCAAAGACAACGATGGTGAGTACAGCCGTCTAGCACACAAGGGAGGGTGGGAGGAAAACGACAGTGACACACACACGTACAACACACACCCGACACACACACGCCATACACACAACCAGCTGCACTACAAAAACAATTAGACCCTGAAAATCTGCAGAATAATGCAAGGACAACAGGAATTGACAAAAGTGATTGTAATCAGTCCAACAATAAAATCAACAATCCGATTTGGCTATGAAACAGATATGTACATTTGTATGAAAAAAGGGACACTTCCCAGTCAATAGTTCAAAGGGCCCACATGGCCTCAGGGCACAGTCCAAGGCCCTACTTGAATCCTGCACCAATCCGGATAGAACACTGCAGGGGCATCAGTTGTCAAATAGGCCGGCACCTCGGGGAGGCACCTCAGACGGATGCGGGAACAAGCCCACTGGATCTGGAGGGGGCAACATGCCCATTGCTTTGTCCTGGGGAGTGCAAGGCCACAGTCTCTCAAGTGGGTGTCTTGCCCACTGGTTCTGGAGGGGGAAACATGCCCTGTGCTTTGTACTGGGGAGTGCAAGGCCACAGTCCCTCGAGTGGGTGTCTTGCCCTCTGGTTCTGGAGGGGGCAACATGCCCTGTGCATTCTCCTTGAGAGTTCAAGGCCATAGTCTCTTGAGTGGGTGTCTTGCCCACTGGTTCTGGAGGGGGCAACTTGCCCTGTGCTTTGTCCTGGGGAGTGCAAGGCCACAGTCTCTCAAGTGGGTGTCTTGCCCACTGGTTCTGGAGGGGGCAGCCCGCACAGTAGCCCCTGGAGGGTGGACTACATGGTGTCCACCGGCGGTGATGGCTACACTGTGGTGGTGTTTGGGGAAGGCTCCTGGTCAGCCACTGCACTCTTTGATGGCTGCACTATGGTGGTGTTTGGGTGAGGCTCCTCATCAGCCCCTAAACTCTCTGAAGGCTGCACTGTGGTAGTGTTTGGTGGTGGCTCCTGGTCAGCCCCTGCACTCTCTGATGGCTGCACTGTGGTGGTGGTTGGGGGAGGCGCCTGGACAGCCCCTGCACTCTCTGATGGCTGCACTGTGGTGGTGGTTGAGGAGGCTCCTGGTCAGCTCCTGCACTCTCTGATGGCTGCACTGTGGTGGTGGTTGGGGGAGGCTCCTGGTCAGCCCCTGCACTCTTATGGCTCAACAACCACAGCTGGCGGTGGGGGCCTTGTGACAGCTGCTGGTGGTGGTGTTGTTTGGCTGACAACTTCCGCTGGCGTAGATTGCCTCCTCTCCTCCTGGTCATGGGTTGGGGAACCCTTACCCTTCCTGGCAGGGGTGGATGGGCTCTTACCCCCTCTGCCTGGTGGCGCAGGCTCATTCCCCTTCTTTCCAGCTGGTGCAGGCTCCTTCCCTTCCTCACAGCTGGTGCAGGCTCTGTCCCCTTCCTCACAGCTGGTGGAGGCTCCTTCCCCTTCTTCGCAGCTGGTGCTGGACTCTTCCCTTTCATCCCAGGTTGTTCTGCCTCCTTCCCCTTCAGGATTGTTGGCCTGGTAGCCCTACCATCAGGAGTAGGTGGTGCTACGACTGTCCCCATGGACTGTTTGGCTGAGGTGCTGGGTCAATCAATCAAAACATTTCTTAAGCGCACTACTCAACCGTTAGGGTCTCCAGGCACTGGGGGGTGGGGGGTTGCCGGTTACTGCTCAAAAAGCCATGTACTGAGGAGCTTTCTGAAAGTTAGGAGGTCCTGGGTCTTGCGTAGGTTGGTGGGGAGGAAGCTCCAGGTCTTGGAGGCGAGGTGGGAGAAGGATCTGCTGCCAGAGGTGGTGCGTTAGATGCGGGGGACTGTAGCTAGGGCGAGGTCAGCGGAGCTGAGCTGTCAAGTTGGTATGTGGAATTTTACTCGTTCCTTGAGGAAGGCTGGTCCAGTGTCGTGGAGTGCTTGTCAACGTGGACGGGGACTTTGAAGATGATCCTTTTGCTGATGGGCAGCCAGTGCAGGGATCTGAGGTGGGTGGATATGTGTTTGTGGCGAGGGAGGCTGAGGATGAGACGTGCAGCTGCATTTTGAATTCGCTGGAGTTTTCTTTGAAGTTTGGCTGTGGTCCCAGCGTAGAGGGCGTTGCCGTAGTCCAGTCTGCTGCTGATGAGGGCATGGGTGACCATTCTTCTTGTTTCTAAGGGAATCCATTTGAAAGTCTTGCATAGCATGCGAAGGGTGTTGAAGCAGGAGGACGATATGGTGTTGATTTGCTGGGCCATGGAGAGAGATGAGTCAAGAACGATGCCAAGGTTGCGTGCGTGGGTGTTGGGCGTAGTCCGAGGGTGGGGGGCCACCAAGAGTCGTCCCATGCTGTCTTATTGGGCCCAAAGATGATGATTTCTGTTTTGTTTGAGTTAAGTTTGAGGTGGCTTGCTGTCATCCATTTGGCGATGTCGAGGAGTCTGGCGTGAAGGTTTATCTTGGCGGTGGCTGGGTTCCTGGTGAGGGAGATGATGAGCTGGGTGTCGTCTGCGTAAGAGATGATGGTGAGGTGGTCCATGTAGATGTTGAAGAGGGTGGGGCTGAGGGAGGATCCTTGGGGGACCCCATAGATGATCTTGGTGGCTGGAGACCGGAAGGGAGGGGTAGGGAAGAGGTTAATCGTGGAAAGGAAAAGCTTTTTAGGTACTTTGGGGCGGGAAGAGGGAGGAGTAATGGGAGTGGAGGATGAGGGAGTGGTCGTCGGAGGTGTATGTCTGCTGGATTTGGGTGCAAGTGCATGGGCTGTATGCTGTTGTGAGGTGGATGGCTATTGGTTGTCTGAGTGCTTGCGTTTGTGTCATTGGGGGGACAGACACGGTGGGAGAGGACACAGGGGACGCATGCATGGATGGTGTGGAGGTGTCTGCGAATGAGGTGTGTGTTCTGCTTGGTGTGGTGATGATGCTGGTAGTGGATATTGATGTAGTGCATGCAGGTGTGAGTGTAGACGTAACTTGGTGGGAGGTGGAGGAGGAGGAGGAGGGGGAGACAGTGGAGTCAGTGGATGTTGTTGTGTCTGCAACTGAATGGTGTTTGTGTTAGTGCCTGTGGGATGGAGTGTGGTTCTTGTGTTTGGCTGTGCCACTCTTGGGTGTTGTCTTGTGTGCATGCATGTCTGTCTGTGTGCTTGAGATGGGTTGGGGTTGAGGAGAATGGGACTGGGAAGTGGAAGTTGGAGGGGCGCCGACTGAAACAGGGACAATGGCTGCCATCAGAGAGGAGGCCCGAGCCTGAATCAATCTCTGTTGGGTCGCCAATCCACCGTGAATGCCCTCCAGGAATGCATTGCATTGTTGCATCTGGGATGCCAGCCCCTGGATGTCATTCACAATGGTTGATTGCCCTACAGAGATGGATCTCAGGAGGTCAATAGCCTCCTCACTCAGGGCAGCAGGCCTCACTGGGGCAGGGCCTGAGGTGCCAGGGCCAAGGAGATGCCCACCCTCCTGGGTGAGTGGGCATGGGCAACTCGCTGAGGGGCTATTGGAAGGGTGGTGCTGGTACGGGAGTGGCGGCTGTACCTGCAGCTGGGGTGGTCACATCGGTGTCCACCACCACCAGGGAGCTCCCATCGGAGGAGGTATCAGAGTCTGTGTTGTCCCCTCCATTCTCCATCGTGGTGCGCCCCTCGCCCTCTGTCCCACAGGTGCCCTCAGCGTTGGTGGACTCTGTCTCCAGGGTCCTGTGGGATGCAGCTCCCTCTATCACCGGTGCCTCTGCACCTCCGCCAGATTATGCTAATGTACATAAGGACAGGATGACAAAACAAGAAAGTGGGGTAGAGAGACAAAGGATACACAGGGTCAATGACTGCACCAACACCACTGTTGGCGTACACAGCACCCTCACATACAGGGAACAGGCCTACGCACTATGCATGGCACTACCAGTGAAACGGCTAGTCACCAAGGAATGAGGAGGGGTACACCGCCAACTCCAGCACACCTGGGACCCACGCAGCCCTGTCCAGAAGTGAATACTAGCAAGCTAGGTAAGCTGTATTTCACATTCAGACCCTTAGCTACCAGAGGACCTATGCTGCTATGTCTGGCCTGGCCCAGGGGCACCCACCAGCCGTAAGTTGTAGTGATAGCCACTGTACTCACCCCCTTGTGGCTGCTGTGATGCACTCAAGCTCCCATCCAGCTCAGGGTAAGCCACAGCCAGTATGTGGGCCATCGGGGGGTGAGGGTCCGACGGGCACCCCTTTCTCATTGGGAGGCCATCCCCAGCTGGGCCTCCGCGGTCTTCTGTGCTTAGCGTCTCAGGTCCTCCCACCGTTTGCGACAGTGGGTGCTCTGCCTGCCATAGACCCCCCAAGGTCTGCACCTCCTTGACAATGGTAATCCATATTCCCTTCTTTTGATGGGCGCTGACCTGCAGAGGCAATACAGACAGGAGAACACCATTAGACAAACAGTCCAGACTGTCACACAAATGGCCCACCATACCTGTTTGCATCACCATTGACTCACACATACCCCAGCCCACAACATGTACACCGCCAAGAGGACATCCACCCACCCCCCCTTACACGAGGCCTTCACACACAACTCCATGCATTCATGCCACATGCATCCTGCCCACAGTGTACTCACCTGTTGATACAGCAGGCCCATACAGCAGTCCATACTGGGGTAGGACCCCATCCACCAGTCGCTCTAACTCCTCAGAAGTGAAGGCTGGGGCCTTTCCCTGGTCACACGAGCCATGGTAGGTGCCAGACACGGGTCACAGCAGCACATGAAGTGTAGGTCCTCCCTTATGGAAGGTCAGGAAACAAGTGAGGAATCAGATAGAAAATGGCGGTCACGTCCGCGGCATTGTATACCGTCACTGTGGGAATAGATTCCTATTAGCCACTGTACCAAATAGGGCTAAATATTAACCAATGAGGAATTGCACGGGGGTTCACAACTGCCTACCGCCACGGAGCACAACGTTGGCGGCATTACCTCACTTCCACCTGGCCCTCCACACAGGACAGGCGGTCACCATTTCAGGGGGGGTGAACAGGCCTATTGGTGATTGCTGCGTCACAGGATCAATAGGCACATACTTTATAAATTACACTGTCCCATAACATGTTTGCATGATGTGGACTGCTGTTGTGGCTCCATTGTTCAGTTTGTGACAGCCTACTCACTCTTGTGTCCCTTAGATACCTACCGCTGCGAATGAATAGGAGATGGAGACATACCCCTGTGTACAGACCCCTGGCGGACTTGGGTACACTGGAGGACAGGCACATAATACTCACCTATAGACTGGACAGGGCCACAATCACAGAGCTATGTGCCCAATTGGAACCTGACCTGATCTCAGCTATCTGTCATCCTACTGGGATCCCCCCTCTTGTGCAGGTTCTATCAGTGCTCCATTTCCTGACAACTGGTTCTTTCCAAGTGACAGTTGGCTTGGCAGCAGGAATGTCACAGCCAATGTTCTCAATCGTGCTAGCAAAAGTCTTGTCTGTCCTGTTAAAACACATGTGCAGCTACATTGTTTTCCCCCAGGTTGAGGATTTGGCCACCGGTTTTTATGCAATGGGACATATCCCCAATACAATTGGGGTGATTGACGGAACACATATTGCATTTGTACCTCCCCGCCAGAATGAACAGGTGTTCAGGAATCGTAAGGGTTTCCACTCCATGAATGTGCAGATGGTGTGCTTGGCAGACCATTACATCTCCCACGTCAATGCTAAGTATCCAGGGTTGGTGTATAATGCCTTAGTCCTGAGGAATAGCAGCATCCCAAATGTGATGTCCCAACTACATAGGCACAGGGTGTGGCTAATAGGTGAGCCCTGGCTCCCACCCAGTATATGTTGGTGTATGCCTATGGTGCTGGCCATATAGGATAATGGCCCTCATTACAACATCGGCGGTAAAAGCCACTTACCGCCGTGCAGAAGACCGCCAAAACACCGCCGCGGAATACCGCCACAGTTATTATGACACACATCTCGGAATCCGCCGAAATTCAGACACCCACACAACTCCGCCACACCAAAGGTCAGTGTTAAACTGGCAAAAACAATTCCTCCACCGTCACGCCAACAGAAACACGCCCATGCTATCACGACACACGAATCCACGCTGCGGTCTTTCAACCGCGGTATTCCATTGGCGGTACACACCGCCGCCCTCAAAATACACACACATCTCCAAAACACCGCCACATTGGACAATTAAAAATACACACACCTGACACACATACAAACACCACTCCCACACACCCAATTCAATATAAAACACACACCCACATCACCCACAAACCCCTACGAACATAATTCACGAAGGAAGGCCAGAGAGCACAGCAATTGAGAACCCCACCACACAGAGGCACACAACACCATCACCCATACAACATTCCATGCACAAAACACCACACACCACTACACATCACCACACACATCAACACTTACACCACCCCACACATCACCCACACCAACCCATGTCACGCCAAAGACACCACAGGTTTTCCGAGGAGGAGCTCAGGGTCATGGTGGAGGAAATCCTACGGGTAGAGCCACAGCTATTTGACTCACAGGTGCAGCACACCTCCATAGCCAGGAAGATGGAGCCATGGCGCAGAATCGTGGACAGGGTCAACGCTGTGGGACAGCATCCAAGAAATCGGGAGGACATCAGGAAGAGGTGGAACGACCTACGGGGGAAGGTGCGTTCTGTGGTGTCCAGGCACAACATCGCGGTACAGCGGACTGGCGGCGGACCCCCACCTCCTCCCCCAGAACTAACAACATGGGAGGAGCAAGTCTTAACCATCATGCATCCAGAGGGCCTCGGAGGAATCGGTGGAGGAATGGACACTGGTAAGTCAAATCTTAACTATCATATCCCCCACCCTACCTGCATGCTATCACACACCCCCACCCTCACACCCTCCCCTATCACCCCAAATCCTCACTAATGTACTAATAACACAAACCACTCATCCCAACACCAAGCCCTGCATGACACAACTAAGCATGGTCACCCCTCACCAAAGCATGCTCACTGCACATACCCAGAACAACCCCCTAACTATCATCACAGAAACCCACACACAGGAATGCTTGCACTGGGGTACACGCACACCCACCCATTGCACACCATTACACAAACACATGCAATAATCATGCTCTCATATCCCTGCAGGACCACTAAGGAACGTCACCACACCGGAGGGTCCAGACATCTCCACTCCACCCACAGAAGAGACCCACAGTGACGACAGCAGCTCTGCCCTACTGGATCCTGATGACCAGCCTGGACCATCGTGGGCCTTGGGACAGTCGGTTCCCCTTGCACAGGCACAGCCCAACACTGACCTTCCACCCTCTGGTAACACCAGCACAGCACCCACCCAGCGGGCCCATACCTCCGTACCCAGGACACGTCAATCAGCGGTGTGTCCACCATTACAGGGAACCCAGGATAACCCACCACCCCAACAACAACAGGGACCTGGGGGCAGTGGTAGTGGGCACACGGTCCAGGGGACGGAGGCACAGGAACACAGGGGAACTGGGAGGGCTGCTGTGCGACAGGGGGCGGACAGGCCAAGGGAACCCACTCTCCACGAGGCCCTCTCCTCCATCATGGGAGCATACCACCACTCCCAGGAGACGATGGCGACGGTCCTGGCCAAGTTTCAGGAGACCCAGCGCCTGCAGGAGGAACAGTATTTGGGGTTCAGGGAGGAACTCAGAATCATCAGCTCCGCCCTGCGCACCATCGTAGGGGTGCTGAAGGACATACAAAAGACCATGAGGGACACCGTGGCACTCCAAGGGGCCCCTGACACTAGCATGGACGATGAACTGCCCACCACCTCCACCGGCGCTAGTGGACAGGACGGCCCGCCACAGGACCACCACACCAGCACCCCACCCCCTGCAGACGGACATCCACAATGCAAGCGATCCCTGAGATCCAGGAACAGGACAGAGCAAGATGGCAAGACCCCCGCCAGGAAATGAGACCACACTGATTGTCCTCCCACTGTCCCACTTTGTTACCCTGTCCATACTTCAACTGCCCCAACACTCAACCTGTCTTTCTTCTGTCGTCCCCCCCTCCCCTTTTTCTGCTCTTCCTGTTCTCTTGTGCATCAGCATCATCAGGTGGAGGTACAGTGGCACCGGAGCACGAGGGAGCTGCATCCCACATGGCCATGGAGGGCCACACCACAGACTCTGAATACACCAGTGGGACGGAGGGCGAGGGGAGCTTCACGTCGGGCACAGGATCACCAACCAGCGACACAGACTCGTCCGCCGATGGGAGCTCCCTTGTGGTGGCGGCACCATCTGTGCCCCCCACTTGTACAGGTACAGCCGCCACCTACCCTACCAGCACCGCCCTCCCAGCAGCCCCTCAGCGTTCGCCCCGTGCCCGCTCACCCAGGAGGGTGGGCATCACCTTTGCCCCAGGCACCTCAGCTCCTGCCCCTGTCACCCCTGCTGCCCTCAGTGAGGAGGCCATTGACCTCCTCAGGTCACTCACTGTTGGGCAGTCTACCATTGTGAATGCCATCCAGGGTGTAGAAAGGGAGTTGCAACACACTAATGCATTCCTGGAGGGCATTCATTCTGGTCATGCTGCCCATCATCGAACCCTGCAATCTCTGGCCTCAGCACTGATGGCAGCCATGGTCCATGTGTCTAGCCTCCCCCCTCCAACTTCCTCCACCTAGACCCAATCCCCTGTTCCCCAGCCTAGCCCAAGCACACCATCAAACAAGCATGCATACACCTCAACACACACAAGTACCTCAGGCAAACATAGGCACCACACAACCCACAGGCACTCACACAAGCATCACCCACATACAGGCACAGCAACATCCACTGCCTCCACTGTGTCCCCCTCCTCGTCGTCTCCCTCCTCCCTCCCAGTGTCGTCTACACTCTCACCTGCATGCACTACATCTACAGGCACTAGGACTCGCACCAGAACACCCAGCACCACACCCCGCTCACCTGCACTCACTACCCCCACTACCATTTGCACGTCCCCTGTGTCCACTCCCAGTGTGTCTGTGACGCCCCCGCCCAAAGTACACAAACGCGGGCACCCACACACCCAACATCCATCCACCTCACGACAGCCTCCAGTACCTGCACCCAAAACACCTAAAGTTACACCTCCTACAACCACCTCCTCTTCCTTCACTCCCAGACCCCCTCCAGCTACCCATCCCAGTCTTCGTCAGCAACTCTTCCTCAGCAACGTTGACCTCTTTGCCACCACCCCCACCCCTCCAATTCATAAGTCCCGTAGTAGCACCTCAGCCAAAAAAACACCAGGACCTGTGGTGCGTGTTCAAGGTGTGTGGAGTGCACCGGCCACCAGGGCAGCCAGTGTGACATGGAGTCAAAGCACTGCCAGTCCACCCTCTGTGAAGCACCTCAAGTTGGAAAGTAGCCGACGGGACAGGGTGAAGACTCCTGGCGGCAAAACTGCTCACAAGGGTCCCAGGGGGATTGCAGAGTCAGCTGTGACTCCTCCAAAGGTGGTGAGGGGCCAGAAGAAGTCTGGTAAGAGCAGCACGGCAGAGAAGGGCGCCATCCTCCCCAGCGGCCGGGACGCCACCGCCAGCACCGTCGTCACTGGTCAGGAGACCACCGCCAGAGTCAGTGCCCATGAGGGCAGCAGTATCGTCACTGTTCAGGAGACCACCGCCGGAGTCAGTGCCCAGGAGGGCAGCAGTATCGTCACTGGTCAGGAGACCACCGCCGGAGTCAGTGCCCAGGAGGGCAGCAGTATCGTCACTGGTCAGGAGACCACCGCCGGAGTCAGTGCCTAGGAGGGCAGCAGTATCGTCACTGGTCAGGAGACCACCGCCAGAGTCAGTGCCCAGGAGGGCAGCAGTATCGGAGGGCAGCAGTATCGTCACTGGTCAGGAGACCACCGCCAGAATCAGTGCCCAGGAGGGCCGTGGCAGCCACAGCCCCGCTGGGCAATGAGGGAGCGTCATGCCACACACCAATGCACAGGTCAGAGACCGCCATGGCAAAGCACCGCTGAACAGGTCAGAGACCGTCATGGCAAAGCACCGCTGAACAGGGCAAAGCACAGCTGAACAGGTCAGAGACTGCCATGGCAAAGCACCGCTGAATAGGTCAGAGACCACCATGGCAAAGCACCGCTGAACAGGGCAAAGCACTACTGAACAGGTCAGAGACCGCCATGGCAAAGCACCGCTGAACAGGGCAAAGCACCGCTGAACAGGTCAGAGACCGCCATGGCAAAGCACCGCTGAACAGGTCAGAGACCGCCATGGCAAAGCACCGCTGAACAGGTCAGAGACGCCATGGCAAAGCACCGCTGAACAGGGCAAAGCACCGCTGAACAGGTCAGAGACCGCCATGGCAAAGCACAGCTGAACAGGTCAGAGACCGCCATGGCAAAGCACCGCTGAACAGGGCAAAGCACCGCTGAACAAGGAAAACACCGCCACATCAAGCATCGTTATCCCATGTGCAGCTGGGACAGTGACGGAACAGGAACCGTCACAGGGAGCCTGATGCAGTCTGGGCACCATTCCCCCTCCAGAACCAGTGGACACATGCATCCACTCCATCTGTCCTTAACAGGATGAAGCACTCTGGGCACCAGTCCCCCTCCAGAACCAGTGGAGACAGTTATCCACTTGAGAGACTGTGGCTTTGCACTCCCCAGGATTGAACAGTGGGCAAACCACCCACTGTAGAGACTTGAGAGACTGTGGCTTTGCACTCCCCAGGATTGAACAGTGGGCAAACCACCCACTGTAGAGACGTGAGAGACTGTGGCTTTGCACTCCCCAGGATACATCAATGGGCATGGAGCCCCGTCGTGGATCTGGCGTGGTGCTGTGATCCGGCTGAGGTGCCCCCCCCCTTTCCCTTCCCCCTGAGGTGCCTGTTGTATTTCTATCTGATGCCCCTGCAGTGTTCTCTCCGTTTGTGGACAGGTATCTAGTGTGGGCCTCGCCCATGCATTTTTGGACCAGTGGTGCACAGACATTGATATGTGCATACCTGCACTACTTCTCGTAATGTATATATAATTTTGAATGTGTATATATATCTGTATATATTTGGAACTGTATTTTGATACATTACAATGTTTGGACTGATTTCCTTTTGTCTTTGCATTCTTCCGGGGGGGTTGTGGGTTGTTACTGTGATGTTTGGAAATGCATTGGTGTGTGTGCTGTAATGTGCGAGGGTGGGGGTGTTGCGTGTGTGTCCCCCTGACTTTTGCCTCCCCCCTCCCCTATGTCGTAGGTGCAGTACTCACCGTTGTCTTCGGCGCCGCCGTTGCTGGTGTTCGTAGATGAGCAGGAAAACAAGGGCAGGGAGTATTTGTAATTCTGGCTCCATGGTGTCCTCCTTCCTCGTGGAGTGTGTTGAGGTGAGCGTTTTCTCCATTGCAAAAGCTGTTTCCGCCGTGTTTTTATCCACGGTGAATCCGCCCCGGAAAAGGTGGCGGATTGGCGGATTGTGATACTGTGGGCGGTACATTGTCTTCCGTCTGTCTGTTAGTGGTGACCGCCGCGCTGCTTGTCTGTACCGCCGTGGCGGGCGGTGTGTTGAAGTGGCTGTCTATGTTGGCGGTTTCCGCCACGGTCATAATTCCCTTTTTTTGTCCGCCGGCCTGTTTGCGGAATTACCGCACCTTTAACACCGTCCGCCAGGGTTGTAATGACCCTCTAGTCTCCCATAACTATTTTTCATGTGTTGGAGTAGCTTCTTGCTTTTCTTGAAGATGTAAACTCCCATAACTATTTTTCATGTGTTGAAGTAGCTTCTTGCTTTTCTTGAAGATGTAAACTCCCATAACTATTTTTCATGTGTTGAAGTAGCTTCTTGCTTTTCTTGAAGATGTAAACTCGCTGTTTCAGCATATTGAGGCATGACATTATCAGTGGTTGTGCCAGATTCAGATGGTGAGCAGTCTGGGCCACCCAAACATGGACATATTGTAAATCTGATGGTACAGACGAGAGTGTGTACCTAGTTGCATCCTAAGCTGCCCAACCTGCTAGTGCATTTCGTCATGCACAAAATCCTGTCCATTCGAATGTGGCACACGCCTGTGGTAACGCAAGTGTTTCTAATAAAGCCTCTAAAAGATTCCTGTGAATAACAGGACTTCCTTCTGACTTCAGGAAACCTCTCCTGCTCCATCTCATAATGCTATAATATAGAGCGGTAGTTACATAAGCTGAATATATTGTTATGACTTTTCCTGCTCCTTGCTAAAGAGCCGCTACCCAAGCTACCAACTCTGCTGCTTATGCAGAATAATGTGCTGATAGTGTCTGCTCCTGTCCTCCCCCTGGCACACAGCAGTCCTCCCAGTGTCCCTGTTGGCCTGTGCCTCTGTCCCCTGAACGATGTGCTCACTGCAACTGACCCCAGGTCCCTAATTGTCTTGTGTGCGAGGTGTGTCCTAGGGTCCCTGTACAGGTGGGCACACTGTTGATTGACATGTCCGGGGGTCAGAGGTGTGGGTACGCTGGGTGGGTGCTGTGGTGTTGGATCCTGATGGGGGAGGCTCTGTGGTGGTCTGTAAGTGGGCTTGGGTAACTGGCTGTCCAGTGGTCCCTGATGGGCCGGGTACATCATCCAGATCCTGAAGTCCAGAGTTACTGTCTTCACTGTGGGCCTCTTCTGTTGGGGGACTGGATAGTGGCAGCACCTCCTCTCCAGTGACATTGGCTGGGGTACCTGTGGGGATGTAAATGATGTATTGTGCTTCAGGTGTCTGACATTAGTACTTCTGCAGCTTCCCCTCTACGGTTCTTGTTCACCTGTCAGCTTTTGCTTGTGCATGTTGGTGTATTGTGGTTATGTTTGTTTCCCTATGCTGTGCATGCTTTGGTGATGAATGTCCATGCAGGGCTGGGAGGGGTATCCATATATTGGTACAGCGTACAGGGCTTGGCATTGGGATTAGTGAGATGTGATGGTGGAGTGTGTGGGATGTGGTGGAGTGATGGGAGTGAGGGTGAGGGTGTGTGATGGCATGCAGGTAAGGGGGTGATAGTTGTTAAAAGTTGACTTACCAGTGTCCAGTCCTCCTCTAACTCTGGCGAGTCCCTCAGGATGCAGTAATGCCAAGACTTGCTCCTCCCATGCTGTGAGTTGTTGGGGAGCAGGTGGGGGTCCACCACCAGTCCTCTGTATGGCGAGCTGGTATCTTGCTGCAATGGAACTTACCTTCCCCCGTAGGTCGTTCTACCTCTTCATGATGTCGTCCCTTGTTCTTGGATGGTGTCCCACGGCGTTGACCCTGTCCACGGTTCTCCCCCATAGCTCCATCTTCCTTGCTATTGATATCTGCTCCTGTGGCATGAAGAAATAAAGAGCAAGCAAAATATGATTCCTTAGTATCTTCTTAAACTTAAACCTCTATCTGACAAGTGCGGATACCACATGTTATCTAATAATCTGGTATGAATACTATGGGACACATGATCATATATAGAAAATTCTCTTTGCCGGTGTATGAAGTATGTAGTAGAACTAGAATATACATTACTATGAAAGAGCAATAGTATAAATGATAGTAATAAGAGACAAAAAAGGAAAAAGAAAACAAAAATACGAAACTTTCGTTTTGATGGTTCAAATGATTGTACAAAAGCAAAGAATTGTCCAAAGACAGAGATGGAGGGGGTATCTTTACAGTCACAATCTTGTTCCATTTATATCACGGGTGGTTTTCAGCATGATGCAGGGTTCAATCGAATGTCCAATAAATGAATCTGAGGCTTTCGCCATCTTCCTTGAGGACAATAGGAGTAACCATCGTCACAGTGAAAGGTCCATCTAAACTTGGCTATCTGTATTTCTGAACAAAATTCCTAAAAAAATTGAATCGCCTATGTGCACAACTGGGAGGTCGACCTCAGCGGTGCTTCTCCTTTACCTTGGTTACCTGTGTGAAAATTAACTTTACTGCTTTGGTTAATTCAAAGAGAAAAATATGCATTTCATCATTCAAGATTTCAACTGTACTTTCTCCCTGTACATTACTTCTGGTGGCAGTATATGCATATTCATCAGTCTCCCTGTTACTATCTGATGGGGTGTCACGTGATGATCAGTGCTAAGTGTGTCCCTAAGGGAGAAGAGTGCCAATGGTAAGCAATATAACTACTACTTCTGCAACGTGGCGCATAGCTTGCTGATCTTATTCTTCAGCAAACCATTAGGGCGATCAACAATGCCGTTGCATTGGGGATGATAGACAGAATTTATGTTTTATCCCTAGCTTTGAAGTGAGATGTGTGAAAGTTGCATTAACAAAGTATATCCCGTTATCACATATTATCCCTTTTGGAATTCCCGAGTGGGGAATCACCTCATGTATCAGAAAAGTAGTGGGTGATTTAGCATCACAATGGACGCATGGTCCTGCTTCAAACCATCGAGAAAAAGGACAAACTACAACAATTAAATACCAATAATTGTAGCACCTTTCTAACAAGTCCACAAAGCCAAGATGGAGAGCTTTAAAAGGACTTTGTGTACGCGGAATGGTGGAAACGATAGCCTTTATTGTGGGATTTGGAGAGAATTGTTGACAAACAGTACAAATATGAAGGTACATGGTAAGCATATCCTGTAGATTGGGAACAAACCAATCTTGTTGTATTCGAATAGACAAATGGTCTTTCAAAATGTGGGCTGGTAAATGCAGTTGATCAAGATCTACCATAAGTAAAGCCAGTGGCATCACTGGTTTGCCTGTAGATATTTGTCTATAAACTAAGTCATCCCTTGACTGGGAGCACCCTCTAGTCTCCCATAACTATTTTTCATGTGTTGGAGTAGCTTCTTGCTTTTCTTGAAGATGTAAACTCCCATAACAATTTTTCATGTGTTGAAGTAGCTTCTTGCTTTTCTTGAAGATGTAAACTCGCTGTTTCAGCATATTGAGGCATGACATTATCAGTGGTTGTGCCAGATTCAGATGGTGAGCAGTCTGGGCCACCCAAACATGGACATATTGTAAATCTGATGGTACAGACGAGAGTGTGTACCTAGTTGCATCCTAAGCTGCCCAACCTGCTAGTGCATTTCGTCATGCACAAAATCCTGTCCATTCGAATGTGGCACACGCCTGTGGTAACGCAAGTGTTTCTAATAAAGCCTCTAAAAGATTCCTGTGAATAACAGGACTTCCTTCTGACTTCAGGAAACCTCTCCTGCTCCATCTCACAATGCTATAATATAGAGCGGTAGTTACATAAGCTGAATATATTGTGATGACTTTTCCTGCTCCTTGCTAAAAAGCCGCTACCCAAGCTACCAACTCTGCTGCTTATGCAGAAAAATGTGCTGATAGTGTTAACTGCTCTACTATGTTGAATGTGTCTGAAGAATCACGCTGTTGTGCTCTGATTACTGCTACACCTGTGTGTCTCAGTCTTGTATCCTGATCAATAGTAGAGAAACCATCAACATAATAGGCAATACTACCTGGATTATGATCCTATGTTGCTTGACTAGATTCATTAGGGATATATGTTGCACTGTCATGTGCATCATAATCAGAGTCTAATATAGGATGAGCAAAGATTGTCACAGGGTTTACTGTATGACATTTCACAACCTTCAAAGATGGTAGTGACAGAATCTCCTCAAATCCTGACACTCTGTGTAGTTAGAGTAGTTTTAGTCTTCTGAATGATGGCAAATACTGCATGTTCTGCCTAGAGAGCGCCAAAGGTGCCCCTGTAGCAATGGGGTTCTCTTCGGCCCTGCAAAGGCTGCAAAGGTGAGAGTTTGCTCACAAGGATAATGTCATGTCATCCCTTAATGCACCTATCCACTAAAATATGCAACAGGTTTGTGTCCTAAGGGATATTTCTGTGTAAGGAAAGCTGTCATTACTTGACCATTGCAATGACAAAATAGATAAAATTCTTTGGAGTAATCTGGAGTCCCTAAAACTAGGGCATATGTTATCTTGTTTTTCAATTTCTGAAAAGTCTCCTTCATTTCTGATATCCATCTTATTGTTTCTGCCTTTTGCCAGTTCAATAGAAGCCAGCAGTGCTGTAATAAAAAAACATTGTCTTACATAGTTACAGAGACGAAGAAACGTCTTAACAGTTTCTGGCTCAGTCATCTTAAGCATAGATGCTGCTCTTCTGGAGTTACTTGCCGACCAGAAGCAGACAGTAGTTGTCCTAAGTGATGAACCCCTTCCTGACAATACTCAACTTTGCTGGTCATTATGACCTTGGCGGTCAGATTACCACCTTGGCGGCGATGGCGGTAGTACTGTCGCCAGGCCGGCGATAATGACTGTGAAATAATGACCATGCGGATATCCCTCCCATATACAGCCAATGTACCACACCAACTACCAGCTCGGCACGAACACTGTACACTGACGTAGCCACCCACAGGCAGGCGGAAGACAAGGATCTGCCCACCATAATATGACATAGCACACTGCCAGGATTTCTGAAGTGGTAGCAACAACATGAAAAGCCTGGCGCACAAGGGAGGGAGGGGGGAGAGTGACACACACGCACACACAACACACACCATACACACACCACACACCCAGAACCAGCTGCAGAGTAAATCGACAGTAACAGAACCCACACGCAGAGAAAGCCAGGACACATGCCTCTGTTCCAACCACTGTATTCTTGTTGGATGAATATTCAAAATACGAAAACATACACGTCTGCATATATACAGACATGTAGGCCCAAAGGCCAGTCCAAAGTCACAAATGCCCACAGGGCAAAGTCCAAGCCCCAACTTGACGCCTAACATCATCCACTGTTCAGGGGCATTATGTTGGTAATGAGCAGGTACCTCAGGGGGAGCATATCATTGTGAGGGTCCTCCTTGCCCACCGGTTCTGGAGGGGGCTCCTTTCCCACTGGTTCTGGAGGTGGCTCCTTGCCCACTGATTCTGGATGGGGGTCCTTGTCCACTGGTTCTGGATGGGGCTCCCTGCCCATTGGTTCTTGAGGGGGCTCCTTGCCCACTGGTTCTGGAGGGGGCTCCTTGCCCACTGGTTCTGGAGGGGGCTCCCTGCCTACTGGTTCTGGAGGGGGCTCCCTGGCCACTGGTTACTGAGGGGGCTCCTTGGCCTCTGGTTTTGGATGGGGCTCCTTGGGCTCAGTTTGGGCTGGGGCTTCCTTTGGCTCGGCCTTGGCTGGGGCCTCCTCAACCTGGGTTTTGGCTGGGGCCTCCTTGGGCTCAGTCTTGGTTGGGGCCTCCTTGAACTTGGATCTGGGTGGGGCCTCCTTGGGCTCAGTCTTGTTTGGGGTCTCCTTGGGCTTGGATCTGGGTGGGGCCTCCTTGGGCTCAGTCTTGTTTGGGGTCTCCTTGGGCTTGGATCTGGGTGAGGCCTCCTTCAGCTCAGTTTTGGCTGGGGCCTCCTTGGATCTTGGTGTAGCCTCCTTGGCTGTGGATCTGGGTGGGGCCTTCTTGGGCTCAGTTTTGGCTGGGGCCTCTTTGGCCTTGGATCTTGGTGGGGCCTCCTTGGCCTTGGATCTGGGTGGGGCATCCTTGGGCTCAGTTTTGGCTGGGGCCTCTTTGGCCTTGGATCTGGGTGGGGCCTCCTTGGCCTTGGATCTGGGTGGGGCCTCCATGGCTTTGGATCTGGGTGGGGCCTCCTTGGCTTTGGATCTGGGTGGGGCCTCCTTGGCCCTAGGTTTTGGAGGTGGTCTTGGTAGTCTGTTTGGGAGGGGACAGCACTTTAGCCCGCTATTTTGGGAGGAAAATGTCCTTGGTGCGGGGGGCCGGCATTGCACTCATGTGCCCCTTAGTGGCAGCTGGAGACTTTGGGGGTGGAGCAGTGTCAGACTGGGTGCTCAAGGTACTGGGCGGGGGGTAGGGACTTTCCTCTTACCACCAGGAGGATTGAAGGGGGAGGGAAGACGTCAAGGTGGGCAAGGAAAAGCTTCTTAGGGCCAATGGGGTGGGATGTGGGAGGAGGGGTGGGAGTGGAGGTAGAAGGAGTGGTTGTAGGAGGAGGAGGAGGTGTGCTGGCCTTGGGTGCAGGAGGATGGACAGTGTGTGTGAGTGAGGTGGATGGCTGTTGGGAGTCTGAGTGCGAGCGTTTGTGTGTCTGTGGAGGGGGGTTAGACAGTGTGGGGGCAAACATGACATGTGGATGGATGTTGTGGTGGTGTCTGCAAGTGAGGTGGGTGTGCTGCATGAAGTGGTGATGGTGGTGGTGTTGACTACGCATGTGGTGTGTGGGGTGCATGTCTACTGGTCTGCTGTTGTGGTGACTGCGGGCAAGACAGTGCAGGTGGCAGGTTCAGGGACTGTTGAGGCAGTGCATGTAGGTGTGAGTGAGGATGTGACTATGAGGGAGGAGGAGGAGGAGGAGGAGACAGTGGAGTCCATGGATGATGTTGTGTGTGCATCTGGGTGTTGGCTGTGTGGGTGCTTGTGGACTGAAGTGCGCTGCCTGTGTTTGTCTGTGTGAGTCTTGTGTGTTGTTTTGGGTGCATGCTTGTCAGAATATGTGTGTGGGATGGGTTGGGAGACTGGGACTGGGAAGTGGTAGTAGGAGGGGGACAGATGAAACAGGGACACTGGCTGCCATCAGTGAAGAGGCCAGAGCCTGAAACGATCTCTGTAAGGCTACCAATCCACCGTGAATGCCATCCAGGAAGGCATTGGATTGTTGCATCTGAGATGCAAGCCCCTGGATGGCATTCACTATTGTTGACTGCCCCACAGAGATGGATCTCAGGAGGTCAATAGCCTCCTCACTGAGGGCAGCAGGGCTGATTAGGACAGGGCATGAGGTGTCTGCGGCAAAGGGGATGCCCACCCTCCTGGGTGAACGGGCACGGGCAACTTGATAGGGGGCTACTGGGAGGGCGGTGCTGGTACGTGGGTGGCGGTAGAACCTGTAGCTGGGGTGGTCCCAGAGGGGTCCGCCACCACCAGGGAGCTCCCATCGGAGGAGGAATCAGAGTCATTGGTATCACCTCCTGCCCCCGCCGTGGTGCTCCCCTCGCCCTCTGTCTCACTGGTCCCCTCGGCTTCGGTGGACTCTGCCTCCTGGGTCCCGTGGGCTGCAGCTCCCTACCTCGCAGGTGCCCTTGCTCCTTCACCAGATAATGCAGACCTGGGCAGGATGGCAAAAGGAGGGGGAGAAAGAAAGGGAGCACAGGTTCAATCACAGCACCAAGAGCACAAATGGCATACAGATCATTGTCACTCACTGAGACTGAGAATGGGCAGTGTGGACCACACTGGCATACCATTGGCTAAGTACCACAGCAGGTAAGAGCCAAACACTGCCAGCTACACACCAACTGGGACCAGCTAAGCCCTGTCTGTAATTGGAAGCCACCTACCTAGCTGTCAAAAACATTCATTTCACCCTATAAACCTAACCTGGGCCACGCAGCAATTTCTAAACTGGCATATTGGGGCAGCCACTGACTATAACCCTGCACCCAAATCCCATGCCAGGCAACAGATGTTGTTGTCCAACACACTGTACTTACCCCCTTGTGACTGCTGTGATGCCCTCAAGTGCCCATCCAGTTCAGGGTAGGCCACCGCCAGTATGCAGGCCATCAGGAGGGTCAGGTTCCGGCGGGCACCCCCTCCCTCGCTGGGAGGCTGTCCCCAGCTGGGCCTCCATTGTCTTCTGAACCCAGCATCTCAGGTCCTCCCACCGTTTCCTGCAGTGGGTGCTCCGCCTGCTATGGACCCACAGGGTCTGCACGTCCTTGGCGATGGCACGCCACAACCCCTTCTTCTGATATGACACATTGCCAGCACACACACCTTCATGCAGCTTTGTCACATACAATGTACCCATGGTGTACCCACCTGTCGGTCTGGAGGCCCATACAACTGCCCATACAGGAGTAGGACCCCACCCACGAGCCTCTCCAACTCATCCGACGTGAAGGCTGGGACCCCTTCCCCTGTTGCACGAGCCATGGCAGGTTCCAGACACAGGTAACAGCAGCACACGCAATGGACATGTCGCCCTGTGGAAAGTCAGGAATCAAGTGATTTCCCGTACTCCATAGAGGGTTATGTTAGCCAATGACGAATTGCACGGCGGTGCAGACCACCTTCCGCCATGACGTGAATGCCAGCGGAGTTAGGTCACTTCTATCTGTCCCTGAATACAGGCAGGCGGGTGCCATTTTCTAATGCTGGTACACATGTACAGATTGATAAGTGCGTCATTGTAGTCAAATGGTCTCACCTATACAATTCCAGTGTCCAACATACAAGCATGCTCTGTACAGTGCTGTAGTGTGTTCATGGTTCCTGTATTCACTCCATTCTTACTCAATGTCCAGATGGTGTGCCTTGCTGACCAGTACATCTCCCACGTCACTGCCAAGTATCTTGGGTCGGTGCATGATGCCTTTGTCTTGAGGAATAGCAGTGTCCCACAGCTGATGGCACAATTACAGAGGCACAGAGTATGGCTAATAGGTGAGCTTGAGTCCCCACCCACTGCATGTCAGTGTATGCCTTCAGGAGTCATAGCCCATGCCATTGTGCAGAGCTAATGTGTGTCCCTTACTTCTTGCAGGTGATTCCGGCTACCCAAACCTGTCCTGGCTCCTCGCTCGTAGCTCCTGACCTCTGTTAGGAATCCGACAACAGGGGCTGAGAATAGGTACAATGATGCTCATGGTCGTACCAGGAGGATTTTCAAAAGGACCTTCGGTCTCCTGAAGGCCAGGTTCAGGTGCCTCCATCTGACAGGTGGATCACTGTGCTACTCCCCTGAAAAGGTCTGCAGAATTGTTGTTGTGTGCTGCATGTTGCACAATTTGGCCCTCAGACAGCATGTGCCCTATCTGCAGCAGGAGGAGGGTGACCATGCACCTGTGGCAGCAGTGGACACTGAGGAGGAGGAGGAAGAGGTAGAGGATGTGGACAACAGGTCACATATGATCCTGCAGTGCATCCAATGACACTCAGGTAAGACTGTTGAACTAAACATTTCTACATTTTAGTGATGTGCTGTTTGACTGTAGCATAATGCAAGTCATTACCTTTACATCCCACCTGACTGTCACCTATGCCTTCCCTTATTGCAGATGTTGAGGTGGTTACAACAGTGTACTGCTGTGTTGTGTACAGACTGCTGAGATACATTTGTAGGATGTGTCAACCGGCTACTGGACATTTACACATGATCATGCAGTTCAATACAGTTCTATACATTGTATATTACCTGTAGCTAAAGCACTAGCACTCCAGTTGTCTCCAAGGGTGTTTATTAAAAATTGGTATACAATGGGAAGTGCAATAGAGTGGGGTGATGGTTGGGAATAGTCATGTGTAGTGAGCCAATCTGTTTGTAGCACAGGTCCAGTGTCCAAGGGGCCATAGGAAGGGGAGCATGGCAGTCCAAAGTGGTCAAGGTTACACAGTGGAGCACAAGGGGGACATTGGGGAGCACCTAATTTCCGGCGGTGGTCTTTGTCTTGGCAAGTGTCTCTTTTGTCTCTCTGGATCGCAGGGACCGTTTGCGGGGTGGTTTATCTTCTGCAGGGGGAGGGGTGCTGGTGGCCTGTGGGTCCTGTGGCAGGACCTTCTGTCCACTAACTGCAGCAGATGTGGAGGGCTGGTCAGTACACTGGCTAGTGGAAGGGGCCCGCTGGTGTTCTGTGTAGTCCCTCATGATGTTGGCCTTATCACCCAGCACCCCTGAAATGGAGACTATGGTGGTGTTCAGGGCCTGCAATTCTTGCTTGATCTCCTGGTGGTGTTCCCCCTGAAGCCACTGGTTCTCCTGCATGATGTTTATCACCTGACCCATCTTGTCCTGGGATTGTTGATATCCCCCCAGGACATCAGTGAGTGCCTGGGCTGTTGGTTCCCTGGGCCTGTCCTCCCCCTGGCGCACAGCTGTCCCCCTATGCCTGTGTCCCCTGAATGGTGTGCCCACTGACCCATGGACCCTCATTGTCTTTCCTGTGAGGTGTGGACTGGGGTCACTGTACAGGTGGGCACACTGCTGATTGATGTGTCCTAGGGACAGCGGTCTGGTGTCGTTGGGTGGCTGCTGTGGTGTTAGATACTGAGGAGGTAGGCTCTGTGTGGACTGGGTGTGGGCTGGGATAGCCAATTGACCAGTGGTCCCTGATGGGCCAGGGAGTTCATCCAGATCCAGTACTCCAGAGTTGCTTTCATCACTTGGGGCATCTTCTGGGGGATGGGGGGTAGCCGTGGCACCTCCTGGCCACTGACATTGGCTGGGGCACCTGTGGGGATGCAAGTGGTGTATTATGCTACATGACTGTGACATGTTCTGCATCCCTAGCTTCCACTTTATTATTGCTGTTGCCGTGCCACCTTTGTTTGTGTATGGTGATGGATTGTGGGATTGTTAGTTCTCTATGCTGTGCATGCATTGGTGGTGGGTGTACATGGAGGGCTAGAAGGGATGTGCGTGCAGTGGGTATGGCATGCAGGGCATGGCATTTAGGTTTGTTGATTGTGGTAGTGCACTGTGTGGGATGGAGTGGGGTGATGAGAGTCAGGGTGGGGGTTGAGATGGTATGCTGGCATGGGGGGTGATAGGTAGTAAATGTCGACTCACAAGTATCCAGTCCTTTGGCAACTCCAGTGAGTCCCCCAGGGTGCAGGATTGCCAAGACTTGCTCCTCCCATGTTGTCAGCTGTGGGGGAGGAGGTGAGGGTCCACCGCCAGTCCTCTGGATAGTGAGCTGATGCCTTGCTGCTGTAGAACACACCTTCCCCCGTAGGTCGTTCCACCTCTTCCTTATGTCGTTCCTTGTTCGTGAATGCAGTCCCACGGCGTTCACCCTGTCCACAATACTCCGCCATAGCTCCATCTTCCTGGCAGTGGATATCTGCTGTGCCTGTGCTCCAAAAAGCTCTGGCTCTACCCTATTTCCTCGACCATGACCCGCAACTCCTCATCAGTGAAACAGGGGTGCCTTTGTGTGGACATGGGTGTTGTGTGTGGGTTGTGCAGGGGTGATGTGTGATGTGGTGGGGTGTGTCGGCTGAATTGGTAGTTGTGATGTGTGTGCAGTTCTCTCTTGGAAAGTGTAGCCGTCTTGTCTTGTTTGCAGAGGTTTGTGGGTGTGTGTTTTATAGTGCTGTTGGTGTGTGTGTATTTGTGTCAGGTGTGGGTTTTTGTTCTGGCCAATGTTGTCTTGTTTTGTTTTTGGGTGGCCATATCCGCCGCAACGGTGTTCATCGCCAATAGCTTACCGTCTTTGAATGTCTGCTGTGGTGATTCGTGGGTCATTATTTGGAGGGCTTTGTTTTGGAGGCGTAACATTATGGGTGGTAGTTCCATCAGTTTATCACATTCAGTGGGTCTGAAGGATTTGTGGTTGTGGCTGTTTTCTGTCGGTTTTGTGTGTATGTGTCTGGGGGACCGATGTTCGTCTCCGCGGCAGTATGTTGGCGGTAGTCACCACAGCGGTATTCGGTTTTTACCACCAATGTCATAATGAGGCCCTTTGTCTTTTTCTACCTTGTGTCTTCTCTGTGTGAGAGCAACCAAAAGAAATATGGTATCTTCTCAAACACAGTTGTTTTGGAGGACTGCAAACTAATATATTATCAATGTACTGCAACAAAGTACTGTGACACACACTGAAAATTGGCACATCATTTTTCACCACTCTATTAAAAATGCTAGGGTACTCACAATATCCTGAAGGTAACTGAGAATACAAATACTGCGTCCCACAATAGGGAAACGCTGTTAAATAATAGCTGTCTGGATGAAGAGGGATGCTAAAAAAGCATTCTTGATATCTATAACAGAGAAATATTTAGCATCCTCAGGAATGTATTACACAGGGATACCCCAGGGTACCTTACTCCATGCTCTAGCAACACCTGTATAATAGGGTCAATGCCCTCATCTCCTTCTTTAGAAAGAGGATTCTGTATCACCCTAGGTAATATAGCACCTTCCTTCAATGTAATTCTAAATGGAGTAGCAGTACAAATAAGACCTACCTCATTGGGGCCCTTAGCTCACAAAGGGGGTCATTTTGACCTCAGTGGTCTTTTGTCAAGACCGCCGAGGGACCGCCGTGCCGAAGACCGCCAGTGGTGGCGGTTTTCCACTCTGCGTATTATGACTGTTGGCAGCTCTCCGTCCTTTTTCGGATGGAGAGCCGCCAACAGCCATACTGGTGGTCGGCGGAGAAGTGGAGGTTGCTCCACCTCCACCGCCACGTCAACAGAACACCGCCCCCCGAATCACGTCCTGTGATTCGGCGTGGCGGTGTTCTGTTGACGGTGTGGTGTCGGTGGAGCAGCCTCCATGGATCCCGTCCCCTCCCGGAGGATCGACGGACCAGGTAAGTCGATCGTCCGTTAGGGAAGGGGGGTGTTGTGTGTTGTGTGCGTGCATGGGGGTGTGCGTGTGTGTATGTCGATGGGGTGTGTGAGTGCGTGTATGCTTGCGGGGGTGTTGTGTGTTTGGGAATGAGTGCGTCTATGTCTGTAGGTATGTCTGTATGGATGTGTGCATGTATGTTTGAATGTGGGTGTGCATGTCTGACTGTGTGTGTGGATGTTGGCATGTATGTCGGTGTGTGGTCGTGTATGTGTTTTGGTGGTGCCTGCGTGCGTGTCATGTGTGAATGAGTGATGTGATGTTGGGGGTCGGGGTGGGGAGGGGGGTCCTGCCACCTTTGGGGGGTGGCAGGGGTGGTGGGGGGTGTAAGGGAGGGAGTCAGGGTGGGGGTGGGCGAGACCCCTATCAGTGCCAGGGAAGGAATTCCCTGGCACTGATAGTGCTTACCGCCATGGATTTTATGGCGGTTCCAAACCGCATGAAATCCATGGCGGTCAGCCGGGTCCAAATACCGCCGGCGGTATAGTGACGACCGCCGGGCTGGAGACCCAAGTCTCCAGCCCAGCGGTCGTCTCCGCCATGGCGGGCGGAACGGAGAAGCGGCGGATGACCATGGCGGTAACCGCCATGGTCATAATGGCAAAAATTAGACCACCAGCCTGTTGGCGGTCTTACCGCCGCTTCTCAGCCGTCCGCCACGGTCGTAATGACCCCCTATGTGTCTGGAACTTGGGAAAGATCGATACCACTGACAGAATCAAAATCTCTACCTGTTGTGGACATTCTTACTTCCAATATTGAGCCGTGAGGGACCGAATATCTGGTTTGTCAGGATACATTTTCCTCAACTGATCCCAAACTACTCTCCAAACTAAATTGAATGGGGAGCCATCATACCTAGTCTCAGTGAGGGTAACATTTCTCACTCCAACTTTCTGAAAAACAGTATCTGTCTCACCTTATATAACAGAGCTAAGTAAACTCTTTATTTCACCTACTGCCAGGGTGATACCTGCAGTTTGCTTTTCAAAAGACCTTATCCATTTCCTTGCTCCATCTGTAAGTGGTGGTAACACCTTTTTAAGATTCTCCTTTTCCATTTGTAGCCAAGGAACATAATGAGGTGCCCCAGGTCTCTTACATATCAGGGGCATCTGATATGTGGGAGTGACATAATATTGGGGGTTGTGCTGTCTGGCTATGTTTGCCACACACGCAAGCATTTCTGCATGTAGGGGTCGTCCCAGTCTGAATCTTCCTTACATAAAGAATATAATCCTCTGCATTTTCCATGTCAAGTACATCAATGGACCCTTCTCGTGGCCATGGGCTCATCTGCGGGGCTAAGCCTTCAGTCCATCCTGCTAAATTATCAACATAAGGTACAACACTGTACCAACTATTTTGTCCTTTAGCAACTATTTCACTCGGGGTGCGATCAGTGCACAAACCTGATCTAGCACACATCTGCTGCATTGGTTTATCATGCAGTGTCAGTCTTCCCATAGCTTCACAAGATCCAATCCTGTGGTCTGGTTGGCCATGCGTTCCCTGACACCGTAACTGCTCATGCTTAGTCACTTGGTGTTAGAAGGTGCTTTATTAGTAAGGGCAGGTGGGTACCTATACTTGGTAATAGGCCACAATCTCAAATGAGGTTCAGTTAAGATCTCAATAAATTAATCCTAGCTCAAACCTTGGGACCTTGGCCCACGAGCAGTAAGGCTTGACTTGGAGACAAGTGTGTAAAGCATTTAATATCAACAAAACAGTAAATAAGTAAAACCCAACACACAATAAATATCCAACACCAATTTATAAAAATAGGAATTATGTTTATCTTTAAAATGACTCCAAAACGACAAAATTCGATGTAGGGAACCGGAGATATAGATTTTTAAAGATTAAGAGTAAAAAGTGTTTTCTAGTGCCTAGAAGCAAAAAGCGTAAACCACAGACATCTGCTCACGCTTGATCAGGCAAAGCCAAAATTTGAGGCTGTCCACGAGGGAGCCCAATTCAGATACACTGAGCAGGAGACCTTAGTAAAAATGTTACCTTTGGACTTTTCTGGACCTCTTTCTCTCATCATCGACTTGGGGCTTCTCTTCAGGTCGGCTTACAATGCAACGTCATCGGTTTGGCCCAGTGCAAGATCCGAGTAAGATCCTGGAAGTTTCGTTGGTGGGGAAAAGCATCAGAGCTCCAGCAGGACGAACCTGAAATTCAGGTTGGGTCGTGGTTCGACATTACTGGCCGGACTCTTGTCGATGAGTCGGTCACCTTATGGAACTTTTTTCCAAAATTGCTCCATACTTCTCCAAACTTCTGCATCTTGTTCCAGAAGTCCTTTTGTGGGTCTTGCAGTTTCCACAAATTTGGTCCAAGGTTTCAGAAGAGTGGGACTACAATTCCCAGAATGAACCTCGTTAGAATCCTCAAAAGGCCAGTGGATGCTGGTCAGCTAGGCTCTTCTTGCAAGACTTGATGCAGGGGACTCTTAGCAGCTTCTCTGTGCCTGATGCTTACAGGGAGTACACTCCTGGCTCTTCAGATGTAAGGCAAATTCCTTTATGTGGTGAAGCCCAGAGTGTGCAGCTGGTGCAGTCCTTCCCTTCCGTGTACAGTCCTTTAGGTGCAGACTAGGGGGTTTAACAGGGCAGTCTTTCTTCTTTAGTCTTTCTTCCAGCAGGGATCTGAGTTGTTGGGCAGCCCCTCCATATTTATCCATGCTCCTTGGTTGGCAAGCAGCGGGGCATCCCTGACCAATAGGGTGCAGGGTGCCACCCCCTGGGGTGACCACTTCCTGCAAAGTGTGGCAAAAATCAATACCAGAAAGCACTATTCCTTAAAAACCCAAGATGGAGAAAATCTTCTCTGGGATGTTAGATTTGGCTGAGCTCACCCACTGGTGTGGCTAAGTTTCTCTAACATACCTCCTTCAGCCACTCTCCTAATCTAATTACTTGGGCTCCCATCTGCCTGGGGGAGCAGAAAATGAAGGAGGTCTGGTTTCTGTCCTAGCGGGCTTTCCCTCCTTTTGAAAACCAGTTTTGCCACCCTACCTTGTTCCTGCTCTGCCATCTGCTACAGCAGTTCTTCACCCACCACATGCTTCCTTTGATATAGCCTAGGCCATGTCACACCTCATTACGTTAGCTTGGCTCAGGCTGCCAGAGATTGACAAATCAGGAAAGGACACTACAAGGCTGATTTTGGTAACTTTCAGAAAAAAGTTCTAAAACTCATTCCCTGTAATAGTTATAATAAAATTAACACTGGCAAGCTGTTGGATTTATTCAAACTATTAATCTGATATCAAACATGACACATTTATTGCTTTCCTAGTGGAAATGAGACTATATTATTTTAAAATAAAGCCTTCCAATTTTAGCCAATGGAGTTAATGTAATACTATGGGGAAAACAAAATGGGCAGTTTTTCCCTCACTAGGGCTTATAAAAAAGTTTTTATAATGTTGTATGTTCATATTTATACTGCAACCAACTCTCGGAGCACCTATGGCAGACTTTAGGGGTGCTTTATATTTAAAAAATAAGGTAATTTAAGAGTTTGGAACTACTTCTAATTCCAAAATTGAATTTGGGATTCATTTTATTTTAAGAGCAACCAGCAAGGCAGGCCTGCCTTTTAAATGATACCAAAACACAGCAGTGCAACCATGGGTGCCCTAACGCCACTGGGGTCCCTAAACCTACATGCCCTCCCATATACTAGGGACTTACTGGTATAGGTTGTCAGAGCCAATTATAATTACACCTAATTTGCATATACCTTTCAAACAGAGCACAGGTCCTAGGCCTGGTTGGCAGAGCCCAGGGCACAATCAGAGTCAGCAACTACCAATACCTAGTTAAAAAAGATGGGGGGTCCTAGCTCTAGAGAATATGCCCTGCTCTCTTTGTCTAACATCAGTGCAATTAGGTAATCCCATCACTCCCTTTGTATGTTCAAGATCAATAAGGGGTCTTTCTTGAGTACTAATATCATAACTGGAATGCCTAACCCCAGGAGATCGAAGTAGTTCAGCCACGTCATCCACACACCTATGTATTGACTCCACTCTATTTGCCATCCTCCCAAAAAGTCTCTGAATTTGCCCTGAAAGATTTTCGTAATATCCTTCTCTTCTTGTTCCTCTCGCCTCCCATCTATTCTCACTTTGTGATAAGCATTCCTGAACACTTTCTAGTGAAACTATTACATTCCCCTTCTCTTTCTGCCAAGGTGATAGATTATCTTCAGTCCTAAAATCCTCATCTCTTTCTTGGGATACGGGCCATCACGCTTTACTAACATCCCAGTCTGCATAGTCATTCCATCTAGCATCATCTGTATATCTTCGTTGCAGGGTAAACATCCGTTCCCTACCTACCCATTTCTGTTACATCTCTCTTCTGTAATAGATGTAATGTTGCTGATGAAACATGCGACTGATTGTCACTGTCTCCTGAATCCTGCTCTTCACCTCTACCCTCCCGGGGAGAAGCTGGATCTAAGTGCAGTGTGAACTGCACTTCAAATGTTTCTGAAAACTGAGAATCACTACTCCTAGTTGTTATTTGGGAGGACTCGTATGTCTTGTCTTTGACATTTGTGGGGCAGCATTAGGTGATACCCATGGTGATTATGAAGGGTTCTTAATTTCAGGATTCTCAAATCCTACTGTGGATTCCTGTAGCTTTGTCAGTTGATAAATACCATGTACCTTAGGGGAAGGACTCATTGAGAAATAGGGAGGTGGGGGAGTGGACGGGATACAGAGGGTATCAACATTTAAAGAGCCCTTAGGCTTCTCACAAAAACTCTCCATAAGGTGAAGGTGGCTTCTTGCTTTTGCAATTTAGCTCCTACATATTTGCTCCTAAGGTATGTCATAATATGCTCTAATATTTTAATTAAATAAATGTACCTTTCTATGGCTAGCAATACATATGCTTCTGAGTAGCCTTAAACCACAATATTTCTGTAATTGTATCTGGTCCCCTGGAAAGGTCTTTTGCATATGCTCTAAAGAAGTCTCCATAATCTCCCCCCATTTCTAACAACTTTTGCAGTTTAACTTTTATCTGTCTACTCAATATGTCTCATTTAAAAACATTTACACTAGTTCTTACAAACAAAAAAATCCATCAACTTGTCTTCTTAGTTAATGTTAAACATTATATATTGTTGTGAGTTCCCCTTGGTGGCTGGGTTGGACACCCTTACTTTAGCATTAGGCCCATAGCCTGCACCCTTTTTACACATAGACATGCTTTTATTCATTTTAGATTTTTTAGCATAGGCCAGCTTATGGCTCATTGTTTTCTTATTTTAATCAGCTGTCTGATTAGACATAGTTGTTAGCGCTGCACATTTTATCAGCCCTTTGCATGCATTTCATTTTGTGACCTGTTCAAGGCTGTTATGTTCGGTACATGGTATTCTAACTTGTATTGCCGCTTCTGGAGCTCAGGAGCCAGCCCTCATTCATAGACATATTATCACGTTAGGCCTGTTCTTCGAACACTGTAAGATTTGTTATATAAACACCATGTAGGCTTAAAGAGGACAGAGGGTATTCCAGTCTTGGCTGTCCTACGAAATTCACCATTCTATTTACAGCTTTGCTGACTCTGGCACTGACTCTTCAGCCAACTGAGAGAATTGCCATGCAGACACAGACAGACCCTTGCCACAGGTCTAGTTCCTTCCCTTGAACCGGAATCGGCAGAAGGATTACCACCTCTATGCTTTCAGATTTCAGATATACAGAGTGTGCAGGAATTCTCTAGGCTTTTAGGATCTTACAAAGTTGGTGTGGTTATTTATCCGTTTTACACTGCTGGTAACAATGATCACTGTGTTATCTTTTCTCTGCCTAATTATTGCAACCTATGCATTTTATAATTGAATGCAATTGTTTCAATACATTTATTGAAACTTATTTTGTATCTCCTTGGCACATGTGAGTTTTTGTGACAGAGCGAAAGGGTCATGATCTGTTCTTCACGACTCCCATGAGGAGTCATAGTGTCATGTTTAGGTTGTCTCAAATCGCCTTTACTTTCTAACTTTGGGTGAGGCACTGCGGGCTAGCAATAAAATAAGCCAACAGCTTCCAGACGGTGTTGGACTGACTCTGTCATCCACACTTGGTGGTGCCACTGCCCTAAAAATATGCAGTCTTATTACCGTAACAGGAACTGCACAATATGGCGTCCAATGTTGGTCAGGCACAAAATTTAAACGGATCCCCTGAATAGTTGACTCTCACATGCCTAAGGTACCCTAACTAACCTTATACGGAGATGTCAGTGGTGTTGGGGAAAATTCCACCTCAGCTAGATAGGTAGTGACTATCTTAGCCTTTAGGCTGTTCAAGCTTGAACCTTAAAAGGATTCCCCAGTTTCAATCTGTGAATTTTACCCTTTGATTATGGCACAACCACAACCAGTGGTAATTTCAGTAAATGAGATTACCTCTCACACAACATTTATTAGCTCATGGGCTTCCTAATGGGGATGGAGATGTTCCTGGTAGAGGCACAAAATGTGTACAGAACAGAAACTTTCAATTCATGGGACACCTTTCCTGCATTAGAGGCAAATTCAAACCACTTTCATACATATACTGTAGCAAACCCACCTTCTTAGAAATACCACTTTCATATTAAGAACACCATATCTGGTTTCAAGGCGCCCTTCCACACATTACTCATAACATCATGTTAGGTCCTCTAAGTAAGGATGGATCTACATGGCCACTGGCCACATACACACCACACCCACACATACAAACTTACAGGCAGCAGACCAGCACCCACAATACAATAGTTTAGTTGGACTATATAGATGACTAGCACAATTCATGTTGCAGACTTAAATACTGCCCAAGCGAGGGCTGTTTCAGCTATTCCACAATTGGCTGCACCTGGGATAAGCCCTGTGACTGTTCATGGGTAAGATTCACACCAAAAGTGATACAATTCCATTTTGGATAGCACAAACATGAAACAGTTGGAAGCACTATTTCCCCATGTGGGACCCCAAGATAAACATTGAATTCTCACAGTGTGCTTACCATTTGGAATGATTTCCTCAATAGATGACTTTGCCACTTGGGGGTACAGTATTTGCTGCAACTTATACTACCACGCATGGCACACCAATATTTGTGAATCTTCCTGAAGTGTTAAAACAGATACAAAATTAACATGGGGCAGCCCCTGCCCTGGACTTGGGGATGAAGCTAATGGGCAATTTGCCACAGCCTCCTCAATAATATTAAGTAATATTACAGGCGAAGCAGCAGCATTGGCAGTAAGTCAGAGGCTCTGGGACATCCCTCAAATAGATCAGGAATACAAGCTGCCAGAGATTATTACCAAAACTAACACTAGTATAGGTCAGGATAGTCTGGGGGCCAGACATAGGCCCTCATTACAACCCGGTGTTAAAGCGGCGGTAATACCACCAACAGGCCAGCAAAAAAAAAATGGGATTACGACCATGGCGGAAATCGCCAACATAGACAGCCACTTTAACACTCCTACTGCCACAGCTGTAGAAACAAACAGCGCGGCGGACACCGCCAACAGACAGGCGGGAGACAAAGTACCGCCCACTGTTTCACAAGAGGTCTATCCGCCACCTTTTCCGGGGCAGAACCAACACTATCAAAAGCACGGTGGAAACAGTACACAGAAGGGAAAACACTCACCTCTCGACACCCAACGAGGAACCAGGACACCATGGAGCCCGAACTACACGTACTGACCTTGTTGGTTTACCTCCTCTTCTACCAGGAGTACGAACGGCGGTGGCGGAGACCACGGTGAGTACTGCACCTACAACACAGGGGGGAGGAAAGAGAGTGACACACACAAACAACATGCAACACGCAACACCCCCACCATCACACTCACATACAACAACATACACACAAATACATGCAGCAACATTACATATACACCCCGCACCCCCTGGAAGAACACAAGGACAAAAGGAAATGATTGTAACCATTGTAATCATTAAAAATCCCTTAGTCAAACGTCAAAATTCAGTATATACAAATATGTACACCAACTACACAAGTCCGGATAGTGTACTAATCATTGTCCACATCAGATCGAAAATATACAGGCACCTCAGGGGATGGGGTAGGGGGGCACCTCAGCCTGATCAACGCATGACGCCACTGCTGCATGAGGGGGCTCCATGCCCACTGATGTATCCTGGGGAGTGCAAAGCCACATTCTCTCAAGTCTCTTCAGTGGGTGGTTTGTCCACTGCTTTATCCTGGGGAGTGCAAAGCCACAGTCTCTCAAGTCTCTCCAGTGGGTGGGTTGCCCACTGCTTTATCCGGGGGAGTGCAAAGCCAGAGTCTCTCAAGTCTCTCCAGTGGGTGTGCTGCCCACTGCTTTTTCCTGGGGAGTGCAACGCCACAGTCTCTCAAGTGGATAACAGTCTCCACTGGTTCTGGAGGGGGCTTTTTGCCCAGAGTGCTTCATCCTGCCAAGGACTGAGCTAGTGGATGTATCTCTCCACTAGTTCTGGAGGGGGCTTTGTGCCCAGAGTGCTTCATCCTGCCAAGGACTGAGGTAGTGGATGTATCTCTCCACTGGTTCTGGAGGGGGCTTTGTGCCCAGAGTGCTTCATCCTGCCAAGGACTGAGGTAGTGGATTCCTTTCGCCACTGGTTCTGGAGGGGGCCTGGTGCCCAGAGTGCTCCATGTGCAGTGTGGCCGGTACAATTCCCTCACCTGGGTGTGCGTGCCATGAGATTTGCGAGGTTCAGGTAGCATGAAACGCGATGGAGACAACGACATACCCCACACTGCTGCGGCTGCACCTTACACCTGCAGGTGTAAACAGTGATGGAAGAAATGCCTCATGGAAGCTGCCCAGGGTCCAGGAACTCTCCTCCAGCCTCAGACGACTGACCACTTGGGATGGTAGCCATGTCAGCGGTGGTACCTGTGTCCGAGGACGCCGCGGGCCGGTGGCAGTGCTTGCGATGGTGTCTGTTGCGGCGGTGCTTGCGGCGGTGCTGGTGGCGGTGCATGGGTCAACACCTGCAGAGGGACACAGCAGGATGTCTCCTGCAGCCTCGGATGGCTGCCCACTGGGGAAGAGGCTGGGAACTGTCGCTGAGGCTATAGACATGCCGGGGGCGGTGCAGGTGGTGGTGCTTGCGTCGGTGTCGGTCGCGGCGGTGCTTGCGGCGGTGCTTGCGGCAGTGCTGGCGGGAGTGCATGGGTTAGCACCTGCTGAGGGACACAGCAGTACGTCGTCTCCCGCAGCCTCGGACGGCTGCAACCTGGGGAAGAGGCTGTGGACTGTGATTGAGGCTGTAGACGTGCCGGGGGCGGTGCAGGTGGCGGTGCAGGTGGCGGTTGTGGTGGCGGGCAGCTAGCGGTGTTTGCCGCCGTACAGGTTGGCGTGGTCGTGGACAGAAAGTGTGACACTGGTCCCTCAGTTGGTGCCACCATGCCCTCTCCTGACCTGCTCTTCAGCTTTAGGCCCTTCCCCAGCTTTGATGGTGCTGCAGTTGGTATCCCCTTTGGTTTTTGCTGAGCCCTTGGTGGCTGGTACTTTCGGCTTCTCCCTCCAGGATGTGGGCACCTTTTTCACCTTGGCAGGTGGCAGAATGTCCTTACCCTGGCTACGTGGCACACTGGCAGCCCTGATGTGTGGCGCACTCGATGACCCCGCAGGTGCTGTCTGCTCCTGTCCCCGCCGTGGAGCTCCCCTCGCCCTCTGTCCCACTGGTGGCTTAAGACGCCGTTGTTTCGCCCTCCGGGACCAAGTGGGTTGCAGCTCCCTCCTGCTCCGGTGCCAATGCTCCTCCACCTGATGATGCTATTGCACACAAGAACAGGGAGACCACAAAAAGGGGGAGGAAAGACAGAAGAAAGACATGTTCAGTGTATGCAAAAACCACTACCGTTGGCGGATACAACACACATGGAGCAGCCCTCTGCACTACGCCATGCACTAACAGTTCCTAGAAATTTCAGCTGACCATGGGGTACGAGGCCTAAGACCAATTGCTGGACACCTGGAAGTCACAGGAGCCTGACTAGGTGTAGATGGCTCTTACCACTGGTGGGGTTGGGGTGCCACATAGTCTGCCTGACAAGGGACCTTGCCTACCATGTTCTCCCTGGCCTATGGGAACCCACTGCCCACCTCCCCCACCCAGACCCATTGTAATGCGCGCAGAGTCAGCTGAATGAGAGTGTACTCACCCCCTTGTGGCTGCTGTGATGCCCTCAAGCACCCATTCAACTCCGGATAGGCCACAGCCAGGATCCAGAACATCAGGGGGGTCATGGTGTGACGGGCACCCCTCCCACGCTGGGAGGCCATCCCCAGCTGGGCCTCCGCCATCTTCTTGCTCCAGCCACGCAGGTCCTCCCATCATTTCCGGCAGTGGGTGCTATGTCTGTGGTAGACCCCCAGGGTCCGGACGTCCTTGGCGATGGCACGCCAAATACCCTTCCTCTGGTGGGCGCTGACCTAGAGGAATGGTACAGGGGGGAAGGAAATTACTTACCCGTCCAGACCGTCATACTCATTGCCCCCGAGTTCCCACCCTTGCCCTGACGCACATACACTCACCATCCGCACATGCAGGCCTCAGCCCCCCCCCTGTATCTTCCATTCACACCACTCAAAACAAGCATTGCCCATGCAGCATGCTCACAGTGTACTCACCTGTTTGTCTGGAGGACCGTACAGTTGCGTGTACTGAGGAAGGACCCCATCCACTAGTTTCTCCAGCTTCTCAGAAGTGAAGGCAGGGGCCCTTTCCCCAGACACATGAGCCATCGTCGCTTCCAGACTGAGGTCACAGCAGCACTTGCAGTGTAGGTACTATCCTGTTGAAGGTCAGGTATCAAGTGAGGGAACAGACAGAAAATGGCGGTCACGTCCACGGCGGTGCGTACCGTCACCGCCGGCGTACATCGTCATTGGCTCCAGGGACCCATAGGGCCCAATGTTAACCAATGCAGAATTGCACCGAAGTCTTCGACCGCCCACTGCGACGGATTACAATGCCAGCGCAGTTACCTCATATCCCCTTGTCCCACCTTACAGGTCAGGCAGCCGCCATTTCAGGAGGCCACATGGGATGAATGTTAACTGCGTCACACCTATCTAGACCGGGAATATAGACAGATACCAGCACATTGCGGATTAATAAAGTTTCTGAAAATAAGACATTGTGATACCTCAGTGTTGGATGACTCTCTGCTCGCTGTTCTCCTCCATAGGGCACGCCCGCTGGGGCAGGTGATGAGATGGCCGCATCCTCCGGTGTACAGACCCCTGGTGGACCTGTCGACAATGGAAGAGAGACACATCCTGGTCACATACAGACTTGATCGTGCAACAATCCAGGAACTGTGTGCCCAGTTGGAGCCGGACCTGATGTCAGCTCTCCGCCATCCCACAGGAATCCCCCCTCTAGTGCAGGTCCTGTCTGTACTCCATTTCCTGGCGAGTGGGCCTTTTCAAACAACAGTGTCCATGGCATCAGGGATGTCCCAGCCAATATTCTCTAACGTGTTGTCCAGAGTGTTGTCTGCCCTGCTGAAACACATGCACAGCTACATCGTGTTTCCTCAGGTGGAGAATTTGCCCACAGTGAAAGGTGACTTTTATGCCCTGGGACATATCCCCAACACCATTGGTGCAATTGATGGTACACATGTGGCATTTGTACCCCCCGCAGAAATGAACAGGTGTACAGAAACCAGAAGAGCTACCATTCTATGAATGTGCAGATGGTGTGTTTGGGAGACCAGTACATCTCCCATATGAATGACAAGTATCCTGGCTCTGTGCATGACGCTTACATTTTGAGGAATAGCAGCATCCCTTATGTGATGAGCCAACTCCAACGGCACCGTGTGTGGCTAATAGGTGAGGCCAAGGTCCCAATACAGTTGACATAGGCGTCTGGGTATGGGGCTGTCCCTAAGGGTTAGTGTGTGTCTAACAGTTGTCCCTCGACATTTGCAGTTGACTCTGGTTACCCAAACCTGTCATGGCTACTGACCCCATGAGGAATCCCAGGACAAGGGCAGAGGAACGCTACAATGAGGCACATGGGTGAACTAGGAGGGTGATCGAACGCACCTTCGGCCTCCTGAAGGCCAGATTCCGGTGCCTCCATCTGACAGGTGGCTCCCTATACTTCTCACCGAAGAAGGTGTGCCAGATAATTGTGGCCTGCTGTATGCTGCACAACCTGGCTTTGCGACGCCAGGTGCCTTTTCTGCAGGAGGATGGGCCAGATGGTGGTCTTGTGGCAGCTGTGGAGCCTGTGGACAGTGAAGAGGAGGAGGCAGAAGAATAGGATATCAACAAGTGAAACAACATCATCATGCAATACTTCCAGTGAGACACAGGTAAGAAGATGTCACTGCTTCTCACATCTCATTCTATTGTTGGAACTAGCATAAGTGTGTCATTTTCATTTAGTGTATGGACCCTGACTTGTCACTTTGACTTTCCATTTCACAGATCTGGGTCCCACTTTGTGCCCTCTGCTATGGTTACTGCTGGCCTACAGCTGTATAACATGGGTATGTGAACAAGTAAATTGACATTGCTATGTTCCATAGTTATTGCAATTACACTTTTGTGAAAGCACAGACTTACTCCAGATTGTTTTGTGATTGAAGTGTTTTTGTTCCTGTGCTAATAAGTGGAGGGGGTTGTAGAATGGGCTGGAGGGATGGTGGAGGAATGTCCATGGCAGAGTCCAGTCTATTTGTTTCACAGGTGCATTGTCCAAAGGGGCATAGGAAGTGGAGCAATGGCAGTTTAAGGATGGACAGGGTGACATAATGTGACAGAAGGGTGACATTCAGGGGGGTCTTATTTCCTGGTGGATTTCTTAGCAATGTTCTCTGTGTTGTTCCTGGATCTCAGGGACCGTTTGCGGTGTGGTTCTCCATCTGTAGGGGGTGGGGTGCTGGTGTCCTGTTGTTTCTGTGGCGGTGCCTCCTGTCCACTAGCGCAGGCGGAGGTGGAGGGCTGTTCATCATCCAGGCTAGTGTCAGGGGACCCTTGTTGTGCCACTGTGTCCCTCCTGGTGTTGACAAGGTCTGCCAGCACCCCTGCAATGGTGACCAGGGTGGTGTTAATGGACTTCAAGTCCTCCCTGATCCCAAGGTAGTGTTCCTCCTGCAGCTGCTGGGTCTCCTGAAACTTGGCCAGTACTGTTGCCATCGTCTCCTGGGAATGATGGTAAGCACCCATGATGTTGGAGAGTGGCTCGTGGAGAGTGGGTTTCCTGGGCCTGTCCTCCCCCTGTCGCACAGCAGTCCTCCCAGTTTCCCTGTTATCCTGTGCCTCTGTCCCCTGAACGGTGTGCCCACTGCCACTGACCCCAGGTCCCTGATTTTCTTGGGTTGGTGGGTTTGCCTGGGTTCCCTGTAGTGTTGGACACACTGCTGATTGATGTGTCCTGGGGACAGAGGGATGGGCCCGCTGGGTGGGTGCTGTGCTGGTGTTTCCTGAGGGGGAGGCTCTGTGGTGGCATGTGACAGTGACAAGGGAACGACTGTCCCGAGGTCCCAGATTGGCCGGGTTGGTCATCTTGATCCAGGCGTGCTGAGCTGCTGTCATCACTGTGGGCCTCTTCCGTGGGGGGACTGGATATGTCTGGCACCTCCAGTTCGGTGACGTTGGGTAGGGGTCCTGTTGGGGTGTAAATGCATAATTATTGTATCTGTGTGTGCCATCGTGTGCAATGGGTGGTTGACCCTCTACTTCAGTGCTTGCATTATTGGCTTGGTCCTTGTGTGATTGGTGATTTTGGGGCATGAGTGAGTCTCTGTAGTGGACATGCTTGGGTGATGGGTGTCCATGCATTGGTGTTACATGCAGGGCTTGGTTTTGGGATGTGTGGGTTGCGTTGGTGGGGTATATGTGGGTTGTTGGGGTGATGGGTGTGAGGGCAAGGGTGGGAATATGTGATGCCATGCTGGTAGGGTGGGGGATAAGATAGTAAAGATTTGCCTTACCAGAGTCCAGTCCTCCTGCTACTCCTGCGAGGCCCTGAGGATGCAGTATTGCCAAGACTTGCTACTCCCATGTTGTTAGTTGTGGGGGAGGAGGTGGGGATCCACCGCCAGTCCTCTGTACAGCAATCTGGTTTCTGGAGACCACAGAACTCACCTTCCCCCGTAGGTCATTCCACCTCTTTCTGATGTCATCCCTAGTTCTTGGATGCTGTCCCACCGCGTTTACCCTGTCGACAATTCTGCGCCATAGATCCATCTTCCTTGCAATGGATGTCTGCTGCACCTGTGATCTGAATAGTTGTGGCTCTACCCGGACGATTTCCTCCACAATGACCCTGAGCTCCTCCTCAGAAAACCTGGAGTGTCGTTGAGGTGCCATGATGTGGTGTGGGTGATGTGTGAGGTGGTGTCTGTTGTGATGTGTGAGGGGGTGTGTTGGTGTGTGTTCTTTGAGGTGCGTGGATGTTGTGTAAGTGATGATGGTGTGTGTCTGTGGATGCTGGTGTTGTTTTACGTAGTGTCTCTTTCTGGCCTGCTTTCAAATTTCAGGTAGTAAGGGTTTGTGGGTGATGTGGGTGTGTGCTTTATATTGGATTGGGTGTGTGGGTGTGGTGTGTGTATGTGTAACAGGTGTGTTTATTTCGAATTGTATAATGTGGTTGTGTTTTGAATATGTGTGTGTATTTTGAGCGCGGCGGGGTGTACCGCCAATGGATTACCGCAGTTGAAAGACCGCTGCGTTGATTCGTGAGTCGTGATAGTGTGGGCGTATTCTTGTTGGCGTGACGGTGTCGGTTTTGCTATCGCCAGTTTATCACTGACCTTTGGTGTGGCGGACTTGTGTGGGTGTCTGTATTGTGGCGGATTCCGGGATGTGGGTCGTAATACCTGTAGCGGAATTCCACAGCAGCAGGGTTATGTTGGCGGTCTTCTGCACGGCGGTAAGCGGGATTTACCACCAGGATTGTAATGAGGGCCATAGTAACCAACAACTGCCAGGACAAGAGGGTTCTAAAAAATGCTGAGATTAAAATAAAAATAAAAAATGAAATAAAAATAATAAAGTTAAAGTAAAACAAAGAGGACACTCTCCACATTCTGAGACCTCTGAGAAAAGATGCCATCTTAGAAATCATGATAATTTAAAACCTCCTGACATATATCAGTATATGATACTCGTTCCTTCCAGGTCTCATTCAACAAGCGAAATGAGAGAGGAAGGCAGTCAGGACACCGAAACAAAAAAGGAAAACAAAAGAGGACTCACAACACTCCTCGGATGTCATGTAAAAAAGAAACAAAAGCTTCCACAAAAACAACCCAAGTTAAAAAGAAGGTTGTGGCACTTTGGGCTAAATATGCCACACATATTGAGAACATTACTGAAGAACAAGACCTGGGCAGTGACTCTGCTAGACAACGTTGCAGAGCTCATAATAGTTCGCCACAATCTTCAAGAGCTTCTGGAGAGACACATCTCCCCACCATCCAGGGTTTACAAACTACAAATTCAAATTGAGGGGGACATTGAGCTCACCATTAAAGTAATTGGGCACTGGCACAGGCTCCAGTGTTGTACCACGACCATGTGGAGTGGGATAATGATTCCCCCTATCATATTATACCAATATGATCAAATCCACAAATACAACCTCATTATCCAATAAAACATGAGGCTAAAGCCCCAATGAGGGAAATTCTCTCACAACTTGAATACTAGGGAATAATTGAACCCTGTGCATCTCCTATGAATTACCTATTGTTTCCCATTATTAAACTGGACCTATAGACATTTAAACAGTCACACACACACATTTGCCATTCAACATCCACACAGTGTAGCACTTAAGAACAACATAGGCCCTCATTCTGACCCTGGCGGTCGGTGATAAAGCGGCGGCCAACCCGCCAACAGGCCGGCGGTCCAAAATATGCAATTCTGACCCTGGTGGGAACCGCCAACATAGCCCGCCGCATTAACACTCCGCCCGCCACGGCGGAACAAACAAACAGCGCGGCGGTCCCCGCCAACAGCCAGGCGGCAGACAATGTACCGCCCACCCTATCACGACCCACCAATCCGCCACCTTTTCCGGGGCGGGAGCACCGCCGATAAAAACACGGCGGAAACAGACTACGAACGGGAAAACGCTCACCTCCACATACTCCACGCGAGATTCCGGCAGTATGGAACCCGAGTTGCAGGTCATCCCCGCACTCCTATACCTGCTCCTGTACCAGGAGCACGCCCGGCGGCGCGGAAGACATCGGTGAGTACTGCACCTACGACACAGGGGAGGGAAAAGATTACCGGCACACACCCACCCACCCACACCCACTACAACACACACATCAATGCATTCCCACAGATCACTGTCACAACCCACAAACCCCCCCCTTCCGAAATAATGCAAGGACCAAAAGAAGAGATCTCAAACGGGCAGATATATTGAAAAATGGACAGCAGTAATCCAAATAAATAAATAAACTATGTACAAAATATATACAGCTACTAAATGTAGTCCAACCACTGTCCGTGGACCACAGGGGTCCTGAGCAAAGGGGCAAGGCCCAGTCCCACGACAAGAACTCCACGGAGAGAACACTGCAGGGGCATCAGAAAGAAAAAAGGACAGGCACCTCAGGGGGAAGGGAAGGGGGGGCACCTCAGCCACTTGAGTACACGACGCCAGATCCACGAGGGGACTCCATGACCATTGGCCATCCTGGGGAGAGCAAAGCCACAGTCCAAACAGTCCATACAGTGGGTGGCCTGCCCACTGGGCCATCCTGGGGAGAGCAAAGCCACAGTCCAAACAGTCCATACAGTGGGTGGCCTGCCCACTGGGCCATCCTGGGGAGAGCAAAGCCACAGTCCAAACAGTCCATACAGTGGGTGGCCTGCCCACTGGGCCATCCTGGGGAGAGCAAAGCCACAGTCCAAACAGTCCATAACAGACTCCACTGCCACTGGAGGAGGCATGTTGGCCAGAGGACATCCTGCAGCCCTGCCCGAGACAGATCCTGCCCTGCCACGTCTGCCAAAGGGCCAGCGGTTCCTGCCCGGAAGGGCCCAGTTCAGCGGTTCTTGCCTTGAAGGGCCCAGTTAAGCGGTTCTTGAGACGGCGGTCCCCAGCGGAGCGGTGCTGGAGACGGCGGGGCCCAGTTCAGCGGTTCTTGCCTTGAAGGGCCCAGTTCAGCGGTTCTTGCCTTGAAGGGCCCAGTTCAGCGGTTCTTGAGACGGCGGTCCCCAGCGGAGCGGTGCTGGAGACGGCGGGGCCCAGTTCAGCGGTTCTTGCCTTGAAGGGCCCAGTTCAGCGGTTCTTGCCTTGAAGGGCCCAGTTCAGCGGTTCTTGCCTTGAAGGGCCCAGTTCAGCGGTTCTTGAGACGGCGGTCCCCAGCGGAGCGGTGCTGGAGACGGCGGGGCCCAGTTCAGCGGTTCTTGCCTTGAAGGGCCCAGTTCAGCGGTTCTTGAGACGGCGGTCCCCAGCGGAGCGGTGCTGGAGACGGCGGTGCCCAGTTCAGCGGTTCTTGCCTTGAAGGGCCCAGTTCAGCGGTTCTTGTCTTGAAGGGCCCAGTTCAGCGGTTCTTGCCTTGAAGGGCCCAGTTCAGCGGTTCTTGAGACGGCGGTCCCCAGCGGAGTGGTGCTGGAGACGGCGGGGCCCAGTTCAGCGGTTCTTGAGACGGCGGTCCCCAGCGGAGCGGTGCTGGAGACGGCGGCCATTCTATGGCCAACTGCTCATTGCCTGGTGGTGCCCTCCTGGGCAGCGGGGATGGTGCTCCTTCAATGCCCACCTGGGCTGTGGGTGGTGGGGCCCTCCTGGCCAGCTGGGCTGGGTCCTCCCTGGGCAGCGGCTATGGGGGTGGTGGGCTCTCCCGGGGCAGCTGTGCCGGTTCCTCCCGGGGCAGCGGCTATGGGGGTTGCGGGCTCCTCCTGGGCAGCTGTGACGGGTCCTCCATGGGCAGCAGGCCTGCTGCCTGACTTCTCCGCCTTGCTGCCCTTGCCCTCCTTAGTCGGGAGTCTGTGGCCCTTTCCTCCCTTTGGAGCTGTGGCTGTTGACGGTGGCTGGCTAGTGTCCTGGGGAGATATCGAATCCGGGCTCCGGCGGCGGCCCTTCCGCCTTCTGCTCCTCTTCCCAGGGGGTGGGCTGGCTGTCCCCTTGCTGCTGGGCGAAGATCCAGACCTGCGGGCTGGTGGGCTCCAATACCCCTGCACCCTTGTCAAGGGGGCTGCAGGGCTGGTGGTGGCTTAGGTGCTCTTTTTACCCCGACGAGAAGGAGGGGGGGGCTCAGGGTCAGGAAAGAAGGTAGCAGTAGAGAGATAGATTTTCTTGGGACAATGGAGAGTGGTAGGTACAGTGGGTATGGGAGTGGAGGGAGAGGATGTGGTTGTAGGCGAGACAAGTTTGCTGTCTTTGGGTGCAGGTGCAGGAGCGGGAGGCTGTCGTGAGGTGGATGGCTGTTGGGTGGGTGGGTGGCTGCGTTTGTGTGGTGTGGAAGAGGGGGTGACAGACACAGTGGGAGAGGACACAGGGGACGTGTAAATGGCAGTGGGGGTGGTGACTGCACGTGTGCGGACTGTAGTGGAGGGTATGCTGGTGATGGAAACACTGGCTGATGGTGAGGTGAATGAAGGTGTGAGTGTAGACGTCACAGGGAGGGAGGAGTGAGACGAGGAGGTGGGGGTCACAGAGGTGGTAGTGACTGTTGGCATGTCTGCATCGGAATGTTGCTTGTGTGAATGTCTGCGTGATCTGTGGTGCTTATGTTTGGATGAGCTGCTCTTGGGTGTTGAGGTGTGTGCAGGCTGGTCTGATGGTGTGGGTGGGACAGGCAGAGGAACAGGAGACTGGGAGGAGGGAGTTAGTAGAGGGAGGCAGGAGACAGGGACAATGGCTGCCGTCAGTGCTGAGGCCAGAGCCTGGAACGATCGCTGATGGGCAGCCTGACCCGAATGAATGCCCTCCAGGTACGCATTGCTGCGATGAACCTCCCTCTCCACCCCCTGGATGGCATTCAAAAGGGTAGTCTGCCCAACAATGAGCGTTCGGAGGAGGTCAATGACCTCCTCACTGAGGGCAGCGGGGGTAACAGGGGCAGGGCCTGAGGTGCCTGGGGCGAAGGAGATGCCCGGCTTCCTGGCAGAGCGGGCACGGGGCGAACGCTGAGGGGCTGCTGGGAGGGCGGAGATGGTGCGCTGGGTGGCGGCTGTACCTGTAATGGCGGGGGGCACGGATGGTGCCACCCCCGCAAGGGAGCTCCCTTCCGAGGACGTGTCCGTGTCGCTGCAGGGTCCAGTCGTCCCCGTTGTGGAGCTCCCCTCGCCCTCCGTCTCACTGGTCCAGTCAGACTCTGTGGCATGGCCCTCCTGGGCCATGTGAGATGCAGCTCCCTCCTGCCCCGATGCCACTTCTCCTCCGCCTGATGATGCTGATGCACACAAGCACAGAAAGACAAACAAAAAAGGGGGGGGAGAGAGAAATAAAGAGATTTTGAGTACATGGATCACCGGTACAGTTAGCGGACATGACAGACACAGATGCCCCCTGCACTAAGTTGCGCACTTGGGGTCCGCTACGCATTCCGTGGAACATGCCCTACACGCCTAGAGTTGACAACTGCACCCATGGATGACACGGCCCAGGGATGGCTGTACTGACACACTACTGAGGGTGGTGGCTGGGGACACAGGGGCTTACGGGGGTGCCCAGCCTACAGATATCGCCCTGGCCTAGGGGGACCCACAGCCCTCCTCCCCCACCCAGACACCTCCACTGCGCTACAACAGAGTAGATAATGCTTGTACTCACCCCCTTGTGTCTGCTGTGCTGCCCTCACGCGCCCATCCAAATCAGGGTAGGCCACCGCCAGGATCCGGAACATCAGGGGGGTCAGTTGACGGCAGACACCACGACTACGTTGGGAGGCCATCCCCAGCAGAGACTCGGCGGTCTTCTTGGTCCCGCGGCGGATGTCCTCCCACCTCTTGCGGCAGTGGGTGCCCCGTCGATGGTGGACCCCCAGGGTCCGGACTTCCTTGGCGATGGCACGCCACATCCCGATCTTCTCATGGGCGCGGACCTATGTGACACGTACAGGGAGGGAGAAATACCACGTTCAAGTTTGTCTGCATTTTCGTTGCCAGTGGCCCAACGACCCCTATCCCCGCCAGGCCCCCCGCCAGGCCCCCCGCCAGGCCCAACATGCCCCCCATCCCCGCCAGGCCCCCCGCCAGGCCCCCCGCCAGGCCCAACATGCCCCCCATCCCCGCCAGGCCCCCCGCCAGGCCCAACATGCCCCCCATCCCCGCCAGGCCCCCCGCCAGGCCCCCCGCCAGCCCCAACATGCCCCCCATCCCCGCCAGGCCCCCCGCCAGGCCCCCAAGCCAGCCAGTGGCCCCAAATCCATATTGAATTAAACTCACTTGTTGGTCTGGAGGACCGTAGAGTAGCGCATACTGGGGGAGGACCCCATCCACAAGTTTCTCCAACTCTTCTCCAGTGAAGGCAGGGGCCCTTTCCCCAGGCGCAGCAGCCATTGTCCCTTCCAGACCGAGGTCACAGCAACACTTGCAGTATAGGTCCTCTCCTGTGAAAGTTCAAGTCGCAAGTGAATAAGTAGATAGAAAATGGCGGTCACGCCCGCGGCGGTGCGTACCGCGGCGGTGCGTACCTCCACCGCCGGCACCCTTCGCCATTGGCTCCTGAAACCCATAGGCTTCAATGTTAACCAATGCGGCTTCGCGCCGCGGTCTTCAACCGCCGACCGCCGCGGTGTGCCACGCCAGCGCATTGACCTCACATCCCATTGTCACACTTCACAGGTCAGGCAGCCGCCATTTCGAGGGTCCACATGGCTCAATTTCAACTGCGTCACACAGGCCTAGGCCTTGCATAGCCACTCAGACACGCCATTCACTGCATAGAGAATCGTTTACTATGCAAGCTGTGAGTACGTACCTGTGGGTTGCTTGACTCTGTGCTCCATGTTGTCCTTCCTAGGCACCGTCCGCTGGGTTTGGCGAGGAGACGGATGAATCCTCACGTGTACCGACCGCTGGTGGACCTGTCGACAATGGAAGAACGCCACATTATCCTGACCTACCGGCTTGACCGTGCCACTATACATGAACTGTGTGCCCAGCTGGAGCCCGACCTGATGTCCCCCATCCGCCAACCCACAGGGATTCCCCCTCTGGTGCAGGTCCTGTCAGTACTCCATTTCTTGGCAAGTGGGTCATTTCAGAAAACAGTGGGAATTGCTTCTGGGATGTCTCAGCCCATGTTTTCGAAGGTGTTATCCAGAGTGTTGTCTGCCCTGATGAAATACGTGAGGAGCTACATCATTTTCCCTGAGGTGGGCGAATTGGCTACAGTGAAGGGTGATTTCTACGCCCTTGGACATATTCCCAACGTCATTGGTGCCATTGATGGGACCCATGTGGCTTTGGTTCCCCCAAGAGACAGGGAGCAGGTGTACAGGAACAGAAAAAGTTACCATTCCATGAACATCCAGGTGGTGTGTTTGGCTGACCAGTACATCTTGCATGTAAATGCCAAATTCCCAGGGTCAGTGCATGACGCCTACATCCTGAGGAATAGCAGCATCCCTTACGTGATGGAACAGCTAGAGAGACACCGTGTATGGCTATTGGGGGACTCTGGGTACCCCAACCTGTCGTGGCTACTGACCCCAGTAAGGAATCCCCGGACCAGGGCCGAGGAACGGTACAATGAGGCCCATGGGCGTACTAGGAGGGTGATCGAACGCACCTTTGGCCTCCTAAAGGCCAGGTTTCGGTGCCTGCATATGACAGGGGGATCCCTAATGTACTCACCTAAGAAGGTGTGTCACATCATCGTGGCCTGCTGCATGCTTCACAACCTGGCTTTGCGCCGCCAGGTGCCTTTCCTGCAGGAGGATGGTCGAGACGGTGGTGTTGTGGCAGCTGTGGAACCTGTGGAGAGTGACGAGGAGGAAGACGACGGTGCTGAAACAGACAACAGGGACAGAATCATTGAACAGTACTTCCAATAGGACACAGGTAACAATTCTAACATAATTTAGTAAATGTGAACTACTCTCCTGCATCTCTGCTGCCTGTCTATTTGCCCCAGTGTATGATGACTGAGTTGTGGCTTTTCCCTCCCTATTTCAGATCTGGGGTCCCCACTACGAGTCCTGTGCTTCGTTTCCCCATGGACTACAGCTTTGTGGCAGCTGTTTGTTGACTTCACTATGTACAAGGACATATTTGCAATGTCATGTCAATTACAATATTTTGAAATCACAGCCAGACTCCAGATAGTTTTGTGCAAAATAGGTGTTTATTTCAGTGCTCAAAATGGGATGGGTGGTTTCAAGTGGGTGGGGGCTATGGTGAAGGAATGTCCATGGCAGAGTCCAGAGTAACAGTCACACAGGTGCATTGTCCAGAGGCCTGTGGAGAGATGGAGCATGGGCAGTTCAAGGATGGACAGGGTGACAATGTGGGACAGTGGGCTGACATCAGGTGGTATCCTTTGCTGGCGGGGGTCTTGACATCCTACTCTGTCTTCTTGCGAGATCTCAGGGCCCTCTTGCGGGGTGGTTCTTCTCCTGCAGGAGGTGGGGGTCTGGTGGGCTGCTGTTGTGCGGGGGCCTCCTGTCCACTAGCGCCGGCGGAGGTGGTTGACTGTTCTTGGGCCAGGCTAGTGGCAGGGGCCCTTTGTTGTTGTTGAGTGTCCGTCCTGGTGTTGATGAGGTCCTGCAGCAGCCCTACCATGGTAACCAGGGTGGAGGTGAGGGCTCTGATGTCCTCCCTGTACCCCCGATAGTGTTCCTCCTGCAGTACCTGGATCTCCTGGAACCGGGCCAGTACCGTCGCCATCGTCTCCTGGGAGCGGTTGTATGCTCCCATGATGGTGGTGAGGGCCTCGTGGAGAGTGGGTTCCCTGGGCCCGTCCCCCCCCTGTCGCACAGCTGCCCTCCGAGTTGCCCTGTTTCCCTGGGCCTCTGCCCCCTGGCCGGTGTGCCCACTACCACTGCCCCCAGGTCCCTGTTGTTGTTGGGGTGGTGGGTTATCCTGGGTGCCCTGTAGTGGTAGACACACCGCAGATTGACGCGCCCTGGAGACAGAGGCATGGGCCCGCTGGGTGGGAGCTGTGCTGGTGTTCCCAGAGGGGTTTGGGTCTGTAGTGGCCTGTGCCTGTGTGAGGGGAACCGACTGTCCAGAGGTCCCCGATGGTCCGGGCTGGTCATCAGTGTCCAGGTCGACAGAGCTGCTGTCATCGCTGACGGCCTCTTGGGTGGGGGGTGTGGAGAATTCTGGGCCCTCCGTGGCGGTGTGTTGACGGTCGGGTCCTGCAGGGGTATAGAGGTATGGTTATAGTTTCAATGTGTGGCATATGGGTGTATCTTTGGGTTCCCGTGTCCCCAAGTGCTGGCATTCGTGTGTGGGGGCTTTGGTGAGGGTGGCTTGTGGGGGGGATGTGTATATGCATTGGGCATGCTTTGGTGATGGGTGTCCATGCTTAGTGGACGCATGCAGGCCTAGGTTTTGGGATGTGTGGGTTGTGATGGTGAGACATTGGCAGGGAATAGGTGTGCTGGGGGTGGGGGTGAGGATGGTGGTGGGGGTGAGGGTGGGGGTGAGGATGGGGGTGGGGGTGAGGGTGGGGTTCGAGGATGGGGGTGAGGGTTGGGGTATGATTTGGCATGCAGGTGGGGGGGAAGCAGTATTGAAGCTTCAACTTACCGTATCCATTCCTCCGCCGACTCCTGCGAGGCCGTCAGGATGCAGGATGTTCAAGACTTCCTCCTCCCATGTTGTAAATTGTGGGGGTTGAGGTGGGGGTCCTCCGCCAGTCTTCTGCACGGCGATGTTGTGCCTGGATACCATGGAACGCACCTTCCCCCGTAGGTCGTTCCATCGCTTCCTGATGTCTTCCCGATTTCTGGGGTGCTGTCCCACAGCGTTGACCCTGTCGACAATCCTCTGCCATAGCTCCGTCCTCCGGGCAATGCTGGTGTATTGGACCTGTGTGCCGAAGAGCTGGGGCTCTACCCGAACGATTTCCTCCACCATGACCCTGAGTTCTTCGTCTGAGAAGCGGGGGTGTCTTTGGGGTGCCATGGAGTGGTGTGTATGATGTGTGGGGTGGAGTATGTGTAGTTAAGTGTGTTGAGTGTGGTGGTGTGTGTTGTTTTGTGTGTGGATATTGTGTGGGTGATGGTGTAGTGTGCCTCTGTGTGATGGTATTCTGTGATCGCTGATGTGTCTCTCAGTGCTTCTTTCTGAATTTTTGGTCGTAGTGGTTTGTGGGTGATGTGGGTGTGTGTTTTATATTGTATTGTGTGTGTGGGAGTGGTGTGTGTATGTGTATCAGGTGTGTGGAATTCAAATCGGCCAATGTGGCTGAGTTTTGTTCGTTTGTGTGTATTCTGACCGCGGCGGTGTGTCCCGCCAATGGAAAACCGCGTTTGAAAGACCGCCGCGTGGATTCGTGGGTCGTAATGGCATGGGCGTATTTCTGTTGGCGTGACGGTGGAGGTTTGGTCACCTCCACTTTTCCGCCGACCGCTGGTCTGGCGGTCTGTTGTGGCTGTCGGATTTTCGGAGGTTTGGCTGCTGCGGGTCAGAATGACCGTGGCGGGTTACCGCGACCGCGGCGGAATTATGGAGGATTTCTGACCGGCGGTAGGCGCCTTTTACCGCCGAGGTCAGAATGACCACCATAGTGTGCAAAAAATACAAAACAACCTGGGATATTTCCAGCATTTGTTTTCTGCTAAAATCTAGTGTCTGAAAGCCGGGACCTAAGCAATTTTTCCACATTAGACTCCCAGTCCCAATTCTGTTGACACCCCCAAATGGTATATGAACAGTCCTGGATTGTTCTCAACCCATGTGACATCATTATTGCACAATATTGATCCTGAGGCATTGTCCTATGTAGATGACATTTATTTGATGGACGATTAACTCAACACAGATCTAGCCAGGGTATATTGCACTGTTTTGTGATTTGCTGAGCATGGTTACAGATTCAATTTTAAGAAAACAAAAATTGCCTTTCTCGGTGTACTGTTCCTGGGATATGAGCTTTCAAAACAGGGGAAGAGTCTGGCACCATATATCTTAGAAACATGTGCCCAACTTCAACCACCAAACAAATCAAGAAACTGCAGTCTTTGGTAGGTTTCTTTACTTTTGGCAGAACTTTCATTTCAGATTATGTACAAAGCATCAAATTGTTTTATGACTTAATCCATCCTGAATTTTCAAGCAAACACTGGAGGCCACAACACATTCAAATTCTCAGAGCACTAGAGATTGACATGCTTGAAGTAAAACATTTACACACACGTATAAACAAAACAAATTTGGTTACCCATATTCACACATTCACACGTCACATGCAATGAAGGTGACACAGTAAACATAGCGCATAAATATCACCTATACTCAAATGCAGAAATGGTTTTGCACCAACAGAAAAGATACTGTCATCAAGGAGAGGCCATTAGTCTTTCCTAAGACAGGAGTCATGTTTTTGGTGGTTGTGCGCCAGGAAATGGCACTAGTCTGGTTAGAGGCATTTTTTTTGCCTCTAACAAGGCTAGCGTCATTTTTTGAGGCACAACCTCCTCCTTCCCTACCGCCACCCCCACCAGGCTAGTGTCGTTTCTCAGGATGCTAGCCGGGCCTTCCTGCCGGCTTGCGCCATTCTATTATTATGACACCCAGCATGCGTCTGAGAATGACACAAGCCGGCGATAAAGTGTTTAATGCAAACTCGCGTTAGCACAGTTTTGTACCAAAAACTATCAATATGGTCCTATATATCTTCAAACTTTCAATGAATGACATTATTCCACCTGGGGTTGTTTCTGGTGATTGGGATGTAAATACAGGTGATCCTATGCTTTATGAGTTTGAATATTATACTGTATTTGAAAGTAAAGTTGTATATATGAATACCGCAAATTGTGAGGAAATGTTCTGCTACCATCAGTATGGACACCATTGCTTACATTGCGCAAGTACTCCAAGAGTAGCTTTTAATTACACACAATGTGAATATTGTTCGACTCCACCAGTGGGGAGTTCCAAAACATTTGTAGGAAAATTTACTTATTTTTCTAGGCATGATGATAAAAAACTATGGGGGTGATTCTAACCCTGGCGGTCGGTGATAAAGCGGCGGCCAACCCGCCAACAGGCCGGCGGTCCAAAAAATGGAATTCTGACCCTGGCGGGAACCGCCAACACAGGCCGCCACATTAACACTCCGACCGCCACGGCGGTACAAACAAACAGCGCGGCGGTCACCGCCAACAGACAGGCGGCAGACAATGTACCGCCCACACTATTATGAGAGGCCAATCCGCCACCTTTTCCGGGGCGGGAGCACCGCCGATAAAAACACGGCGGAAACAGACTACGAACGGGAAAACGCGCACCTCTACGCACTCCACGAGGAAGGAGGACAGCATGGAACCCGAATTAAACATCCTACCTGCTCTCGTCTACCTGCTCATCTACCACGAGTACGAACGCCGGCGCAGACGACAACGGTGAGTACTGCACCTACGACACAGGGGAGGGGGGAGGACGAAAGGTTACGTGCACACACATACGCGATACACCCACCCCCCCAAACCATGTACACACCAATGCAGAGCAACAAGTCACAGTGACACCACCCAAACCCCCGTGAAAAAAGCAAGGACATAATTAAATTGTGATTCGAAATTTATGGGAAATAAAAACCACTGATAAGTCACGGTCAAATAGCAATAACAATTCAAAAAAATCAATTCAATATTCAGTGCATACGATAAACCGAGGCAATAAGTCCTGCACATCTAACGAAATTCCAAGTGTCCGTGGGCCAAAGTGTATCAACACAAGGGCAAAGCCCACACAGGAGACCTGAGTCCTTTGGAGAGAACACTGCAGGGGCATCTGATGACAAAACTACAGGCACCTCAGGGGGAACGGAAGGGGGGGGGCACCACAGCCACATGAGTCCACGACGCCAGATCCACGAAGGGGCCACCATGCCCACTGTGCCATCCTGGGGAGTGCAAAGCCACAGTCTCTCAAGTCTCTACAGTGGGTGGCTTGCCCACTGTGCCATCCTGGGGAGTGCAAAGCCACAGTCTCTCAAGTCTCTACAGTGGGTGGCTTGCCCACTGTGCCATCCTGGGGAGTGCAAAGCCACAGTCCATCAGGTGGATAACAGTCTCCACCGGTCAAGGAGGAGGCATGGTGGGCACAGTGAACCGTGAACAGTAGCTCGAGACAGATCCGGCACTGTCATTGTGCCAGTGGTGCATGAGACGGCGGGGCCCAGCGGAGCGGTGCTTGACAGGAAGGGGCCCAGCGGAGCGGTGCTTGAGACGGCGGGGCCCAGCGGAGCGGTGCTTGAGACGGCGGGGCCCAGCGGAGCGGTGCTTGACAGGAAGGGGCCCAGCGGAGCGGTGCTTGAGACGGCAGGGCCCAGCGGAGCGGTGCTTGACAGGAAGGGCCCAGCGGAGCGGTGCTTGACAGGAAGGGCCCAGCAGAGCGGTGCTTGAGACGGCGGGGCCCAGCGGAGCGGTGCTTGACAGGAAGGGGCCCAGCGGAGCGGTGCTTGAGACGGCGGGGCCCAGCGGAGCGGTGCTTGACAGGAAGGGCCCAGCGGAGCGGTGCTTGACAGGAAGGGGCCCAGCGGAGCGGTGCTTGAGACGGCGGGGCCCAGCGGAGCGGTGCTTGAGACGGCGGGGCCCAGCGGAGCGGTGCTTGACAGGAAGGGGCCCAGCGGAGCGGTGCTTGAGACAGCGGGGCCCAGCGGAGCGGTGCTTGACAGGAAGGGCCCAGCGGAGCGGTGCTTGACAGGAAGGGCCCAGCGGAGCGGTGCTTGAGACGGCGGGGCCCAGCGGAGCGGTGCTTGACAGGAAGGGCCCAGCGGAGCGGTGCTTGACAGGAAGGGCCCAGCGGAGCGGTGCTTGACAGGAAGGTGCCCAGCGGAGCGGTGCTTGACAGGAAGGGGCCCAGCGGAGCGGTGCTTGAGACGGCGGGGCCCAGCGGAGCGGTGCTTGAGACGGCGGGGCCCAGCGGAGCGGTGCTTGAGACGGCGGGGCCCCGCGGAGCGGTTCTTGACAGGAAGGGGACCAGCGGAGCGGTGCTTGAGACGGCGGGGCCCAGCGGCGCGGTGCTTGACAGGAAGGGCCCAGCGGAGCGGTGCTTGACAGGAAGGGCCCAGCGGAGCGGTGCTTGAGACGGCGGGGCCCAGCGGAGCAGTGCTTGACAGGAAGGGGCCCATCGGAGCGGTGCTTGACAGGAAGGGCCCAGCGGAGCGGTGCTTGACAGGAAGGGCCCAGCGGAGCGGTGCTTGACAGGAAGGGGCCCAGCGGAGCGGTGCTTGAAAGGAAGGGGCCCAGCGGAGCGGTGCTTGAGACGGCGGGGCCCAGCGGAGCGGTGCTTGAGACGGCGGGGCCCAGCGGAGCGGTGCTTGACAGGAAGGGGCCCAGCGGAGCGGTGCTTGAGACGGCGGGGCCCAGCGGAGCGGTGCTTGAGACGGCGGGGCCCAGCGGAGCAGTGCTTGAGACGGCGGGGCCCAGCGGAGCAGTGCTTGAGACGGCGGGGCCCAGCGGAGCGGTGCTTGAGACGGCGGGGCCCAGCGGAGTGGTGCTTGAGACGGCGGGGCCCAGCGGAGCGGTGCTTGACAGGAAGGGGCCCAGCGGAGCGGTGCTTGAGACGGCGGGGCCCAGCAGAGCAGTGCTTGACAGGAAGGGCCCAGCGGAGCGGTGCTTGACAGGAAGGGGCCCAGCGGAGTGGTGCTTGACAGGAAGGGGCCCAGCGGAGCGGTGCTTGAGACGTCGGGGCCCTGTTCAGCGGTGCTCTTCTGCACGGCGGGGCCCTGTTCAGCGGTGCTCTTCTGCACGGCGGGGCCCTGTTCAGCGGTGCTCTTCTGCACGGCGGGGCCCTGTTCAGCGGTGCTCTTCTGCACGGTGGGGCCCTGTTCAGCGTTGCGTGTCCAGTAATTCAAGGGAGCCAGACCTGGCCTGGACTCCCTGCTCAGTCGCCCTCCGACCGTGCAGTCGCAGGACCCTTCGGTGACGGAGTCCTGTGCCCTTTGGTGTCCTTCCTTACAGCCGGGATGGGTCTTGTGGGGCCCTCCTGCTCCGCGCTCCTGCTGGCTGACTTCTCCGCCCTGCTGCCCTTTCGCTCCTTAGAAGAGGCTCTCTGGCCCTTGCCTCCCCTGGATGTCGTGGCAGGTGAAGTGGCCGAACTCTGGTCCTTGGGGGCAGCCGTGTCAGTCCTCTCACGGCGGCCCTTGTGTTTCCGGGTCCCCTTGCCTGGGGGGGGGCTGGCTGTCCCCTTGCTGCTGATAGAAGTGTCACTGCTGCCAAAGGGTGGACTCCAGAACCCATGCACCACAGTGACACTCGAAGCTGGGCTGGTGGTGGCTGAGGTGCTCTTGGGACTCTTAGCAGATGGAGGGGGTGGGTCAAGGGAGGGAAAGAGGTTAAGATTGGAGAGGTAAACCTTTTTAGGACCAAGGTAAAGGGTGGGAGTAGTGGTGATGTGAGTGGAGGAAGAGGATGTGGTTGTAGGAGAGTCAGGTGTGCTGTCTTTGGGTGCAGGTGATTGTGACGTAGGCTGTCGTGAGGTGGATGGCTGTTGGGTGGGTGGCTGCCTGCGTTTGTGTGTCTTGGAGGAGGGGGTGACAGACACAGTGGGAGAGGACACAGGGGACGTGTAAATGGCAGTGGGGGTGGTGACTGCACGTGTGCGGACTGGACTGGAGGGTGTGCTGGTGATGGAAGCACTGGCTGATGGTGGTGTGCATGCAGGTGTGAGTGGAGACGTCACAGGGAGGGAGGAGGGAGATGAGGAGGAGGGGGACACAGAGGTGGTAGTGACTGTTGGCATGTCTGCATCTGGATGTTGCTTGGGTGAGTGTTTGTGGGATCTGTGGTGCTTGTGTCTGGATGAGCTGACCTTGGTTGTTGAGGTGTGTGCAGGCTGGTCTGATGGTGTGGATGAGATAGGCTGAGGAACAGGAGACAGAGACAGGCTGGAGGCAGTTAGAAGAGGGAGGCTGGAAACAGGGACAATGGCTGCCGTCAGTGCTGAGGCCAGAGCATTGAATGATCGTTGATGGGCAGCCTGACCCGAATGAATGCCCTCCAGGTAGGCATTGCTCCGATGCACCTCCCTTTCTACCCCCTGGATGGCATTCAAAAGGGTAGTCTGCCCAACAATGATGGTCTGAAGGAGGTCAATGACCTCCTCACTGAGGGCAGCAGGGGTGACAGGGGCAGGGCCTGAGGTGCCTGGGGCGAAGGAGATGCCCGCCTTCTTGGGCGAGTGGGCACGGAGCGTAGGCTGAGGGGCTGCTGGGAGGGCGGGGCTGGTGCGCTGGGTGGCGGCTCTACCTGTAGAGGCGGGGGGCACGGATGTTGCCGCCACCGCTAGGGAGCTCTCATCCGAGGACGTGTCGGTGTCGCTGGTGTCACCACCGGTCCCCGTTATGGTGCTCCCCTCGCCCTCCGGATCACTGGTGCCCTCGGTGTCTGTACCACGGCCCACCGGGGCCTTGTGACTTGCAGCTCCCTCGTGCTCCGATGCCAAATCTCCTCCGCCTGATGATGCTAATGCACACATGCACAAGATGATCAAGAAAAAGGGTGGGGGGAGAAATAATAAAACAGGTTGAGTGCATGCAATGTCAACACCGTTGGCGTAGAGGACAGACACAGGGGCCTCATGCACTACGCTGCGCAATCGGGGTATACTACTCAGTACTTGTGACCAGGGCTACAGGTCTATGGACAACAAATACACACATGGATGATGCAGGACCATGGATAGCTGTACTTGGCACCCTACAGAGGTGGGGGGCGGGGGCACAGGGCCATGCCTAAAGGAGAGGACTACACTACAGAAAAAGCCCTGGCCTAATGTCACCCACAACCCTCCTCCCCCAACCAGACGCCTCCACTGCGCAGAAAGATAGCAGAATGTGCTGATACTCACCCCCTTGTGTCTGCTGTGATGTCCTCAAGCGCCCATCCAAATCAGGGTAGGCCACCGCCAGGATCCGGGACATCAGGGGGGTCAGGGTACGACTGGCACCCCTCCTAGGTTTGGAGGCCATCCCCAGCAGTGACTCGGCGGTCTTCCTGGTCCCGCGGCGGATGTCCTCCCACCTCTTGCGGCAGTGGGTGCCCCGTCTGACGTGGACCCCCAGGGCCCGGACTTCCTTGGCGATTGCACGCCAAATGTCGACTTTCTGATGGGCGCTGACCTATTTGACATGTACAGGGTGGGAAAGGAAAATTCATCATTTATCTGCATGTTAGATGTGATTGCCCCCCCCCCCAAATTTGCCATGTGGCACATGCTCTCATCTGTCGTGCGTTGCACTCCTCATTCGCTCCCCACCCCACCATCATACATCCACCCCACTCAACACAGGCATAGCCCATTCCATGTGCACCCAGTGTACTTACCTGTTGGTCTGGAGGACCGTAGAGTAACGCATACTGGGGGAGGACCCCATCCACTAGTTTCTCCAACTCTTCAGACGTGAAGGCAGGGGCCCTTTCCCCAGTCGCAGCAGCCATTGTATCTTCCAGACCGAGGTCACAGCAGCACTTGCAGTATAGGTCCTCTCCTGTGGATGATCAGGTCTTGAGTGATTAAGCAGATAGAAAATGGCGGTCACGCCCGCGGTGGTGCGTACCGCGGCGGTGCGTACCGCGACCGCCGGCGCACCTCGTCATTGGCTCCAGAAACCCATAGGCTTCAATGTTAACCAATGCGGCTTCGTATAGCGGTCTTCGACCGCCTACCGCCACGGTGTGCCACGCCAGCGCATTGACCTCACATCCCATTGTCCCACTTCACAGGTCAGGCAGCCGCCATTTCAAGGGCCCACATGGCATAATTTGTACTGCGTCACACAGGCCTAGGCCTTGTATTGCCACACATACACGCCTTTCAATACATAGATAATCGTGTGCTATGCATGCTGTGGGGAACGTACCTGTGATTTGCTTGACTCTGTGCTCCATGTTGTCCTTCCTAGGCACCGTCCGCTGGGACTTGCGAGGAGAAGGATGAATCCTCGCGTGTACCGACCGCTGGTGGACCTGTCGACAATGGAAGAACGCCATATCATACTACGATACCGACTTGACCGAGCCACTATACATGAACTGTGTGCCCAGCTGGAGCCAGCCCTGATGTCCCCCATCCGCCAACCCACAGGAATTCCCCCTCTAGTGCAGGTTCTGTCAGTCCTCCATTTTTTGGCAAGTGGCTCATTCCAGACAACAGTGGCCATGTCATCTGGAATGTCTCAGCCTATGTTTTCAAAATTTTTGTCTAGGGTGTTGTCTGCCCTGACGAAACACATGCGGAGCTACATTGTATTCCCTGAGGAGGTTGATTTGGCCACTGTGAAGGGTGATTTCTATGCCCTTGGACATATCCCCAACATAATTGGTGCCATTGATGGGACCCATGTGGCTTTAGTACCCCCAAAAGACGATGAGCAGGTGTACAGAAACAGGAAAAGTTACCATTCTATGAACGTCCAGGTGGTCTGTTTGGCTGACCAGTACATCTCCCATGTAAATACCAAGTTCCCTGGGTCAGTGCATGACGCGTATGTGATGCGAAATAGCAGCATCCCTTATGTGATGGAACAGCTACAGAGACAACATGTGTGGCTAATTGGTGACTCTGGTTACCCCAACCTGCCTTGGCTATTGACCCCAGTGAGGAATCCCCGGACCAGGGCAGAGGAACGGTACAATGAGGCCCATGGGCGAACTAGGAGGATCATAGAAAGAACCTTTGGCCTCCTGAAGGCCAGGTTTAGGTGCCTGCATATGACAGGGGGATCCCTGATGTACTCACCAAAGAAGGTGTGCCAGATCATCGTGGCCTGCTGTATGCTTCACAATCTGGCATTGCGACGTCAGGTGCCTTTCCTGCAGGAGGATGGTCCAGATGGTGGTGTTGTGGCAGCTGTGGAGCCTGCGGAGAGTGAAGAGGAGGAAGACGAAGAGGACGACACAGACAACAGGGACAGAGTTATCCAACAGTATTTTCAGTAGCACACAGGTAAGAATCAACCACGCCATTTCACATTTACTGAAAGCCCCCTGCATCTTTACTTTGTGTATTTCCCCCCAGTTCTTTTAAACTGATGTTTGATTTTCCCTTCCCTTTTCAGTGCTGTATGACCCACTGCGGCGCTTCTGCTTGGTTAGCCCATGGACTAATGCTTATTGACATCGGTATGTTGTCATCACAAAATTAACTGAACATTATTGATCAGTAATGTGTTATACATTTGTAAATAATACAGGCTGACTCCTGAATGATTTCAGTGCAATGAGTGATTTATTTTTAGTGCTAGATATTGGTACATGATATTAAAACGGTGATGGGTGAGGGTGGAGTTCTGTCCATGGCAGAGTCCAGTTCTCAGTTTCACAGGTGCATTTTCCATAGGCCTGTGGAAGGATGGAGCAGGGGCAGTTCAAGGTTGGACAGGGTGACGATGTGGGACAGTGGAATGACATCCGGGGGGATCTTAGGCTGGCGGGGGTCTTGGCATCCTACTCTGTCTTCCTTTGTGATCTCAGGTTCCTCTTGCGGGGTGGTTGGTCTTCAGCAGGAGGTGGGGTTCTGGTGGACCGTCGTTCTGTGGGGGCCTCCTGAACACTAGCGCCGGCGGAGGTGGTAGGCTGTTCCTGGTCCTGGCTAGTGACAGGGGCCCTTTGTGGTGCCACATAGTCCCGCAATGTGGTTTCTATCCAGTTGAGGGCCTGGACTATGGTCCCCATAGCGGTAGCGATGTTCCTGAGTTCATTGCTGAACCCCATGTACCGTTCCTCCTGCTGTGCCTGGATCTCGGTGAACCTGGCCAGTACCGTCGCCATCGTCTCCTGGGAGTGATGGTATGCTCCCATGATGGTGATGAGGGCCTCTTGGAGAGTCGGTTCCCTGGGCCTGTCCTCCCCCCCCCCTCGCACAGCAGCCCTCCCAGTTGCCCTGTTTCCCCGGGCCTCTGTCCCCTGGACGGTGTGCCCACTACCACTGCCCCCAGGTCCCTGTTGTTGTTGGGGTGTTGGGTCAGCCTGGGTGCCCTGTAGTGGCGGACACACCGCTGCTTGACGCGTCCTGGAGACAGAGGCATGGGCCCGCTGGGTGGGAGCTGTGCTGGTGTTCCCAGAGCGGGTTGGGTCTGCTGTGGCCTGTGTCTGTGTGTGGGGAACCGACTGTCCCGAGGTCCCCGATGGTCCGGGCTGGTCATCAGGTTCTAGGTCGACAGAGCTGCTGTCCTCACTGGGGGCCTGTTCTGGGGGTGGGATGGACAAATCTGGACCCTCCGTGGCGGTGTGTTGGCGTTCGGGCCCTGCAGGGGTAAAAGAGTATGGTTATTGTTTCTGTGTGTGCCATGGCGTGCATTTTGAGTGCCCTTGTCCCCCGGTGCTGGCATTCCCTTGTGGGAGGTGTTGTGAGGGTGGTGGGGGGGGGGTGTATGGGTATGTGCAATGGTCATGCTTTGGTGGTGGCTGTCTATGGTTTGTGTTGGCATTCAGGGGTTGGTGTTGTTTAGGGTGGGTTGTGCTGGTGAGACATTGGCAGGGAGGTTGTGTGCTGGGGGGTTGAGATTGGGGGTGGGGGGGGGGTGGCATGCTGGTGGTTGGGGGGGTGAAGTAGTTGAGATTCGACTTACCAGAGTCCATTCCTCTGTGTACTCCAGCGAGGCCATCAGGATGCAGGATGCAGGATGTTTACTACCTCTTGCTTCCATGCTGTGAATTGGGGTGGAGTGGGTGGGGGTCCGCCGCCAGTCTCCTGCACAGCGATGTTGTGTCGCGACACCATCGAGCGCACCTTCCCCCGTAGGTCGTTCCATCGCTTTCGGATATCTTCCCGATTTCTGGGATGCTGTCCCACAGCGTTGACCCTGTCTACGATCCTTTGCCATAGCTCAGCCTTCCTTGCTATAGTGGTGTGCTGCACCTGTGTGCCGAAGAGCTGGGGCTCAACCCTTATAATTTCCTCCACCATGACCCTGAGTTCTTGGTCCGAGAACCTGGGGTGTCTTTGGGGTGCCATGGGGTGGTGTGGATGAGGTGTGGGGTGGTGTTTGTGGTGATGTGCGTGGTGATGTGTGGTGATGTGTGCGTAGATGTGGTGTGGGTGATGAAGTTGGGTTCCTGTGTGTGTTGGGGTTTTCGATTGCTGTGCTCGCTCTCTCTATCTCTATCTCTCTCGCCTTCTCTCCGATTTCCAACTAGTGGGGGTTTGTGGGTGATGTGGGTGTGTGTTTTATAGTTGATTGGATGTGTGGGAGTGTTGTTTGTATGTGTCTCAGGTGTGTGTATTTCAAATTGTCCAATGTGGCTGTGTTTTGGAGCTGTGTGTGTATTTTGACCGCGGCGGTGTGTACCGCCAATGGAATACCGCGGTTGAAAGACCGCCGCGTGGATTCGTGGGTCAGAATGGCATGGGCGTGTTTGTGTTGGCGTGACGGTGGAGGTTTGGTCATCTCCAGTTTTCCGCGGCCCGCTGATGAGGCGGCCTTCCTTGGATGTCGGGATTTTGGCGGTTTCGCAGTTGGTGGTCAGAATGACCGTGGCGGTTTCCCGCCGCCGCCGCGGTAGCATGGCGGACTTCTGACCGGCGGTAAGGGCCTTTTACCGCCGAGGTCAGAATGACCCCCTATGAGTCCTACTGTTTCATATTACCAAATTCGAAAGTAAGGAAAATACTGCTATCCGAAACTAAATTAATTTTTTCTGATTACTTTGTTTTCCAGTTGGCCATAGAAGGCTATGAAGATTAGAAAAAGTTGAATGGCTTAAAAAGTGTTTAGAGAACAAAAAACTGGCAAATACAATGCATGGAGGCTTTATTTAGAGCATGTTTAATTCTGTTACAAATGATTTTTCTCAATGACACTGTCCAGCAAACAACTTTCATAGGGTTAGTAAAAGTAAAAGAAATGAATATGCCCAGTATTCCCTCGTAGCTAAGGTCTGAACTTAGAGTTTGCGGACAGATTGCTCTGTCAAAAAAGGTGACGAATATCCCTCCTGCCATATTACAATCTCCATGGGCTATTATGGGATTGTAATACGGCTGATGGGATATCCGTCATATCTGTGATGGAGTAAACCCCTCCACCAAACTCTAAATCAGGCCCTACTTTTGAAATTGGCACAATATTGAGCACTACAGAAGAACAGCTCAATGGTTGGGTTCAGAATGGTACCTTTAATTCATCACGTTCAGGTCCCAACATGTAGTTATTGTGAACAGTGGACACAAATGGTTGTCATGCATGTCTTATCAATTCTACACAGGATTTTAGAGCGAGCAGATTGGCCCTTATTATTTCTTCACACAGCACTCAGGTATTGTCACCACATACAGCGTGAGTAAACTATGTCAGCGATGGTTACATTCTTCCACATTAGCAGCTGTAAAAGAACACCTTTCTATCCTTTCCGAAGACATTGACTTACAAGATTTCTTGTTAGGTCCCAGAAAACCAAGCTCTAAAAGATTCTTATATGCAATATATAATGACATTTGGAAGCTTTTGCAAATGAAAGCTGCTGCAGATTTAAAATAGATAGGTAAAGAAATTTGGAGAAATCTTTAGCCGATGGTATGAACACATTGCCCACTTGCATCTACACATAAAACAACATTGTGTCCTCAGCTATTGACATTACTGAAAACAATGTCATTTTTATACCATGGACAGAGTCAGCGTACGTCCATTTAGCAGCTGAGTTCGGCTTTACAGGTTCTGAAAATTGGCAATGTGCCTTGGAACCAAGTTAACTCTAAGGAGTGTTTTGCCGCTTTTAACCTCACTGTAAACAACAGATAATGGCTAAGAAGGAAGCTAGTTAAATTATGCCTAATGTCGAGAAATTAGAAAAGTTTCCTTTTACTGTAGCTGAAACACCTTCATCAGTGTGGCGTGATCTCCCACATTAGCTGAGATATTTTGTGCACTACTTTACCTTATCATAATGTTTAGTTATGTATGAAACTCAATATATAAATGCTTCACTTCAAAATGGCCGCTGTTTGTCTCCTACATATGATTATCTTCTACACATTAGTCCTTTGTTTGTGTTTATAGGTATACTTTGTTTAAATGCACTTCCTGAAAGATTATGTTCATGTGTTCAAACCTGTTTAACCTGTTTGGTGCACAAAACGTATTATGAACAAAGTGCAGTAAATTCCACTACTGCATTTCCTGAGTGAGCGTGTTTACTTATTACGTCATACTGTGTGATCATATATATGTGTGTGTGTGTGTGGGTGTATATACATTTATATATATTAAGGATCCAATTATATATATATATATATATATACATATATATATATATATATATATATATACTAAGGAAGAAATACAAACTTTAAATCTTTGACAAGTAAAACATTTAACACTATAGTGCACAATCTGGAATCCCATCGACCTATTAATTTAATACCCAAAATCACTTAAAATCGGCTCAGTGCACACACAGTGGTGTGTATGGTATTCATTACTTCAACAAATATTTTGTAACCTACAGCTGGATTTAAAGGTTGTATACATGGCATCACATTTTGAGTGCACCCTTAAAGTCCTTCTTGAAAGAAGACAGTCGGTCAAACCTCGCATCAGGCAATGAATGCCAGGTAAATATTCCAAAAATCATGAGGTGTTTTCAGTCACGGTCTACTCTTGACCCAGAGGGTACTTGTTAAAGGCCTTAGTGAAGATAATGAAAAACCAGAATCTGCCAGGAGTGAGGATTTTGGACTCTTGATCAGTTAAAAGCAGAGTGTCCAGGATGGAACAAGACATTGTCTGCCTTCCTGTCATCTGTAAACATTATTTATACTTACCTGCTTTTTATGGCCTAGAGTTGGCTTTAACTGTCTTCCCTGCCTCCCGTTTTCCCAAAATAACATAATACAAAATACATATATATAAATACATACAGGGGCTTTTGATCAACACTTATTCTTGATTTATTAAATGACATCACATTGTACATTTGCTCTTGCACATCTAACTGAAGAGTAGTCCATTTCATGGCAGAGCTGAACAGACAATTGCACTTTCCTCCTTGCTTTCCTTTAATGTTTAAGTTTTTCATCAATTTTTGTGATAAAATATATGCATGCCACTGTCAGACATTTCTACATCTTTACTTTCCATTACATTTTAATTGATTTTAGACTCTTAGGGGGTCATTCCGACTCTGGCGGTCATGGACCGCCAGGGCCGGGGACGGAGGAAGCACCGCCAACAGGCTGGCGGTGCTTCAGGGACAATTCTGACCGCGGCGGTAAAGCCGCGGTCAGAAAAGGGAAGGTTTTCCCCTACACCAGGGAATCCTCCACGGCGGTGCTGCAAGCAGCGCCGCTTGGGGATTCCGACCCCCTTCCCGCCAGCCTGTTCCTGCCGGTTTACACCGCCAGGAAGAGGCTGGCGGGAACGGGTGTCGTGGGGCCCCTGGGGGCCCCTGCAGTGCCCATGCCACTGGCATGGGCACTGCAGGGGCCCCTAACAGGGCCCCATTAAGATTTTCAGTGTCTGCAAAGCAGACACTGAAAATCGCGACGGGTGCCACTGCACCCGTCGCACACCAGCAACTCCACCGGCTCCATTCGGAGCCGGCTTCATCGTTGCTGGGGCTTTCCCGCTGGGCGGGCGGGCGGCCTTTTGGCGTTCGCCCGCGGTACGGTCTTTTGGCGGTCTCCGCCCGGCGGGCGGTCTCCGCCCGGCGGGCGGCGCCCGCCGCCCACCGGGGTCGGAATGACCCCCTTAATGTCTAGTGCATAATTTTGCAAAAAACATTTATTCAAAGAATGGCATGCTTGCCAAGGCCCAACCTATTGGCCTTGCCAGTGCTTCTAACAATAGTAGCATTGTTCATATGGATGTAGCTGACCAGCCCAGTGGTTTATTTCTCTCACTGACAGCCTCTGTAGAGCCCCATGTGACTGGTATAACACTTGCTGCGCCAGAAGAACATGAGTCTATTATTTTGAAGGTGCTCACTGCTAAATGGTCAAAGCATTTACAAAGCACAAATGGAGGGAAAGTAAACTTTAACCTCGTTTCTCATGCATTGTTGCCATTGCCTGTAGATACCTAAACCCCTATTCAGCCAAACTTTTTTTTCTTTCTGCTTTGGAGATTCACAAAAGTATCTTTGATATTCTGTTTGTCAGATTCACCTGTGAAAACTTTAGTTTCAGCTCTGGACATTTTCATCCACTCTTATGATTATGCTTCGTAAAAACAATAAGATGTCAATTGCTCTTGTAAAAACCTACATACAGAATGTATAAAGATTTTTTTTCACACTTTCCTTGTGGTTTTAGCTCCAATTTTTATAGTACCCCACTGTATGCTTGAGAGACAGTCAAGGGTTCCAAATATTAGCCCTTGCCATACATGCCATTGCTGACCATCCAAAGTATCACAACTCTAAGTAATAAGTCCTCAGGAATTACTTTAATATGTGTGGCATACATCTGAATTAAGACAGAAGATTTAAACATGGTAGACCTCTTTCTCCTTGATCAACCTCCAGATGTTTTTCACATAACTGTGTGGAGGCTTTCCCGGATGTGATGATGTGATGGTAGTGGCCAAGACAACGGAGCCCCGATGATGTTCATTATATCCCAATTCTATTCACTCATGTGTATGACCTACAACCCACTCATTATGGTTTTAGTTTGTTCATCGCTTCTGTGGTAGTTGGCCTTCATGGTAGCTGGTCTTGCTCCCAAAATGCCTTTCTATCTCTCACCTCTCAGTGCCTTCTCTGACTGCACATGGCTAATGTACATTCCTTTAGTCATGTGAGACAGCTAAAAATGTCATCTTAAAAAACAGTTTTGCCCTCCCTGATCACCAAGACATTCTGAAAGACTTTGTTTTTGATTTCCTGTTTTTTGCCCACTGCTCACCTTCAGGAGCTAGAATCAGTCAATCTACTTTCACTGCCAAATGAGCCTCTTCTGGTTACCGGCGTATAACACCTGTTCTTGATACCAGACAGAAGCATCCTTACAGTACCAACAATTGTGGCAATGACTTGAACCACCACTTTCTCACTACCTGTATGATGAATCATATGATACACAACACCAAGTAAACATTCTTTCTGATATAGACTTCTAGTTGCAGATTCTTTACCTTAGAATTTCCCCCAGGAGTCAGACTGGATCCAGAGATTTTTCTTCGAGCAGTACTCTTGCGCGCCGCCAGATGGCATCGGTTGTCTCTACGTTCGTTGCTGCATTGTGGTCGCCGTGATGACGTTACAGTCGTATATAAGTGCTACACCGGCTTGCTGACATCAGTTCTTCTCTTTCCGCACCATGTGCAGATCCTGAGAAGAGCTACCCTTAGTAATTTTTTGACTAGCTTCAACGCTTTTGTCATTATTTTTTTGGTCCGTCGAGGGATGTCACAGAAGACTGGGTCCAAACCATGTGACTCCTGACACCAAATGATGTCGGTGAAGGATCCGCATCTCATGTGTTTGTGGTGTCTGGAGCGCGACTACGACCCGAAGTCGTGCTCCAAGTGCCGGGCCATGAACGCAAAGGCTTTGAGGGAGTGGTCCCTGAAGCTCATGGTGGCCCGCCACTCGACTCCGCATCACTCCTGGTCACGTTCGAGAGGAAGGTCACGACACCAATCGCGGAGTCATCACCAGTCTTCGTCGTCCCATTCTAAATCTTCGGGACACTTGGGTCATAAGAAGAAGAAGTCGAAGAAGGCCAAACGTACCTTGACTTCGCCCCGTTGCTCGGCTGATGCGACGTGGTAAGAGAGTGTTGACGCTCTAGGCCACTGTCCATAGAGCCTACTTCTGCGTCCGCTCCTTGCCTCCCTGACTTCCTGGGAGCTGGGGCCACCCCTGCCCAGCTGAAGGAGTTTTACAAGGCCATGCGCCTAATCTTTGGGCAGACGGATCCCCCTGCGGCGCCTTCAAGGCCTGGAAGATTGGATAGGAGCATCTCAAGTTCTGTGGTGGCAGCTTCAGCCCTGGCCACTGAGGTCCCCTCTGGATCCGTTGTCAGATCCGTGCTGATGGCGGTCGTGCCAACGTGACCTTCCCCGGTGCCGGCAAAGACGTTGACGCTCCCAACGCCAGTTGGGCCCACAGTTGACATCAACCCAATCAGCATCCCTGACGACCCGGAGCCAAAATGGCGTTGCTCGACGCCGGATCTGACTTCGATGGGGTCTTCTCACCCCAGGTTGGATTCTGACCCTTTTAATTATGGGTACAAAAATGGGGAAGGATTGGAGGCGACACTGGACCCTGTGGAATACCAACTAGACAACCCTGACTTGGACTGGGCACAGGAATTGGGCGAGGATAGTGATCGGGATATTTCTCTAAATGCTGGCATGCTTTCTCCTCCTACCGTGGCTACGGTGGAGGGAGCGTCTTACTCCATGGTGGTCAGTAGGGTGACTAAGGTCCTTGTTCTTGAGCTTCCTTCAGTTGCACTCAGGACTAATCTACTGACAGAGGTGCTTCAGCCTGGGGCTTCCACTTTGGAGCTTCTCCATCCATTTAATGAAGTCCTCACCAATGTCCTGCTGGGTACTTGGTCCAGACCCAACACTCCACACCTGAGAGCCTTGTCATCCAGACTTCTTCTTTCTCTGGCGCATTCCCCTCCGCTACCCCAAATAGGGAATCAAAAAGACTGGATCAACATGGAAATAAAATCTTTTCTTCCTCCTGTCTGGCATTGCGAACTGTGAACACTGCATGCCTTTTGTGGCCGCTACACCCATTCATTGTTGGATACGGTCACACAGGTATTGCTGTAGGTGCCAGAGGCCCGGGCCATCATCTCCCAAGCCGTTGCTGATGGGAGGGATGCAGTTAAGTTCACAAATTGTTGAGGACTGGACACAACCGACTCACTGGGCAGATTGGTTGTGGCAACAGTGGCCTTAAGTGCCACGCCTGGTTGAGGACGTCTGGTTTTTCTAGGGATGTCCAACAGTCTCTTATGGACATGCCTTTCGATGGAACCCATCTCTTTAGAGACAAAGAGGACTCGGCGCTCGAGAGGTTCAAGGAGTCCTGAGCTATGTCTTGGTCCCTTGGCCTTGCTGCTGTCCCTCGCCCAACACTGGTTAATTTTTGCCCCTGTCGTGGTCACAGATGGGGCTCCCTGTCACTTCAGTTCCCTGCCAGCCACCAAGCCTCATATGCTACTCAGCCACTGCACGGTCGGGGATGTGGAATCCCACAGGCTTGTGGGACAGGGAACCAGAGGACTGCCCAGTCCAACCTGCCCCTGCTGCAGCCACCAAACCCTCGTAGTCCATTCCAGCATCTCAGACCAGTTGGGAGCAGGATCCGCCATCACCTGCCCCACTGGGAATCTACCACGACAGACAGATGGGTTTTGCAAATAGTCTGAAGGGGCTACTCCCTCCCTTCCGGCCATGGCTTCATCTTACGGCCACTTACCTGAGTATCATCTGGCATTTCTCCACGAGGAAGTAGCAGCTCTCTTGGCCAAAGGAGCCAGAGAGAGGGTCCCTGCGCCAGAAGTAGGTTGTGGTTGTTATTCCTGCTACTTTCTGGTACACAAAAAGGACAAGGGCCTACATCCTATCCTAGACATTCAGGCCTTCAATCTCTTCCTCAAGAAGGAGAAGTTCAAAATGCTCACTCTGGCTCAGGTCCTGTCTGCCTTGGACCCAGGAGAATGGATGGTAGTGTTAGACTTTCAGGATGCTCACTTCTTATACCTGTCTTGCCTGCCGACAGGCGATACCTGCGATTCGTGGTAGGTCACAAGCTCTTTCAATTTACCGTGCTCCCCTTCTGCCTTACCAGCACCCCTCATGTGTTCACAAAAGTGAGGGCAGTGGTTGCAGCTCATCTGTGCAGGTTAGCGGTTTCAGTCTTTCCCTACCTCAATGACTGGCTGTTGAAGACGTACACTCCCCAGAAAGTCATCTCCCACCTTCAGACTGCGGCAAACCTTCTGCACTAGCTATGGTTCACTATACACATGCCAAAGTCACACTGACTCCTTCTCAGATGCTCCCTTTTGTCGGAGCTGTCCTGGACACAGTGCAGTTTCAAGCCTATCCTCCAGAAAAGCGAGTCACAGATATTCAGGCTATGATTGCGATGTTTCAGCCTCTATTCTGGATTTCGCTGAGAATGACTTTAAGGCTGCTGGGCCTCATGGTCTCCTGCATCCTGCTGGTGACACATGCCAGATGGCATATGCTGGCTCTGCAGTGGGACCTGAAGTTTCAGTGGGTGCAGCATCAGGGGAATATCTCCTACATGGAACACAACTTAGAGGGAACTGTGAAAGACCTGCAGTGGTGGCTTTTGATTCACGATTGGGTCAATGGCAGATAATTCTCCCTTCCCCAACCAGATCTTACAGTAGTGACAGATACATCACTCCTGGGATGGGACGGCCACATGGGAGAGGCTTAGATCAGAGGTCTCTGGTCTCCGGTGGAGTCCGGACTCCACATCAATCTTTTGGAGCTCCGGGCGATCAGTCTTGTATTGAAAGCATTCCTTCCCTCTCTGAAAGGGAAAGTGGTGCAAGTGTTCATGGACAACACTACCGCCATGTGGTACTGCAACAAGCAGGGCAGAGTGGGGTCGTGGACTCTTTGTCAAGAGGCTCTACACCTCTGGATGTGGCTGGAACAGAAGGGCAGTATCCTGGAGGTTCAACATCTGGTGGACTCTCTGAACACCAGAGCAGACAAACTCAGCCGTCGATGCATAGTCGATCACAAATGGCGTCTCCATCCTGGAGGTGGCGCAAGGCCTCTTTCAGCAGTGGGGAGAGCCTTGGTTAGATCTGTTCGCCTCCGCAGAGAACGTGCAATGTCAACTGTTTTGCGTGTTGGAGTTTCCAGGGTGGCACTCGCCCGGCGACGCTTCTTGTCTTGAGTGGAACTCGGGCCTACTTTAAGCCTTCCCGCCTATACCACTTCTGTCCAGAGTTCTGTAGAAGATTAAGAGCGACTGGGCCCAAGTAATCCTTGTGGCTCCAGACTGGACACAAAGAGTATAGTATCAAGAGCTACTGAACATGGCTACGGATCCTCCAATAAGACTGCCCCTTTGGGAGGATCTTTTTTCGCAGCAGCAGGGGACAGTTCTTCACCCGAACCTGTCCAGTCTTCACCTTCTTGCATGGAGATTGAGTGGCGGCAGTTGACAGCTTTTGACCTACTGCCCGAAGTCTGTGAAGTTATTCTGGCAGCCAGGCGTCTCTCTACCAAAACAGTATGCGCCTGTAATTGGCATACATTTGTGACATGGTGTACCAACAAGTCTGTTGATCCCCTTTTTTCTCCTCTCTCTGAGGCTCTCTTGTTCATTCTTTCTTTGGTCCAGCAGGGCACTGCTTTGAGCACCCTTAAAGGTTACTTATTGGCTATTTCATCCTTTCTTACATTGCCAGACCAACCTTCCTTATTCAAGTCTACCATTGTTGGAAGGTTCCTTAAGGGACTCACCTATTTGTTTCCTTTGACCCTGTTCATTATGCCCCAGTGGAACTTGAACATGGTTCTAGCATACTTTGTATGTGCCTCTTTTGAGCCACTGCACAAATGGCCCCTGCGGCTCTTAACAATCAAGACTGCTTTTCTTATTGCCATCACCTCTGCTCAAAGACTAAGGGGGTCATTCTGACCCCGGCGGTCTTAGACCGCCGGGGCCAGGGTCGGCGGGAGCACCGCCGACAGGCCGGCGGTGCCCCGCAGGGCATTCTGACCGCGGCGGTAAAGCAGCGGTCAGACCGGCAACACTGGCGGTCTCCCGCCAGTGTACCGCCGCCCTTCTGAATCCTCCAAGGCGGTGCAGCTAGCTGCGCCGCCGAAGGGATTCCGACCCCCCCTTCCGCCATCCAGTTCCCGGCGGTCCGCCCACCGGGAACCGGATGGCGGTAGGGGGGGTCGCGGGGCCCCTGGGGGCCCCTGCAGTGCCCATGCCACTGGCATGGGCACTGCAGGGGCCCCCGTAAGAGGGCCCCTACAAGTATTTCACTGTCTTGGCAGACAGTGAAATACGCGACGGGTGCAACAGCACCCGTCGCACCTTCCCACTCCGCCGGCTCGATTACGAGCCGGCAACCTCGTGGGAAGGGAGTTTTTCCCTGGGCTGGCGGGCGGTCTTTTGGCGACCGCCCGCCAGCCCAGGGAAAAACTTAGAATACCCTCCGCGGTCTTTCGACCGCGGAGCGGTATTTCGGAGGGGGAAGTCTGGCGGGCGGCCTCCGCCGCCCGCCAGACTTAGAATGACCCCCTAAGTGAGCTTCAAGCTCTTTCTTCCAAGCCACCTTTTTTGTGTGTCCACCCTGACAAAGTGGTGCTCCGTACGAGGGCCTCCTTCCTTCCTAAGGGTGTTATGCCTTTTCACGTAGGCCAATCCATCACTGTGTCTACTTTTTATGCACCCCCACATCCCTCTCATGACGAGGAGAGACGCCACCATCTGGATCCAAAAAGAGCGTTAGCATTCTACCTCAATCGTACTAAAGATTTCCGGGTGGACGATCAACTCTTTTTTGGATATGTGGGTGCGAAGAAAGGCAAGGCGGTGCAGAAGCACACCATCTCGCGATGGGTACTGCTCTGCATCAAAATGTGCCACTCTTTAGCAGAGAAGCAACCCCTTGAGGGCTTGTGTGCTCACTCTACCAGAGCATTTACAGTGGAGCCATAGTGAATTAAAGGGCCGTCCAACTGATAGAGGGTATTGCTGCCAAACAACCGTCCACCTATCTGAAAGAGGCTGAGGTTTTAGATCCTTGGCAACAGGGTTTATGCCTCAGTAGGGTTTTGGAAACCAACCTATCATGGGCTTTGAATAAAGGAAGGAGTATATCAGATGGGGAAATACCATGACTATCTCGCCATTGGCTATGAGTGCAGCATTTCACACGATAGACCAGTCCATCCTCAGACCCATCTTTGCTGTAAAAAGCAAATATACTCCTCCCTCCTTTTCTATGACATCCTGCCAGTTTAACTCAACCTGCTTTAGAGGCATTTCAGCATATTTTGTTCACTCTATCCTAAGATAGATCCTAAGTTCTGGGAAGGATTTATGTCTGAACAGGGCTTTCACAAAAAACATGCAATCACTGAGCTCAAATTAATTCATCCATCCCTTCCTGAAGTATTTTATGTTTCATTTTAAAGCTTGGGTTTCCACATGAACATCAGCAAGGTTCCTAGGTAACGCTGAAAGGTGAGTATTCTTTCCACTCAGAATGATAATCTCATTGTTTGTTTACGGAACAGAATATCCCAAATCTCAAAAGTAATTAAACTAAAACATGTACTTCATATTTGATTAAAGATATAAAGTATGTGGTCAAACTGCATTTATACTGTAATTTTGATCTTGATTGCATTTCCAAAATCTAATCTCAGACTAACAGCTGTCAGAATTGAGAGAATCCATGGAGCACATTGATATGAACTGAACTATGGTCATGATTTATCCTGCTCCAAAGTTCTCATAATTGAAGTTTAAGCACTATGAGAGACTGTTCTGTGCAACACCTGCAGTCCTGTAAAGGGCACTTGTTAGAAATGGAGTTGCTGTTTAACTGCAGTGGGAGCCCAGCAACAAGCACAATCCTAGTCAGGGTAAAGCACAAGCAACCTCAAATTAACCTATGCTCAACCCCCTGGTAGCCTGGCACAGAGGAGTCAGGCTTAACTAAGAGACAATGTTTGAAGTATTTCATGCAACACCCCAAACAGTGAAACAGTGAAAATGCCACACATAAAGAATCCCACACCATGTTAGAAACATAGAGCTTAATTAAATGAACAAAATAAGTCCAAATAGACAACAATACAATAACTAGAACCGGAGTTATGAACTTCAAAAAAAATAAACTGCAATATAGCTTCTAAAAGCATAAAGAGCCAACCGCTGCTTTCTGGTCACGCTGTACACGGTCAAAGTCAAAAGTGCAAGCCTACCTCAATGGACGGGCAAACTGGAGCCTCACATTGGCGATTCACATGGGTGGATGGTGCTTGCTGTGCAAAGAGATGGACTTGTGGTGCTAGTGCGGATTTTCTGCGTTAACGGTACAATTCTGGTGCGAACGGGCCAATTTGCAGTGCAAGAGCCCAAAAGCTTGACTTGAAGAGTTCGGGAGCCATACCAAGGGCCCAGTACTAAGAGGTGCCTTTTAGGGGTCAGGAACTCATTGAAGATGGCCCCAGGGTCTGTGGGGAGCCTGTTATGTCCCTGAGGCTCTGATCAGGAGGCCAGCAGACTAGCCCTTTGAGCCACTCTGGAGTCCTGGAGTCAAGATGAAGTTGCAGGTCAAGTTCTTCTACCCAGGCAAGAGAGCAGCAGGTCAGGCATGGCAAAGCAGCAGCTATTTCAGAGTCCCCAACCCCAAAAATATTCTGTCTAAAGGACAACAACCAACAAAGGCCACTGGCAGCTGTCGGTGTCCAGAGCCAAGCCTCAAGCCATCCAGAGCACTCTAACCCCTGAGGTTTCTCAGAGTCGGAGTCAACAGCCCTAACTGCTTTGTAACCTACTACCACTCTTCCTCCCACCAGTTCTAGGGTGGTAGCATGGGACTGGCCACTCAGCCCAATGCTGAACCCTGAAACTCAATATGTGCTGGGCATGCCAGGACTTCCAGGAGAGAACCACCACCCTCCCCCCCCAAGGGAGATGTACTCTGTTTTTGTCATTCAAGAGCCTGCCTGGTGCATGTACCGGAGACCTCTGACCCTCAAAAGTGGACTCACTAGTCTTGGGGTGCTCTGTTGTCAGAGCTGACAACCCCTGACCAACTAGTCCTCCCCCCTGAGTACCGTTTACACCTCCTTCGTCTCTATCTGGGCCTCTGTACCCTCCTCTGTAGAGTGGTATTCCCTCGAAACAGAACTGGTAGCGTGCCTGTGGTGGACGCCCCATCCAGCTCTGCTGACACTGTGGAACTTCCACCCATGGATTGTCTTTTGTTACTGACCAAGTTCCCCTGTGTGTGCCCCCTTTGGGAGCATCCCAAGATCTGGGGCTAAAAATAGGGCATACAGGGCCTCTGCCCATCAACAAACACAAAACCTCCCCTCCTGCGCTTAGAAGGGCCATCACACTCCTTTCCCCCCTGCGCTTAGAAGGGCCATCACACTCCTTTCCCCCCTCACCATACTGGGACCTGTCTGGGTCCCTGTGTACTTCCCCCTCACTCTGATAGGGGAACTCTAGCCACCCTCCTTAGGATAACCTCCCAGTGCCTTCCCAGGCACTCTGGTACTCACCTAGAGGTCTGACCCCTTTGCAAGCTCCCTAGGGTCAGTGAGTTTACAATCAGCCAATTGTTGCTGTAGCTCTGGAAAACAGTGACTGAACATGTACTCTCTGGCCATCAAATTGTACAACCCTCATAGGTACTTACCTCACCACCCTTCACCCAACCATTGAGTCCAATGCAAAAGTAACCCACAAAATCCCCCAAAACTTGTGAGACAGTTTCTGGCTGCCCCTGAATCTCAACTTGTACTCTTCTGGTGTGACTTTGTATCCCTTGACAACGGTGTCCTTCATGGTGTCCCCCCTTCTCTAGGACAAGTAGAGTGTCCCTATCATCACAAGAATATGCCTGAAAAAGCCAGCTCCCCAATCCTCCTCAGGGATCCTGTGCACCTCTAGAGCGACTTAATATGCCTCAAGCCACCTGTCTAACTCATCCTCCTCCTTGACGTCCATTGGTATGCAATCCCTTCCTTCACCACTGGACACTGTAGGTTCACTGTCACCATTCTTGATAGACTCTGACAGCTGTTTTACCTTCAAGTCCAGCTCTTTAAGAGTCAGTTCTTGAGCCACCAAGATATTTTTCTCTTCCAATGCTCTCTCCGACGCAACCCTCCTTTCCTCCGCCGGTGCTTAATCAGCCTCTGATCTTCTGACCTCGGCAGCCAGTTGGGCCAGCTGCAGCCTCAGGTCCCTCTCAGCAGGTCTGTCCTTCATGCCTCAGGAGACAGGGTTTGGTAGGAGACACTTCTCCCTGCATTGAATCCAGCAGGGGACTCCCTCTCTGTGGGCTCTCCCCTCTCCTCTGGAGCCTTTGCCAAGTAATTCCCCTCCTACTAATCCTCATTCTCAGGGCCATTGCCCTCTTGGGCCTCATCTAAGTATTAACTAGGGAATTCATCAAAAGGTGAATGCTGATCCCTTTATCATGTCACTTGGCAGATTATGTGACCTCTTCCTTAAAAGCGCTTTGGAGGAAATAAAAATTGATGTGAATGCCACATGACAAAACCTAACAAAATAAAAATAGACTAATTTTTACTATATTCTCTTTCTGTTCTTCTGTGTATTACTGTTTTACTAATATGTCATCCTACTCATATTATATATCAGGATCTATTCTCCTCTTTGTTTATCTACATTTCTGAATAAATCTTTGCAACTACAACATGCCACATTAATATATGTTTCTGGACTTCTCTAGTCTGTTAAAGTTAATATCTTTAAAGGAGGGGTAATTCTCTCAGTTCTGTGCAATAGAACCTACCTATGAATCCATTCAATTTAAGGTCCTCTCATAAACTGTGCTTATCTATTAAGGTACGTTCAACCTTTTAGGCCAAAATGTCAAACAAAAAGTGTGTTTTCCTAACTATTGCTCTCCTTACATTAAACTTCATATTACATTTTATATTGAATAACTTTTAGAATTATTTTCACAATTTTCTTCTTTCACTTTAACCGTTAACTGAGTGAAGGATCAGGGAGAAAAATAGATTCATTTGCAAAGGAAGAGGGTTTTACCGAAAAATGAACATATTCTTACTTCCTTAAATTGCTCTTTCATCAAATTCAGCAGCAGAATAAAAATAAATGATGTTATGTTGGGCGTTTTGGTACACATAGTGCGAGATGACACACAAGTGATGTCTTCCAGCAAATCATGAATCACTGTTTTTTATTAATTAGAAAGCAGGAGTTTCAAACTTCCGAAACTTGTTCGAAACATTCAAACAGAGAAAACCTGTCAGGATTGCAACAAGTTGTGTAATAAGCCGAGGAAGCACAAGGGAGACGGCTTTATCATCTTTTGTGTACTGGGTAAATACAGGAGAGGAGTTGGATTTCAGGCTTGCCTCAATTTTAAGGATGAACTGGCTTTTCCTGGAAGGTTTAGCCCGTACAAACATGTGTAATTGGATGTTACATTCCTTTCATTTAACTCACTTCCGCGTCCATCAAAGGCTTAGGGATAGGTTGAAGCAAGCCCTGAGGGTGGGTTAATGGTTAAGGGTCAATCCAGGCTCACAAGAGGGTGCGGGTCAACATGGATGCCATTTCATTGAAACTAGGTGATAGATTGATGAAATAACATGCTAATAAGCCTATGAAAGTCTTGTTTTGTCGTTAGAAACAAAGGTATCAAGAAGGTGTCTTGTAATCCACTCTTCTGTATTTGTTATCATTGATTTTATTCTTTTTTTAAACATTTATATAGTGTTTTTTTAAACCAATTTTATTCGTTTTTGTCAAGTCAGCATGATACAATGCACTGGGTGTACAGAACTTAGCATAGGGTCCCTCTACAATATTTAACATTTCTTACTTACTTCCAAACACACACATCCACAATAATCTATCGCAAAAATGTTTCAAGTGTCCCTCGTCCCCCACCCGGGTACATCCCAACAATGTAAGCAAGCATCAGGGGGTGAGAGGACTATATAGCAGGCAGCACATTGTGATAGTCAGTAATGTGATGGAGGCTATTGTATAGGCATATCTTGTGGGAGTTCAATCTATGAGGGCTTCTTGAAAGGTTTGCATATCCTGTACAGAGTGCCCCAAGAGGCCACTATGGGGATCCTACACAAGCCCCACAACTCTTCTCGCTACAGCTTCAGCCTTGCCCCGTTTAATGTAGCAGCTCACGAGTGTCCTAACCCTGGTAGTGTGGCTGCCTCCAGTGCATGGCAAATGGAGCAGCGGGCAGTGCTAGGTCAATGAATTAGTTAGTAACCGCTTGGGTCTTCTTCCATTTAAACAGGCCTAATATCCCCCCGCTACAGTGAGTAGTGATTCGCAACCCTATATAGTGCTAAGTGATATGATCTGCATCATATCTAGATGCTAGAGCAAAGTACCTAGTAGTCTCTGTAGCTGCATTTTGAATAACCCAATACATTCCTGACAGCGGAGTACTTCAACTTTATTTTTAAAAGCCAACAAAGAAGACACTCCCAGACAAAGAACATAGCATACAGAAAAAGCCAGGTCAGCAAATCTTTAAATTGTGTGTGTTTTTCAGTGGCAGGGAAGTCACAAACACTCATGGTGGCATTTAGAAGCCATAAAAGAGCAGTAAAAGTCACCTGCTGGACATGGGAGGTCATTTTAACTCTCATATTGACCAAGACCGAAGAGCAGATGCAACCCTAAGTTGTGAAGCACCTGCGTAAAATGGGCCTGACATTGTAAAATGCCAACATAGAAGGCCTTTCCATGGCAACAGAAGCTGGAGAGAAGTGAGGTCAGCTGTCTGCATGCATTATGAAAAGAACACAACCTCCCTCGTCTTCTCTAGTGACACAACTAACCCAAAGGTCCTTGAATCTTCGCAGTGCTAGACACAGTGGCTTTCCACCGAGGTTCTAAGGAAATCCACCAATCTAAGCACCAATCCATAATTCACTAAAATCTCGAAACAATCACTTGTTTTTTATACTACAATGAAAGGCCAAGAAACTCTACCACAAAGGGAATGGGCATCTCGGGGTTATAGTAAACACAAAAAGTCAATTATTCAGTATTTAATTAGAAGAACCATGGGACTCACTCAGAGCTGGGTGATAATGAAAAAATATCCAACGTCTCCAGGAAATCCCTGTAGTAAAGCAAATTCTACTGGTAGATTCACTTTTGGATTTAGCGCTTTGTGTGTACATCCGAATCTTTCTTTAACCACCGAATCCAAGTTAAAATACTACTATAAAACCATACCTAAATCCTGATCAGGAGGACTTGCCAATAAATAATTATTTTATATTATGTTGATGGAACTTGTAGATTGCACATTCACCAGTGAAAGCTTGTCAGCACCAAATTTCTCTGTAATGGCTGCATCAAAATAGCCAGAAGAAGGATACCTGCTTTTGAAATTGATGTTTTAATTGCTTCCTAATGAGCCAAAGATCAGTCAATGAGCAGATGGCCGGGGCAGTGTGGTAAAGCACGACAAGGCTCGCTTAGAGCCTCCATTTTAGAACTTAGCATTTCTTTCTGATGGTGATTTTTTCTCTGTTTTTACCTCATGCAATAATGTACTGAGAAATCACTGTACATGCAGCATGTTTCTTGTAAGCATTGCTGGCAGTCAGTCTGCCCAGTCTGGCCATTGGAGACAGCTCCTCGCTTGCAGACAAATCATCACATCAACTCTGCACCTCTGACACAGTGCGATATGAATGGTGCTTGCATTATAAAAAACTGCCTATGTGTTACATTCAGCAGAGCAGCACTTCTGCTAGGATTATCCTGGAATTTGGTGCACTGTGGCTAAGATACAGCCCTGCTCACTCTGGCCTCTGCCCTGCAAGGGACTGTACCCTGCACTACACCAGACCAGCTTCCTGGCTTCTCAGTACATCTTACCCAGGTATAGGGGGTTACCTATCCCAATTGATGTGGCAGAGGGTACTCCCACTATGCTCTCGATAGTATAGTTAGTAACAGGTTGAGGTGTGTACCAACACAATAATGTTATCATGGTAGAACTGTTCATCTTTTTCACAATTTTTCTAATGATGGTTACCATGTTTTGTCTCATTTGCCTATTAATTGAAGCTCATGTCTTTTGTACAAGGATACAATTGTTGCAATAAATGTTTGAAAATACATTCTCGTATCTTTCTTGTGTCTCAACTTGGGTACACAGTATGACAATGAAAGGGAAGGTTTGTTTCCATGATTTCCTTGGGAATCTGATTAGTCTTGTTCAAGGTTACAGATACCATCTGGTACCTTGGCATGTTTAGGGGTTTGAATGGGCACTGTGCGCTAGCTGACAACCTGGTCAACATTTCCTGATGGTACAGACGGACCTAGAGCCTATACACTGGAGTTTATGTTGACCAGATACACAGTCCTACTTGATTTGTAGGAACCATATAACAGTAAGATGTGCTTCAGCCTGATGGTTGGTAACATAAAGATCTGCCATCAAAGCATATTCTCCTGATCTTCTGATAGGTAAGTAGAAGGGCCTGGGAGGATATTAATAGTCTGTTGTGTTGTATGAGAAATACTTTGAGTGTAACAAACAGGTTTAGAACTTAAATGTGAGGCACTTTTGTATAGACTACTGGGCCACTCGTGTAAAGTTCCACTCCGATGCGCTAACGCAAATCCTAGCACTAATAGCTCAAGATTATGTTGTGCATGTACGTCTTTGTGGCCTGTGTGGTACATGCGATGTGTGTATTAGAAATAGGATCTCTAGTTAGCAGAGGTTTACACTCTGTCTAAGTAGGGACCACAATCCTAGTCAGGGTAAAACACAACCTAAATTATCCTGTGCTCACTCTCTGGTCATTTGGCACAGAGCAGGCAGGCTTAACTTAGAAGGCAATGTGTAAAGTATTTGTCAATAACTCATACAGTAACACAGAAAAAACACCACAAAAAGACACCACAACTGGTTAGAAACATAGGGGCATATTTAAGGAAAGTGGCCCTGCACTAAGTGCAGCGTCACTTTCCTTGCGCTCCTTAGCGTCCCTCTAACATCACCATGTGTGATGATACTGTGAAGATACTGTGCACCATGGAGCAGGGCAGGGGGCAATAGCATCATTTTTATTGACGCTACTGATGTACTCTGCAGGAGTAGTGGCAAAATGTTGGCGCAACTCCTGCAGAGTACATAGGGGCCAATTATAAATAATGGAAGCCGCCTTTTAATGCCTGCTCTGAGCAGGCGTTAAAAGTGCCATAAAAAATTACACAAGGAAATCTGTTAGATATCCTTGCGCCATTTTTTCACCTCCACCCCCCCCAACAGGGGAACGCCACCTTTGCATACATTATGCGTAGCACAGCATAATGTAGTGCAAGGGGTTACAAAGTGGTTAAATGCATGCATTGATCTACTTTGTAAATAAGGGGTGAGGATTTTGGCCTCGTTGGGCCACATTAGCGTAAAAAACAATGACACTTATGGGGCTCAAGGTGGTGCTAGGGGCTCATAAATATGCCCCATAGAGCTTCATTTTTCGAATAAAACATTACCAAAACAACAAAAATCAAATAAGTAGAAGTGGGGATCTGAATTTGTAAGGAATAAAATGCAATTTAGTGCTTAGAAGCATAAAGTGCAACCAGGGCCTTCTGGGCATGCTAGATCGAGTGAAATCCAAAAGTTACGGCCGACTGCGGTGGAGCGCAGGGCCAATACAGTCCCAGGTACATTCTTCTGAAGTTTTACCTTCTCAAAGTTGAGCCAGGAGTCCTACTGGCGTGGAAGAAGTTTGCCAGGTGCAAGGAGAGCATCGCTGGCAGTGGTCCCTGGGCATGAGGAGTTGGGCAGGTGTTGCGAATGGGTGGACTGGAGCCTCACAGTCACAAGTGGCAATGCTGGCTGTGCGAAGAGACAAACTTGCGGCAGCCTACATTGATTCTTCGTGTGAGCAGTGCAGTTCCAGTGCGAGAGGGCCCATTCTCGGTCGTGAAGAGCTAAAAAGCTTGATTTCAGTAGCCACAAAATCACTTTGGAGGTCCCAGGACTGGAGGAGCACCTCTTGGGGGTCAGGAGCTGGTTGAAGACAGGCCGAGGAGTTGTTGTAGGAGTGTTGGAAGTCTTTTGTGTCCCTGAGACTTCAGAAAACAGGAGGCAAGCAAGCAAGCCCTTAGAGCCACTTTGGTTCTGGGATGGAGAGATGTAGGTCCAGTCCTTCTCACTTTTAGGCAAGAGGGCAGCAGGCAGCAGGTCATCTTAGCAAAGCAGGGGTCCAGCTGAGTCCAACAGGGTCCAACAGTAACAGTCCTTTTGGCAGCACAGCAGTCCTTTTTCCTGGCAGAGTATCCACAGGTTCAGAATCATACTGACATTCTAGTGTTATGGGTCCAGTATTTATACACAGTTGTGGCTTTGAAGTGGGGGAGATTTTGCAGTGCACAGAGGTCCTTTCTTCCCAGCTGTGGCTCCAGACTCACTACAGGGGGTTATCCAGCTCTTTGTGTGGGAACAGGCCCAGCCCTTCCAGGTGCAAGTCCCTCGCATCCAGCCCAGGGAAGACCCATTAGCCGAGTGATGGGCCATCAGGAAGTAAAAGGCCCATCAGGCACACCTAAGCTCCTTTTGTGTGTGGCTGTCTGGAGGGAATGCACAAAACCCAGCTGGGACCCACCCCAGACCTGTATTGGAGACAGGCAGAAGGCACAGAATGGTTTAAGTAAAGAAAATGCATCCTTTTTAAAAATGCCTTTTCAGAACTGCAATTTAAAATCTGACTTCACTATAAATTGGGATTTTAAATTGGGAGTTCAGAGACACCAAATTTGACAAATTTATCAGATTGGAAATGATACTTATAAGATGTAGCAAGATGATCCCAATGTTACCCTATGGGAGAGATAGGCCTTGCAGTAGTGAAAAACAGATTTGGGAGTTTTTCACTACCTGGTCATGTAAAACTTAGAAGTACATGTCCTACCTTATAAATACATTGCACCTTGCCCTGGTTGTATAGGACCTAATTTAGGGGTGACTAACTGTATAAAAAGGGAAGTTCTCAGCCTGGTAAGAAGATTACTTTACCAGGTCGACATGTCAGTGTAAGATTGCACACACAGGCTCTGCAATGGCAGGCCTGAGACATGGTTAGAGGGCTACTTAAATGGGTGACACAATCAGTGCTGCAGGCCCACAGGTAGCATTTAATTTGCAGGCCCTGGGCATAGGTAGTGCACTTTACTGGGGACTTATAAGTAAATTAAATATGGCAATTGGCGTGAAGCCAGTGTCACTATAATTTAGGGGAGATAGCACTAGCACTTTAGCACTGGTTAGCAGTGATAAAGTGCACAGGTCCTAAAATCTGCAAAAATGAGGTCAGGAAATAGAGGGACGTAGGCAAAAGTTTTGGGGAAGAACACCCTAAGGCTGCCAGGTCTACCTGTGTATGAGTGAACCAGAGTAATTCAGACCTGTGGGTGCCATTTTTCAAGTCCATGGCCTGTGCACATGATGGTGGTGCAATTGTTTTCCAAGAAAGTAAAAAGTATAGTGCTGAGATTCCTGAATCTGGAAGTCGGAGACCTTTACACAGAAGTGGGGAAGAAGAGACAAGTGCCCTTTGGGAATTCAAAATGTCCACTTTTGCTTAGAGGGGCTTCTGATTAGTCTTCCTGTATTACTGTAATTTGTTAGATGGTGGGGGTGAAGGGTGAGAGAGTAGGTATTGTTGCTCAGGGTGTGAAGGATT